>NC_050574.1:267220348-267532848 GCF_011100635.1 Trichosurus vulpecula
GTTTTTTTTTTCCATCATGTAGATTATGTCTGGGAGTGGGAACTTTCCAAAAAACACACACGCATTGTAAACTTAAAGAATTGTATTATAATGTATTGTAAACTTGGGCTTGTTTGTTTGTTTGGCCTATACAAAAATAAGCTGACCTTGAAGATATAGTAAGCATATTGAAAAGCACAGAAGTGATATTTGGTTAAATTTAAAATTCAAGTTAATAAATGCCAAAGTTAGGCTTTAGTGGGGGCTTTCCCCCATTAGAATAGAAGTTTCTGGGGAGGGGCAGGGGCTTTCCCCTTTTTGTCTGTGTATTCAAAGAAGCACAGCCACCCAGAGGCACTGTGACATAGTAGATAGAATAATGGTCTTGAAACCAAGGAAACTTTGGCTCAATAGCCACCTCTGACATATACCGTCTTTGGGACCCTGGGTAAGTCACCTTGTGCTTTAGGCCCCTCTATGATATAGACTAAAAGGTGCTGACCTGAATCGATCAAGGGAATTTCCCCACCCAAGCGTTCCCAGTACCAGGTACCAGTTACAATTACTTAACTTCTGAATGCTCCAGAGTTACAGACCCATTGTAGATCTTCATTGGTGGAAAGATTTTCCATACTGGGAGATCCCCAAATGATGCAATCATAGATTCAGACTAAACATAAAAATAAAAATCCCCAATGCCTAGCATGATGCCCATCCAGAATAAATGTTTAGTAAATGTCTGTTGAGTTGGAGATGGCTCCCCCTCCAAATAAATAGCTCTGTGGCCTAGGATATATGGACATAGAAGAATCATAAGAAGAAGCAAACTTAGCCAATCTTGGATTTTTTTTGTATTTATGAAAGGAAGTAGCATGAGGACAGATAATTCAAGAGAATTGGTAATTAAAACAATTTAATTTGCATTTAGCTTTGGAAACATCTGCCTTCTTTTATATTTTGATTGAATTTTTGTTAAATATGTCTTCATTTTCCTCATAATGAGGGAGGAGTCATTTCTTTACAAAACAACTTTTATAAGTCCCTGTAGGTTGTTTTGAATTCCCCCATACTTAAGCACATACTAGAAATTCAGTAAATATCTATTGAACTTGAATTTCCTTGGAATTAATACTTTAAGAGGCCCCTAACCCAAAATAGTGGGTCCAAATGGTAAAGCTCTAGCTTCATATGTTATCCCCTAGCTTTCCTTGTTTACCAGGTCCCCTACCTCCCAATTTTTGCTGGCTAAGTGATCACCTTAAATAATTGAAGCCTGTAATTAATTGCTTGCACATTCAGCACCTCTCAGACAAATGCCATAACTAAAGAAGGCCTTTCCTGATTCTTTCAGTGGCTAGTGCTCCCGATGCCCCCACCCCATCACTCCTTTCATTGCTTTGTATTTAATTGGCATTTACTTATTTTTGTATGTATTGTTTCCAACAGGATGCAAAGTCCTTGAGGGTAGGGGCAGTTTCCTTTTTGTCTTCATGTCATTAACACCTAGAGCTATATCTGGCACAAATGCTTGTAGAATGAATAAATAAAATGAATGAAGAATGTAGAATGAATAAAGGAAATGAACGAATAAATAAAACGAATGAGGCCAAGCTAGATGGAAGACAGAGCAATATTGTTGTTCATACCTTTTTTAAGACAAGGAACTTGGGGTTTGGAGAGGTGAGGGTGGTAGTGTCTTCTGGTTTCAATGTGCATTAACTATTTGCTTAATTAAGTAGAATAAATGGGAATACCAGTAAGAATTTAAGAGTCGGATAATAATCCAGAGCTGTAGAAACAAGAAATCTGATGAACTCTGATCAACTATAAACGTTTTGTACATGCAGCTATACAGATAAGTCAAAGTTATGGTCCTCTGAGCAGTTTAATTTAGTTCTATTTCATCAGGTTTTCGGTGTTGGGATAAATATCACTCTTTGCATACAGGAGGCCAAAGGACTCTAGGAGATCTGCATGTTTGCGTTATTCCTGGGTATTGCCCCTCCCTTCCCCACTGCTGACTTCTGTGTATCTCCTTTGCTTGGGATTCCATCCTAGACAGTATCAGGCAAACCTTTGCCACAAAAAGCTAAAAATGCTAAACAAAATTTAAGGTATTTTCAACATGTGGCCCTTCCTTACTTTGGGGAAAATTGTCTGTCTGCTGGTGAATACATTATATGTTCTGGATCTGTGAGAGGATTTCAGATGAGAGGCATTGCAGTGTCATGGAAGGAGGGCTGGATTCAATATGGACCTTGCCGTTGGCACTTCCTATGTGATAGTAGTTAAATCTGTAGTGTAGTGGGAAAGTCCCTAGATTTGGGCTCACATGACTTGGGTTTGAATGCCAGCTTTGCCCTTTGCTGCTTGTCTAAGCTTTGGCAAGTGATTTCTTTATTTGGGATCAGTTTCTCCACTTGTACAATGAGAGGTTTTGACTCAGTAACCTCTGATGCCCCTTTTGCCTCTAAATCTGTGACCCTAGAGTCCTTAAGCTTCTGAGCTTCAGACATTCTCTGAGCTTAAGTTTTGTCTTCTGTCAAATGGGTTAATAATAATCCTCATAGCAAATGTCTCAAAGGGTCATGGTGAGAAGTAAATGAAATTTCTGCCGCGTATTTTGGAAACTGCAAGGTTTGTGTCAGTTATTAATATTAAGTAAGTGTTTCCTTGGTGTGTGGGGAAAAGAGCAACTTATATCTCTGCAGTGTTTTATAGTTTACAAAGCTCTCTTCTCGCAAGAGTCTTAGAAAAATGTATGAGCATTTATTTAATAGCTAGCATTTACATAGGACTTTAAGGTTTGTGAAGCACTTTACATATGTTACCTCATTTGAGCCTCCCCCCAAACCCTGGGATATTATTATCCCTATTTTACAAACGAAGAAACTGAGGCTGAGAGAGGGTTAGTGAATTGCCTAGGGTCATACAACCTGAGTCAGGTTTTGAACTCGGGTCTTCCTGATTCCAAGTCCAGCATTCTCTACAGTGCACCATAGATTTAAAAAAAAAAAAACTGATTCATCAGAAAAGTATAGTGAGTTGCTCAGAGTAACATAGCCAGTGAGTGTCAGAGGAAGGTTCTCCTGACCGTCCCCACTCCATTTCCCCACTGCCTTCCATTCATTTCTATGGCTCTTTAAGGTTTACAATGTATCCTCCTCAAACAGGCAGAGCAAGGATTTTTATACCTATTTTATAGGTGAGGACACTGAGGCTCAGAGATAAAGTACCTTATTCAGGGTCACACAGCTAGTAAGTGCTGAGATTCAAACCCAGACCTCCTGACCTGGCCCAGCATGCTCACCACAAATCACTCTGCTTCTCCATAGGAGATGGTCCCTGGGATACACCTACAGTATCAGGCTAAAAAACTGGGCCAATCTGTGCTAACATGTAAGGCTCTAGGTGGGCCCTTAAAGTTAGTGGGAGGGAATGGAAGAGATCTCACTTTCAAAAGGGGAAAGGAAAGTTGAATTTAGGGTCTACTCAGAGGGAGAAAAAACTGCCTGGGTTTCTTTAATATCAAGATGTCAAGGTCTTATCTTGAGCTCTAGATATTGGTTCAATGGAAGAGGGGACTATTTAGTTGCACAATCATATGGGCCTCCATGACCAGTTTAAGAGTATTCTAAAATGAGATCTCCATGCCAGTAAAAGCACTCAGTGATGCTACCTTTTCTGTAGATTTGTCCTATTTTTAGCCCTTTTTCCTTCAAGTGTAAATAAAGTCCTTTTCAGGTACACAGCCATTGTGGAGGGTAGGCAGCATCTGTAGAGTATTCTAGAAGGTAGATGGTAAACCCTCATAGAAGAGGGATCTTCCATAGCACCTCATTTAGTCAACAAACATTTGTTTAACACTTACCCTGTGCCAGGAACTGTGCAAAATATGGGAGACACAATGAAAGGCAAAAATATCATCCTTCCCTCAGGAAATTCACAGGGCACTTTGTGTGTTTGTCCTTCGTTTTTGAAGAGGACCATGGTATCAGGGAAATGACGACATGACCTGCAGTTGACTTGGATTTGAGTGAGAGAGGGCTGTGCAAGGTCACCAGCCTCACTTTCTCTTCCAGAGCCATCTGGGTCCAGTGACCAGATACTCATCAGGATGACTGGAGATTACCCAGGATGCAATGGGAGATGCTGGCCCTTTTAGGCTAGGGGCTTTTCATGTACTCACATAGAGTGAGGTGATGCCCATTCAGTGACTAGGCCTCTTTAAGAATTGAGTCATTTTGTTCTTTTTCTCTATTCTGTATTTGTATTCTGGCCCTTGAGTCAAAAATTAAATCAAATTAAAAAAAAAGAACTGAGTCAAGGCATGACCCTTTTGATTAAAAAAAAGAAAAAAAATCAAGGTGGGAGGGATGGCCCTCAGGGTTGCTGTTCCAAAGAGAAACAACTACCATTGATATTCACTCTAAGGCCGGAGGGCCCAAAATACAGCCATTAAGTGGAGCTTGGGCAGGGACCTATTGTGATGCAATCTGTGAGATCCAGAGTGAACTGGGTTTATGGTTTTGTGAAGAAAGAGAGAAAAAGAAAGAAAGAAAGGAAGAGAGAAAGAAAGAAAGAAGAGAGAGAGAAAGAAGGAAAGGAGAGAGAGAGGGAAAGAGAAAGAGAGGAAGAAAGAAAGAGAAAGAAGGAAGGAAGGAAAGAAAGAAAGGAGAGAGAGGAGGGAAAGAAAGAGAGAAAAAGAGAGAAAGAAAGAAGCAAAGAAGGAAGGAAGGAAAGAAAGAAAAGATAAGAAAAGAAAGGAAAGAAAAGAAATCTAGCCAGTAAACCCCAAGTTAAGTGGGCAGCTTCTGGCCATCAAAATTTACCTTCCTTTGGAGAGGAGAAGGACAAGGAGGAAAGGGAGAGGATGAGCTGAGTTACCCAACTAGCTGGGTCCCCTTTCAGGCAGCTTGGTCTACTCACAGGTTGCGTTTGTCCTTCATTTTCGAAAAGGTCCATGGCATCAGGGAAATGATGGAAAGGTAATCTCAGAGAGAAGTTGAGGGGAGTAAGGCAATGGCCTCTTGCAGAAGGTGGGATGGGAGCTGAGTTTTGAAGGAAGCCCAGGAAGCTAAGGAATGGAGGTGAGGAGGGAGTGCATTCTGGGCTTGGGGATCAGCCAATGTTGAGAGATAGTGGTCTAAGCAAGAGAGAGTGAGGTATAAGAATACTGGAAAGGCAGGAAAATTTCAGGTTGCGAAAGACCTTAAATGCTAGAGTATTTTATATTTGATTCTGGGGGTATTAGGGAGTCACTGGGATTTATTGAATAGGGTGGAATCAGATTTGCACTTCAGGGAAATCACTTTAGGGGCTGAATGAAGGATGGATTAGAGTGGTGAGAGACTTGAGATAGGCAGAACCACCAACAAGCCACTGCGATAATCCAAGTGTGAGGTGATGAGGATCTATGCCAGGGTGGTGCCTGTGTGAGCAGAGAGAAGGGGACATACACTAGAAATGTGAAGGTAGAAACAGACGTGGTGATAAGTTAGATATGTAGGGTAAGTGCCAAGGGAGGAGTTGAAGAAGACACTGAGGATGTGAACCTGGATGCTCAGGAGGGTGTTAGCACTCCCTAGAGTATTAGGGAAATTGGTTTTTGGAAAAGGTAATGAATTTTGTTTTGGACTTCAGTGTAAGATGCCTAAGAAGAAGTTGGTGATAAGAGATTGGAGCTCAGGGGAGAGGTTAAGACTGGATATAGAAATCTGGGAATCATTTGCTTAGAGTTCCTCATTAAACTTATAGAAGCTGATGAGATCACCAAGCAAGATGATATAAAGGGAGAAGAGAAGAGGGTCTTGAAGACATCCATATTTAGTGGACCTGGGTGAAGAACCAATAAAAAGAGACTGAGGAGGAACAGTCAGACAGGTAAGAGGAGAACCAGGAAAGAACAGTATCCTGAAAATCTATTGAGGGGAACTTATGTAGGAGGAGAAGGTGACCAACAGTGTTAAAAGCAGAGAGGTCAAGAAGGATGAGGATTGAGGAAAGGACATTAGAGTTGGCAATTAAGAGATTATTGATAACTTTGGAGAGAGAAGTTTTACTAGGTATACTAACATGGTACATACTGCCTTATAGGCACTGTGTAGTGGGAAAGGCACTGGATTTAGAGTTGGAAATGATAGATTATAGGACCAGAGGTCAAGAAATAAAAGAGACTTCAGATATCACTTGTCCAACTGCCCCTAGTTTTGCATATGTGGAGACCTGACGACCAGCTAAGTGATTTACCCAATGTCATACAGGTAATAAAGGAGGTGGAATTTGAACTTGGGTCCTCTGATTTTAAAGCTTACACTCCATGTTTGAATCCAGCTCTGCTATTTACTACCTGTAAAACCTTGGGCAGGTTGCTTAAACTCTCTGGATCTCAGTTTTGCCATTTGTGGAAGAAGGTTAGATTGGATGATCCCATATGGCAAGCTCTAACTTTTGTGATCCTAATTCAATTCAATTTAACAGGCATTTTATTTATCTGAATGCTGCGCTGGTATAATTATAGGTTATACCATTAAAGTAAGATCTCTTTAAAAGTATATGCTATAAATATTTGTTGTTTGGTCATTTAATCGTGTTTGACTCTTCGTGATCCCATATGGGGTGTTCTTGGCAAAGGTACTGGAGTGCTTTGCCATTTCCTTCTCTGATGGATTAAGGCAAACAGAGGTTAAATGATGTGCCCAGGGTCACACAGCTAGCAAGTATCTGAGGCCCAATTTGAACTAAGGTCTCCCCGACTCCAGGCCCAGAATTCTATGTACTGAGCCACCTAGCTGCTATAAATATGTATACATATATAATGTTTCTGTATGTGTGCATATGTATACATATACATGTTATGAAAAGTAAAATATAGGCTTTACTATGATTTTATGTAAGCCAGGTTTGAGAGAACATTATAGCTTATTTTGGATTAATGGTCTAAATGTTTGCTAATATGAATGAAGAATGAATGGATGGGCAAACAAGGAGATAAGTATGGAACAGAATAAAAAGAAGGAAACAGGCTAAGCCCTTCTGGTTTCTTATTCTGTTCACTCTGATTTCCATTTGACCTTTCATGATTTCTTTTAGGCCCTGGACCTATGGACCAGTGCTTATCTTTATGGCTCATTCAGCTAAATTCCACAAGGAAGGGAAGAAAGCAGAGCAAGCTTAGGTCAGTTAAGAGTGCCACCCAGGCACCATGGAAAAGCACTGCTCACAGTTATGGAACTTACAGCGTCATCTTCTCCAAGGAAGAGTGATGTGGCCAGGTATTAGACTGAACACAAACCTTTGTTTCGGGTGCATGTGGGCACATGCAAGGCTTTAAAACCACAGTCCCACCAAGTTGTTTGACTTTTAGGCTATCTCCTTTATTTTAAAATCTCAGTTGCCCGCCTTTCTCTATTGGTGCTTATAGTTATGCACCAGCGACAGGTGATTCTTATGTAAGAAAGAACATTGTCTCGAGTGTGATAAATTTGGGCTCAAGAAATCTCAGCTCTGTTGCTGCAGATGGCAGTGTCAGGATGAGGAAGAAAGGGCGAGGGGTCCTGCAGGGTTGTAGGCTGTCTGCAAAGTGCCTAATCAGCTCAGTGCTGCCAAGTCCATGGGGGTTGGCATCAAGGTCAAATATAAGGGGCAGGGTCAGTCTACAGGGTTGACATTCATTTCAGAACTATCCTTTTTACCTCTCCAGGAAGCTGGCTAATTCAATCCCACTAAAGTATCCAATAAGACTTTAGTCTCCACCTCTCTTTTCTGTGACTGCTCACATTTTGGGCTCTCTGTATAATTTTCACTGATTTCTGATGAGGTGAATTATTTGATGCAGTGCATATATGTTAGACATTTGGGCCCATGCAATGTGGGTTTAGCCAAGGAGGTATTTCTTACCCTCTTCACTCATGGTAAGGTCTTGTCTATCTTGTTAGATCCCCTTCTATAGAAGTCTTTTTAAGGAAGAAAAAAAAATCAATTAGTCAGGCAATCAATCAGATAACATTTATTAATTGCCTACTGTGTGCCAGGTGCTGTGGAAGGTGTTGAGGACACTAATACACACATAAAAGATAGAGTTTGCTCTCTTTGTAGACTGTATTCCAAGCTAGTGTCATGAAGGCTGACTTTTATAGGCCTAAGGACGGGCTGCCAATTCTACACTGCTTTCTCTCTCGTTTTTTGGACTTGTTGCCCACTTCTGCCTGTCACCATTTTTTATACACATTCTTTTCCCCGTTGAGAGTCATCACATTCATGAGTCATAGGCCCACCCTCTTACCTGTTACTTTTTTGAGTCAGCACATTTGTCCTTTATAGTCCACTTTACCTTCAAAAGAACAGAACTTGAAACCTAAACACCTCCCTTTACATGAGCTTCTGACCCCTCACTTAGAAAAAAAATGAACATCATCTCCTTGGAGCCTTCTGATTTGTTTTTGTAGGTGACAGTTTGGACAGGAGACATTATATTTCACTCAGGGCCTATTTGTCCCTCTGTATTACCCTACTTAGGACAAGGGTGATACCCCAACCTAAACCAGCAGTTGGGAAGTAGTACATACTAGACGTATTTATTATTTTATAGCGATGTCCCTAGACCTCCTTTCTACCTCTAATCACCAATGCTAAAAATTACCTACCTTGGAAGGTGAGACTCAGAGAGATCAGGCTCATGCATACTTTCTCCTTATATGTATATATGATTCTTTGGGCCTTTGTAACTCTAGTGTGTTAGAGGCTAGCAGTACACATCCTGTACCTCCAATTTTTAGAGCTACTACTTCTTTAGCAAGCATAAAATTCAAGACAGGAGGGTGGGATGATGAATGGCAGATATTTATATATATATATATACATATATGTATATATACACACATATATATATATACCCATATATACATATTTTTTTTATTCATGCAGTGACAGTTTTGTAAGGATGGCAGAAAATGTTCAAGGGAAGAACGTGCTAGAGGTGGGAAATGTCACATTTATCAAGGTCTTTATAAAAGATGAATGTGATACACTGGACGATGGTAAAAGCAGATTTCCCTGTGATCTGTGTACTCATCCTCTGCATCTCTGTGCTCTATATCATTTGAGCATATGTAAAGATTGTCTCTATGTGTGCATTTCTGTGTACATGTTTATGTTATTGGATAAGGAAAATGGGAAGAGGCTCCATTCTGTGTCTTTCTGAGGGCTATTAGAAGTTGTTATTGGAAAGTTCTTTTGGGATCTGTTTTCTCTGAAAAATTTTTTTAGAAAATATAGGTTAATTTTAAGAAATGTGTATATGTGTGTATATGTGTACATATACATTGTCTTTTCCAAAGATATCATTTGGGTTTTGCCTTTAGAACAATTTGGGAAGAACCTGGGAAATAAAGTGGTTGTCATTGTTTTAAAGTCCCCAGTGTTCTTTCTCAGTGGCCTTTTTCAAGGGGAAGTCTCAGCTAAGTCAGTGTGATACGTGCCATAGGGGCTGTAATAAAATAAGGACCCGGAAGTAGCTGGAAGTGCCAGGAAATCTCACGTCTCTATTCCCAGGGGGAGGGGGGTGACATAGCAAGTGGGGAGAAAGAGTGGTCACTTTTGCAGGACATTGGCTGCCAGATCCCAATTGGGACATCTTTGAAATGTAGGCAGGTGTACTCTGAGCCTTATCTCACAGCGCCCAGGCCATTGTCTGCCTTGTCCCCTTCTCCTGAGGTTTGGCATTAGCTTTTACTGGTGGGATATGGGGGGAGGGAACTCACTTATGGGGGAAGAAAGAGTTCATATGAACCCAGGATGAACTGGAGGCCTAGGATCCTTTATAGGATCCTTCAAAAGAATAAAGGAATAAACAATCTCTGTTCTCTTTTACGGATAATATAAGAAGCAAGGTATAAAGGTCAAACCAGGTTTTTCCCTGAAGGACAAAAGACTAAATCAAGATGATGACAATGGTGGTGATGGTTATGGCAATTATATTATCATAATCAATACTGCAACATCTTTAATATTCATTGCTATTGTAAAGTAATAGAATCCTAGGATTGAAAGATGACCTCGGAAGTCACCTGATCCTCTACTTTCAAAAAGCACCATTGGAACCCTGGCTCACCTGAATTAATTCAGTGTAGGGGAAATCACAAAAAGGATTTATGCTTTTCTTGGTCTCTATTTCACCTACACTTTACAAACCCCCTAACATGTGATCACCCAGCCTTGGTTTGAACACTTGGAGGACACTAAACTCAGAATCTCATGGGGCAGCACATTCCACTTGCAGATTGCAAAAATTCGGGGGAAGTCCTTCCTTACTTTGAGCAGAAGACTTTCTCCCTCTAACTTCTACCCATTGATTTGAGTTCTGTCCCCTGGGCTCAAGCAAAATATACTTGATTCCTTTTCCAAATAACAGCTCTTAAAATATTTGAGGACACTGTTTCTATCCCAGCAAGTCTTCTCCAGGCTAAACCTTCAGTGTTCTTCCAGATATTTTTCATGTGACATGCTTGTCTTCTTCTAAACCTCTCTAACCCTTCAACATCCCCGTTTAAAACACGTTGTTATTTGGTTATTTCTTACTCTTCATGACCACATGAGAGGTTTTCTTGGCAAGGATACTGGAGTGGTTTACCATATTCTTCTCCAGCTCACTTTGTAGATGAGGAAACTGAGGCAAACAAGGTTAAGTGACTTGCCCAGGGTCACACAGCTAGTAAGTATATGAAGCTGGATTGAACTCTGATCTTCCTGACTCCAGGCCTTGCATTCTATCCACTGTGCCACCTAGCTGCCCTAAATCATGGCACCCATTTTAAAAGCCTCAAATAGTCCCAAACTAGTTGCTATGCCCAGTGATAATTCATGTTTATGCAACATTTACAAGATTTGCAAAGTGCTTTTCTCATAATCAGTCAATGTAATAGGTATTGTGTATCAAACTTTAAACCTTTTTATGTATGCCTTTCTTATACCTTGTGCAGTATTACCCCCAACAGTGGGGAGATTGCCCCAATCCTCCCCATGTGCCCTGAGAAAAAACTGGTTAATTGCTTTGAAGGTTTAGGAAGTTCTCTTCCATTCCCATGAACAGAGCAGAGCTGCTGCTAAAGCTTTAGCCAGCAAAGATCTATCCCACATGGCAAAGATGCGCTGACTGCTGGTTGGCAAATTTCTGCTTTATGTAGTTTCAACAACTGATGGCCTGAATTACACATGCCATAGATCCCTTAGAAAACCGTCATCGCCCTGACCCACACTATAATATATTTGTTGCTGGAGTGTGGTCAGCTGGGGGCATTCCTCTTGAGAAAAGAAGTGAGTGGGTAATCTCCTCATTCGGGTGTCATGGTCAGTTTGACTTTCTTTCCCTTACTCTAACCATTCTGCTCCTTTCCTTTTGATATGGGAGTGTTTTGTTTGTTCCTAAAGCCTCTTCTTTTCCTCATGTGACTTCCTGAACTCAGGTGGAAGACTAAGCTTTATGTTCCTTTCGGTTGAGGGCTGAATAAAAGCTCTTGATAATCATATATGGGATAAAGAGAGTGACAGCGAGCTCCATACTTATTAGAGACCTTTTGCTGGTCATAGAATTCTAAGGACCCTCCCTCTGCACCACCCTGGGGTGATGCTTTGCTTAGGTTAGTTCTTGAAGGGGTGTCCAGATCCCATTTATATGTACCTCTTGAACCTTCAATAGTGAAAGTTTTTGACTTGAGATCTCTTCAAGATGGATGCTGTTCTGCCTCACTCATGGATACCATCCCTGCTATGCACAGCCATATTAACTATCCCTAGAACTATCTCCCATAGTATTTCTATAAATAAAGGAATTTACTCACATATCTCTAGCATCCTAAGACTTGCAAAGTACTTTCCTCACAATCATATGGTAAAGAAGGTAAGGCAAGTATAATTATCCTAATTTTATAGATGTTAAAATGGGGTTACAAACAGTTTATTTGTCTGAGGTCTTACAGTTAATAGGTGGCAGAGTTGGGTTTCAATAGGCCTTCAAATCAATTGGTCTTTCCATCACACAACCACCAACACACAGCATCTTCTTCCTCATTTCCCCAACTCTGTCCCTTCTGGTGATCACCTGCTCTGTCATAGGTTTATCTATTCCTTTCTCACCGCTCAGTTTCAGGTAATATAATACTCTCGCAGGACAGCAAATTGTTGGGCCCTAAACTCACCCCATTGGTGCTTCACCTTAACTTCAGGCAAATACTGCCTTGAGCAGAAGCATGTGGGATCTCTTATTTTTTACCTCAGAGGTATCAAACACAAGGTCCAGGGCCATTCATAACACTCCCAAGTGAGTCCTGAACTAGATTAAGATGTAATTGGGAAATATTTAACAAAATAAATAAAATAGATAACATCACATTTTAAAACTATATCAATATACAGCCCTCAGGGATCTTTATGTAGGGTTTAGTGGACCCTGTTTTTATTTGAGTTTGAAACTACTGCTGTACCTATCAGAGTTCCAGTCCTCCTGTGGGTCTTGTAAAGTGAAAGTATAGGATTGGAATGGGAAATTGTATCAGAATGTATGAATCAGAGACAAAGACTTTGCTGATTCTATAGGATGAACTAAGCACTGGTCACTCCCCAGTGGTACAAGGCACAGCGAGACCTTTGGCTATTTTGCAACCACACATCCAGGCACCATGATCTCTTCTCTCCTATGACCTCCACTCCCATTCCCCAGAGTGGGAAGACAGAGTAGGTGGTAGTAGAAACATTCATAGAAAAAGAGAAACACTCTAATAGATACAATGAAGAAGGAATCTGGGCGTTCCTAACCTCTACAACTATGATGCCTCCATCTGTTGTGGCCTAACCTGTCCCCCTTGCTCTCCTAGTTCCAGGAGTGCTATGAAGCCTAGTTTCTGAATGTTGACAATGAAAGATCTACCTCTCCTGATTTCAAAGTCTTGGTGGATGACAGGGTCAGTGTGGGCAGGAAGTTTTGGGATTTCCAAGGCTATTGTTCCCTTCCTGTTCCCATAACCCAATTGTTCTACCTTCCTTGCTATACTAGGAATGCAGGATAGATTGGGTAGGCAAGAAACTGCTGGTTAAGGATGCTAGTGAGAAGAGTATTTAATAATCTAGTCGGGTAATCATGAAGACTCCATCAGAATGGTGGCTCTGGTGGATGAAATAAGAGAAGGGAGGCCGTAACAAATATTAAAAATGCAAAATTCAGTAACATGTGGACCAGATGTCCAGATAATGCCACCAAATGATAGTAAGTCACAGGGACTGTACAGATGCCAATAATAGAGTGGCTCCTGAGTTGATAGCCTGAAGACTCTCCAAAGAGTGAGCCTCTGGAATAACATAAGCACCGAGTTACTTGTCCTCCACTCTTTGAAGATCGTAAGAAGGAGAAAGAAAGAGGTGGACCCCACGGGGTACTGATTTGCTACAGTTATAGATGAAAAAGAGAGCATTTTTCATAAGGAGCTTCCTTCTTGAGCCTTAGGGAATAGCTCCTCCAGTTGATATTGAGGGGAAGCATGGTGTGGTAGATAGAGCTCTGGACTTGGAGTCAGGAAGACTTGTGTTTGAATCCTGATTTGGCTGCTTCCTAGTTGTGTATCCCTGGACAAAACGATTTGTCCTCTCTGTTCCTCAGTCGTCTCATCTTTAAAATGAGAGAGCTAGATTCCATGTTCTCTAAGATCATCCAGCTCCAAATCTATGATCTCATGACCCTCGGCAAATGTCTTTTGTCTGAAGACAAAGAGGGTGAGTTATTCTGCCTTTCGATTTTACCCTCTACAAAGTCTTTGGGACTTGGTGGGACAATGCCACAATTTAATGGTTCCCTGACCGTTCTACTTTGGATATATATGGGGCAGGGGGTGGAGTTGAGGGGGTGGGAATAAACATTTATATGGTACTTACTATGGGCCAAAGCATTGTGCTAGGCACTCCACATATATGATCTCATTTGGTACTCACGACAACACTGGGGTAGGTGTTGCTATTATCCCCATTTTACAACTGGGCAAACTGAGGTCAAGTGACTTGTCCAGTGTCACACAGCTACTAAGGGTCTGAGACCAGATTTGACATTTGCCCTCTTCATGACTCAATTTCTTCCAATATTGAGTGATGGGATGAATTCCCAGCTTTTGTCTACTTGACAGGGATGTTTAAACTCAGATTTTCTTGACTCGTGGCCCAGTGCTCTGTCTTCCACTGAGCCACTTAGCTGCCTCAGTCAGGACAGAATGTCCCTCTTCATCCCAGAAATCTGTTTGCCTGGTTTTCTTTTTTAATTCCATAAATAAAATTAGCTATATGCATACATATACATATATATTTATGTATGTACATATATATGTATGTATATAAAAATATTATCATTGCTTCAGGAGCAGAGGGTGAAAGTTTTGGGGCATTTTTCATAAACCTTTCCTAAGTGCTCTCCCAAGGTTCCCCCAGAAATGTCCTCAGTCTCTGTTTTTGCCCTTCTGTCTTCTCTATTTTATCCCTCTCACATAGTATTCAGAAAATTTTCTCATTGAATAACTTTGAATATATGGTAGGGAGGGGGAGAAGAAAATAACGGAGCAGTATGTGAATGAATACCAGTTGAGAACTTCCAATGAACGCTCACACGAGAACTCCCAAGGGATCTGTCTGAACAAGACATGATCTGGATGGAGAGCAGAGGGTGGAAAAAGACCTCGGCTTTACCCGAATCCCACATATTCTCAGACAAGAGGATCTAATCACTAAGCTGTCTCAGGGGATTTAGAAATGGAATTTAGAGCTGGGAAAAAAACGTAGAAATGATCTATCAAATCCTTTGGACAAAAAACTGAGGCACCAAATAATTGAACTGACTTGTTCTAAGTCCTGTAGCTGGTTAGTAGCAGAGTGAAGACTTGTTACTGTTGGACAGCTAGGTAGCACAGTGGATAGAAAGCTGGGCCTGGAGTCAGGAAGACCTGAGTTCAAATTCAGCATCAGACACTAACTATATCACCCTAGGCAAGTCACTTAACCCATTTGCCTCAGTTTCCTCATCTGTAAAATGAGCTGGAGAAGAAAATGGCAACCACTCCAGTATCTTTGCCAAGAAAACCCCACATGGGGCCATGAAGAGTCGGACGTGACTAAATAATAAAAACAACAAAGCAGAGTAAAGACTAAAATTCACATTTCCCTATTGCCATTTCAGTGCTGTCTCTACAATTCTGCGCTACCTCCCTTTAGGTTAGACTAGAGGAAGAGCTTCCTCTCCTGAGGTTCATTAAGACATTGGGAGTGTTTGGGATGTCTCCCCTGGATAATTTTAAGAACAGGGTCCCTCTGAAGGATCTTTCAGAAAGTAAGAAGAAGGACAGGCTGGGCTTTGTTGATTCTAGCATCCTAATGACCTTGTAATTAATTCAGTGAAATAATTTTTTTTCATGCCATTTGCCCTTTTAATGACTCGGTTTCTTCCTTTGCTGAGTGAAGGGATGAATTCTCGACTTCTGCCCACTTGACAGGGATGTTGCAAGCCTTGGTTAATGTCTGTAAATGTTTTTAGCTCCTCTGAGGTGTGTGTTCTGTAAATATGAGGTATTAATAGCCACAGTCAGCAATGAAACAAAACTGAATTGAACTGCAGCCATGTTCCGGGAAAGAAACACAAACAACCATAAAACATGAAGCTCATATGTGATCCATCTTATTGACCCTTCTTTAAAAAAGGCAACCTTCCTCTCTGATAGTACAAACCTGCTGCTCAGCTTCAGGACACAAGTGAAAAAAGACCCAGACGACGACTCGATTTGTTTTGAACTTTTAATTTCCCATCTAATTGGGAGGATTAAATGCACATCTGGCAAAGGCCATGCCAGAATGTTCTGTTTGCAGGGGAGTGGAAATCCAGGAAAGGAAATACTCTAAGAGGGAAGGCTTCAGAGAGAGGGTGATGCCATCTTGGGGCCCTCATCTAGGGGGTCTAAATCAGGATGGTGTTGCGGTATTATTGAATTCACTGTGCCAAATGTCTTACAGGCCTGGGGTTAGAGATAGGGCTTTTTTCTGTTTTATGTCTCTTCCTGGTCTTTGCCGAGGATGAGTGGAAGCTTTTGCTGCGATGGGCCTAGAGGGAAGCAGCTGAGCATGCTAAGAAAAAAGCCGGTTGTGTACTTCTAGAGGGCACCCATTGTCTCCCTACCTAGGCCTTTTCTATACAAAGAAAACAGCTTTGAAAAATGTTCACAATCCCACCCCTGTATTGCTGTAGCATTAGCAATTTCAAGTATGAGGCTACCCCTGTACATGTTCTCCACTGGCTCCTGTTACCCCCAGGGCATGTTCTAGGTAGGAGGTGGAGGCGACCAGATGTTTAACTCTTATATCCTCATGAATGCTTCACTATAAATGCAGTTTCCACTCAATCCACAGGCAAGTCATTCTCATAAGTACTAATAGGACTTACAGATGTGCTGCAAGCTGAGAATATGATGTTGAACTCCCTAATGGAATTTTTTTGTAATTATCTGTTGCGCGAGGGATCCTATATAAACCTACTCTGGACAGAATTTTTATTTTATTTTATTTCTAAGCCTCAAGTAGGCTTACTTTTTAAAATACTAAACCCCTGAGTCTGCTGGAAAATTGTTGCTGCTAAGATATCTTACTGTCCTTCACTTCTGCTAGTGGTCATGGTCCCACATGGAAAACTCATCATGGAGCTGAGGCTGTTTCTCACTATGTGCATACAGGTAACTTGAAAAACATCTGGCAGCTCTTCAGCTTCAGGTTCATTTACAAAATATATTGAAAATAGTTTTGGGAGTTGGAGGTTTGAAATACAGCCCTCCTCGGTTGCAAGGGATGGACTCGGTGAACTCCAGGGGTCCCTGCCAGCCTTACAATTCTAGCATTCTATTAACAAAGGCAGGATTGATGACTTCAACTAAACAAGCTGAGAAAATCCCCATGATGCCAGAACATTACGCAGAGTTTCCAAGTGCTCAAGCCATTGCTGTTCCCACCACCTTATCCTAGGAAAGTACAAAAAGTGCAGGTTACCCTGAAGATTGCAGAACAAAAGGCTCTCTTGCCTTGGGTGGTGGTGGGGTAACCCACCCTATCTCTGGGGAGAGCATGCAGCATGGATATGAACAGAAAAATTCAGGTCGATAGAGATGAGTTAGACTTTGATGTAGTTCCCTCAGGCCTCTGTTTCTGGAAGGAGAGAGTGATGGGGCTTTTACTTTAATTACTTGGACCCACAGAGTGAACCGTTACCTTCTTGCAGGGGCAGCAATCCATTAGTGAGCCACTGAATTTACAATGAGACAGTGAGACATCATTTACAGTGACGAAGCTTCCTCACAGCTCGGACCATGGGGCTTTGGGTGCCTCTGTCTGTGGTCTGATTTCCTGGGTGAAGGGCAAGTTTCTTGATTTTATGTCCTGTCTAACCTTCAAACAGGACGTGAACTGATAAAGTAAGAGATCTAACAATGAAATAATCCATATCTCATTACATTGCTCTCTCCATGGGCCCTAACCCCTCCTCTTGCCCTTCACCCTTCACCAGAAACCATCTATTCTTTTACCAGGGTAATCTCTCCCTGAGAGGGACCACGTATCAAGATGGGCTAGCTGCTTTGCCCAAGGAAAGATCTCTGTAATAAAACATATCTAATGTAAGGAGACTAGATGCAAGACTATTTGATTGGAAGGATCAGGATTTATAGAGTCTCCTCCTCCCTTCTTCCTCCCCTCCTTGAACCTGCTACTTTAATAATGAACTAAGGTACTAGAGGATTGCTTTTTCTACCAATTAGGGACTGGGAAAGTGTGGCCAGGGAATGGTACTGTGGTTTTTTGAACTGGTACTACTAATGTTGGTGCTCTGACTTCAGTTCCCTTCATCAGTATCTGAGATGACTAGAGAGATGACTTAATAATACTATTTTAGTGTGAAAGATTTTCTCACAAAGGATATTATTGACCAGCTGCCTTTCATTTATAAGAAGGCCAGAATAAGAAAGAAAGGGGGGCTCTTTTGTATGAACAAAATTAGGATAAAGAAACAAGCTAGGAAAAATATCATCTTTCTGTCAAATATTTCTGATAAGAATATGGAAGCTAAGATATACAGGCAGCTAACAGAAATAAAAATATGTAAGAACGAAAGACACACCTCAATAGATAAGTAGTCAAAATATATGAACAAATGTTTCTCAAAAGAGTTTTAGACAATTAACAACCATATAAAAGAATCTATCCAAATGACTTTTAATAAGAAAACTACAAGTCAAAACTCTGAAATTTCAATTTACTCCTAGCAAAACAATGATGACAAAAGAGGGAAATAGTCAATGTTGAACAGGTTGTGGAAACAAATGCACACTCATTTTCTGTTATGAGTTGTGGATTGGTCCAATGCTTCTGGAAAGCAATGTGAAGTTATGCAAAGGAAGTGACCAAAATGTTCATAGTCTTTTACGCAGAGGCTCTACTCTAGGCAAATACCTCAAGGAGGTCAATGATTAAAAAACAAGGCGAGGTATTCTATACCCCCAAATATTGATTGCTACACTTTTTGTAGTAGCTAAAAACAGGAAACAAAATAGATGTTCATTGATTGGGGAATGTCTAAACAAATTGTGGTCTATGAATATAACAGAATATTACTGTGTTATAAGAAATGGAGAATTCAATGAATACAGAGAAGCGTGGGAAGACTTAATGTGAACTAATGAAAAATAAAGTAAGCAGAACCAGAACAACAGTGTTCATAATGACTACAACAATGTAAATGACAATACAACAATCAAAGCCGAATGCTACAATGATTAAACTTGGTCCCCAAGAAGAGATAGGAAAGGACACCTACTTTCCTTTTTTGCAGAGGATGGGAACTGTGGATGTGAAACATTACACTAATGTACAACTTTTCTGATGTGTTGATTAGTTTTGCTAAACTCTTCCCACTCCTTTTTCATTCTTTATTCTTTAAGAGGGAGAAATGTATACAATGGCCCCTGCAGATGATATTAAAAAATTATCAATACAATTTATTTTTTGAAAGAGGAAATGGGCTTATAATTCAACAATGAAATTTAGAAAAGGGACAAAGAACTCAATAATGGAATGATTTAATCACATGCATTAGATATATCCATGTAAGGGAGTTATTCTTTCACAAACCTAATCACAGAAAAGGGTCTAGATAGTGAATGAGGTGTTAAATCCAACTCCTATTATCACAATTTTAAAAGAGGAAGGATTCTTCTCTCCTTGAGATAACTTAAGTCTGGTTCTACTTGAAGGCAGGGAGATGGATTAGAGGAGTAGTTTTCAAAACTTTTTGATGTGCAGGCCATTTTAGTGGAAAGTTGTCCCTTCCAGCCACCTGTAGCCTTTAGCACATATCTGCTACTACCAAAGGTACTGTCCAAAAGAAATGGAAGAGTATTGTTCCTTTTGTGAGTAGATACCTTGTTTTTTTTTAATCAACTGGGTGTATGATTTCACTGGCATAGGAAAATCCCAGGGAGGAAAGTTCTGCTGTCAATAGAGGTTGTCACCTGCTTTGTAGCACTATAAGTGACTTGTCCAATATCACACAGCCAGTGTATATCAGAGGCAGTACTTAAACCCAGGTCCTGACTCAGAAACCAGCTCTCCACCTGTGATACCATGCTGTTCATTATTTTGTTAAATATTGGAAGTAAATTGTGAATTTATGATAGAAATGAAAATAAAGCTTGTTGTTAATGATTTTAATAAATTAATTAATAATATTAATAATTTTACCAAAGTCCAAAGATAGTCCTTATACTATCTTAATGGAACATCTATAGTCTATAAGACTATTTTATAAGAATCTCCAGAGTAGATAATACCAAAATTATAGGAAATGGTATTCTAAAAACACCAACAGGACTACCTTTTTTTATCATTAAGTCCATCCAGGGGAAGGTTAAATCTGGACCTTAGTGAGGGTATAGGTAGGATAAGCCAACAAATCAGGAGCCTATGGATTCTGACTGTGGATGATACACATGTCAGGTTATAACTCTTTCGTGAGCTTGAGGGGACTGATCATGGTGTACTGAGTCAGTATGTTCCTGTCCTCTCTGGTTCACAGGCAGAGGAAAGAGGTTTGATGCCTTTTTACCAAGACTGAAAGCAAATCTGCTCAAGCAACTTTGGGAGTTTCCTCTTCTCCTACGAAGGGGACCAAGATAAAAGCATCTAGAGCATATGTGGCTTGTGTCAGTAATGGGAGAGGTATTGCCAGGAAAGTCCTTCTGGGGATCAGCTTGAACCTGCCCATTTTCCCACCCTGTAAGAACAAGTTCAGCACCAAGTAGCCACAGGCAGTTGCCACAGAAGCAGGTGAAACACCGAGATGGAGCTGGGTGGGGTGAGGACAGGCAGGCACATTTACCATGTCTTTCTTTGGATCTGTCTCTAGTCTTTTCTGGCGTTTTGAATGTTCTGTTAGATAAAAAGGAAGTGGCATTTATGAAGGAAGAGGAATCACCCTCTGCCCTCCTTCTCTTCTTATGAATGGACTGAGAAAGTTTTTGATGAGTGTGATATATGTAAGCTGTTTAAGAGAATTTAATTTTCTAGCTTAGATCCTTTATCTTCTTGTTACCAAAACTGATTGTGTTCTGCCGAGGGGTATCCACAAACTCTCTCAGAACAGTACTCATATTCTTCAGTAGAATTTGTCTGGTAACTCAGGGATCTTTGAACTATTGGCAAGACAGCATCTTGGTAGGTAGTGCCCAATAAATCGCAGAAATAGAGATTGCTCCTTGAAGAAGAGGGGTGTACGTTTATTTAGCATATGTGATATTAAAATGAAATGTAGCTCCTACATTTCATAAATCATAGCTCAGTAACCCCCCGCTAATGAAACTATTTTTAATACTCAGCCAAAGTATATAATTTCGTCATTGTTGTTCACTCGTTTCAGTTGTGTCGGACTCTTTGTGACCCCATTTGGGGTTTTCTTGGCAAAGATATTGAAGTGGTTTGCCATTTCTTTTTTCCAGCTCATTTTAAAGATGAAGAAACTGAGGCAAACAGTTAAGTGACTTGCCCAGGGTCATACAGATAGTAATGTCTAAGGCTGAATTTGAACTCAGGTCTTCCTGACTCCTGGCTCTCTATCTACTGTGCCACCTAGATGCCCAAAGTATATATTTAGTTTTAAGTAAAAACATAGAAAGGAAAGTAGCAACAGAGCACTCCTCCCATAAACTTGGGGCATACTCTCCCATCAATACACGTATCATCACCAGGAAGAGTGAATGCACGTGAGGAAGTACATGAGGGAGTCTTAGCTTCCTGGGTCCAAATTCTTTTGGAAAACAGTTCTGAAGCCTGCAGACATTTAGTCAGTCTTTAATTTACTTCCAGCTCAGCAGAAGAAAAGTCTCTCTCCAAAGCTTCTGTCTCACGTAGTGTTAGAACTAAGTCCCTTTATATCTATCAACTCCTATTTGCCAACCTGTACCCCTTCAAAATCCTTTTAAGGGCTACCTTTCAACATACCATCAAGAGCTTTTTGGAACTAAGGCCCCACAGTTTTCCTCAGCTCAAGATCCTACGTATTTCTCATGCAATTACCAGGTTGAAATGAAAGAAAAACATTATAGCCCAGTGGATTCTGGAACAGACCAGTAAAGCAGGGCCTAAGAAGTAACTTTCCGTCTTATAGTCAGTCCTAAGTACGTGGCTTGAATTTCTGTATCAGGCATAGGGTAATAACTAAGGAAGGTGGGTTGGAATGGTTTTTTTTGTTTGTTTGTTTTGGGGCCTTGTAGAAAGATGAATGACTTTCATGGTCTTTGCTGAACCACCTACTGATAGCTTCTTAGTTTTATCCAATTCAACAAATATTTATTGATTACTATTACCATCATCATCAGCCACAGCATAGTTCATACTTGTGTAGTGTTAAGTTTGTGAAGCACTTATAAATCTTATTAATCCACACAACAGTTCTGTGAGGTGGGTGCTATTATTCTATGCATTTTATAGATGACAAAAGTGAGTATTTTATATCACAGATATTCATCGCAGACTTTCCTGAGTCATGTAGCGACTAAGTATCTGGGGCAAGATTGGAACCCTTATCTTGGGAGAATGATATCAATTGGTCTCAGTGTTCTATCTAGGAGGAAGAATTATAGAATTGATCATAAAGCATTCTATAATCTGGGGTGCTAACTAAAAATGCCAAGTGATCTATAGTTATCCCTTTCACTTTGCAACTTTCTCCATTGTCATTTCGATGTATCACGGGTTGGCATAAAAAATTAAATGGGAATTTTTAGAGAGTTTTGTGGAAGCCACAGAGGACATAGTAAAAGAAACTCAGAAATGCATAAATATATGTACAGTGTTGTATAATGTCAACATATTTTACCTTTTAATACCACAATAATTCAGACTTCTTCTCTAGCATAAAGGGAGGGCCAAGAAATTTTACTTGGATTTTCCAGATCACAGGGGTGCCACACCCCTAACCCCTACAATATGAAGGGATGATGGTAGCAGTGGCACCATCAAAAAAAAATTTGACTAAGGCCCCTTTCTCCATTCAGCGATTAGGACTTGATACTGGTTTTGGGGAAATAGAAATAGTCCTTGACCTTAAGAGAAATTTAATTTGAAGGGAGAGAGGTCAAATGGCCATATCTGTCAGCATATTTAGAATGATCAAATGGGAGAGATAGCAGCAACCCTAGCAATCGTTTACAGAGGAGGAATGAAGGCCCACAAAAGGTAAGTAACTTGTTCAAAGTTGTCTAATGAATTAGTGAAAGAGTCAGGGCTAGAATTCAGGTCCTTCGATTCAACTAAGTATTGTTTTCATTTACACAACAAGTCAAATAAATACACATACAAAAGCATATGCACGACCAAGTACCCAATTCAATTTATCAAACATCTTAAGTAATTACTCTACATATCAGAAATATGGCAAGGAAACCAAATGTGATTTTAGGCTGCATGTATTGAGCTGTAGTGTCCAGAGCATCCCACTGTATTCTGCTCTTATCAAACCACACCTGTAGTATTACGCACAATTTGAGGCATAATGTTTTAGGAAAGACGTTAACAAACCAGAGGAGTTCAACCAAGATGGCAAGGGGGACTCAGAATGGGGATCCATTGAAAGAACCAGAAATGTTTAGCCTGGAGAAAAGAAGACAAGTAGCAGGGATATTATTATTATTGTCAAGTTTCAGAAGGATTGTCATAGGAAGGGTAGTCTACCAATTTTACTTGACCCTGAAAGCTAGAACTAGAAATAGTAGATGGAAGTTACTCAAATTCAAGCTCTTTGAGAATGGAACCTGTGTTGTTTTTCATCTTTCGCCCTTGTTATGATGGGAAAGTGTGTTGGTTTGAGACTATGATTTGTGATCCATCTAGGCCATACATACATATATACATACATAAATATGTATGTATGTTGCCTAGGAAATACTTTGCATAGCTATTTTATCTTCAATCTTATAAAGGATGTAATATTTGCCAATATGTATTCTAGCTCAAAAGAGCCTTCAAGTTCATCTAGGTCTACTCCCTCATTTTACAGGTGAGGCAATGTGACCCAGAAAGGTTAAGCAACTTTCCTAAGGTCACACAGATGGTTAATAGCAGAGCAGTTACTAGGAACCCAGCACTGTATATTTAATATAGTGGGCACTTATAATAAGTTCTTGCTGATTTGAATTGAATCTGCCTATTTGTAATCTAACACTTTTTATCGCTATACTGTCCAGGCATATTAACAACCATGTTTTTTTTTTTTTATCCCAAATCATCTAAATTTGATCTCTACTCATCTGATGTAATCTGACCCCTAGGTCAGCCTAACAATAGGAATGGAGTCTTTGCTTGTTCTGGGATATGTTAAAAGGTCTCCAATTTGCTTTTTGTTCTCCCTCAGTGATGGGAACTCTAAGGAAACAGAAAACCTAACCCTTAAAAGAAGTCCGTTTGTAGTTTGATTAAGAAACTCCCACCACTTCAGGAATGCCATATAAGTTGACCCAATTATTGCATTTATTCTTGAATGTTTTCCTCTACTATTTCTGGCCTGAGAACCTTTTCCTTTGCTAATTCTTCCAGATCTTCAAGAACACCACTTTTAAAAAAGTCGCCTGTAAATATCATCTTATCCTAGGACAGGGCGGCTTCTCTAAAGCAAGCTGGACAAATGCCCAAGAATACCAAAACTTGAGAAAGAGATCCCAGGGTTTCAAGCTACTGCTGATCTCGGGAAATATGCAAAAAGCATAGGTACTCCCACTCACAAGAGGACGGTTTCTTGACTGCCTACTTGGAGCAATCTCATCTTGCATTCTCCCCTCCCTGGGTACCTACTTTTCTCTATTGTTGGAACAGTGACAGCTCAGTTTTGTGAAACATTCTCAGTGTCTACTTTGTTGGCAAAAAAGGTCATTGTATATGTGTATGTGTGTTTATATGTACACACCGTGCATATATATATATATATACACACACATACACATATATATGTAATATATGTATATGTGTGTCCTTCCTCTGTGAACAGAACCAATGTATCCTCTATCTTTCTAACCAGAAGATTTTTCACTACTACCTAGGTAGGACTCTGGCCATTAATTTGATACTTCACTGTAAGCTTCAACCTCATTATATGCAAATCAGGGATGAAATGCTGGCAAAAGAAAGAAATGAAAGGGGAAAAGGGTGTCAGCTCACTTGGTCCACCTTACCTTAGGTCTTCAGTGGAAAAATCCCCTTCATTTCTTATCGACTTTTCTCTCTATGCCCACTATCTAGTGTGAACTGAAACTCTAGAATAACCAATCTATGCAGACCCTTTATGGAGGTTTTCTTGTGGCCCCCGGGAAACTGCAGCAGATTCCCCTAGCATCCACCCCCTCCATCCAGCGACTAGTGAGGCAAAAGTATCCCAGTTAGTCTAGGAGACACCCAGCCATGAGACCCCAATTCTAGGATATATAGCTTTCTCAGCTTCTTGAGAAAGGAGCAAGGCTGTTTTCTATTTTGCCATATTACTAAGGAGGATTTTAGAAATTCTGATACAGGAGACCTAGAAAGGAAAATATTGGCTATTACAGTACAAACATCTCTGGCCTGAAAGAAAATGTTAATTTCACCTCAAATCAAATGTTGACACATAGCTGCTAAAGAAGGTGTGTCATATGGAAAAGCAGAGATTTCGGGCTCAAGAGAAGGAACATTGGACTGTATCCTCACAGGCCGAATGCAGGCTGGTTCAGAAACTGAAATGCTTTCACTTGAGTCTTTTTCTTCTTCTAAATTTACAGTTTATGAATTGGCATATTATTCTTTTTCAAGGCGAACCCAGCAGTTTTAATCTCTCTGTGTCACCCTGCCCGGCAGGAGAACAAGTTACTTTGTGGTACACGGTGTCTGCTGGCAGCAGCAGGGTCCCTACATTGTCAAAGTTGGCAGGAATTCAGATACCTCCAACATCTGCCAGGGGACGTGGGATTCGGTTTGGAGAAGTGGGAGAGGGGAACCGGTCCAGGATACGGACTGGGAGAGGGTGAGGTACCCAGATGGAGGAAGATTTGCAGCTGTAGCTATTTCCCTCCCTTCCCTACCTCCTTTCCCCTCCCACAAGCACCCAGTCTGTAAATTCTCCTTAATGTGCTCAGCACCCACATTTTAAAATTTAGAATTAAGGTCCCCACCTTCCCCCACCTACATACATACACACACTTTAACTTGTTAAGTTTGAAAGATGATATATACACACAGTTTGCCTTGCCAGTCAGCACGGTTAAGGCCAAGATTAATGTGGAAGGTTGGTGCAAGGCTGCCGCAGAGAAGCGTGATCAGAATACGAGATGGAATGTAGGGGGAAAAGGCCAAGAAATATGTCTGTGCTTGGAGTTTACACAAGTCTCCTTAGCAACTTGTCTCTTTTCTCTTTTAATGTTGTGTGTGTATGTATGTATGTATGTATGTACGTATGTATGTATATGTGGCTGTATGTACTCCAAACCCCGAATGAGTAAAATAGGAGTTGATTTTATAAGAGCCCCTTTTTCCCCTTTCACTTGGGAGAAATTTGTAGTTTCAATTAGTTAGCTTGCCTTTCTACATCCCCCCCCCCCCTTTCACCAGCGCAACCTCCTGCAAACACCCCCGCCCCCTTTTAGGTCTCCATCGTTTGCATTGTGACTGTGGACAGTTGGTAGCTTTCCAGAAACTCACATCTCACCATGGGGAATGATAGTGCCTGCTTCTGATGGCCACAGCTGTGCAGTTCTTTGGCACTGCCTAACTCCTTCCAGCATGAGTGTGTGTGTGTGTGTGTGTGTGTGTGTGTGTGTGTGTGTGTGTGTGTGTGTGCATGCACGTACACGTGCATGCTTGTGCATTATAAAACGGGGCTAGGGGAATTGCAAAGCCCCCATTTCCTCCTCTTTCTCCCAACTTCCCCCCCATTAAAAAAATACACATGCTCTATAATTGTGATTGGAATATGATTCTAAAACCCTTAGGAGAAACTGGCTTTTAGTGATCAGGTATGTTGGATTTTGTGTGTTACTGGGTTGGCTCCATAGGAGCAAGGAATAGACACTCCAGTGGGTTTACCTCCAAATGCTATACCTTGAAATAACTCCAGGGAACATAGTTGCTGCCTCACTTAAGCTCTTTTGAAATCTTGCTCTGCATGCTCAGTCTCTTCTCTCTCTCTCTCCCTCTCCATCTCTCTCTCTCTCTCTCTCTCTCTCTCTCTCTCTCTCTCTCTCTCTCTCTCTCTCTTTCGTTCTCTCTCAGCTTTCCATAGAGAAAAAAAGAAACCAAGCCAAAAAAAAATGTGAAGGCTTGATCTTGGCTTTTTTACAAACAGATGTTGCTTGTCATTCTGTTGTTAAGCAGGCATCAGATTGGAGCAAGCAGAAGCTTAGGGGGAACAACAGCAGAGTTTGAAAAAAGTGTTGGGGAGGGTCAAAAAATGGGGGTTACTGAATAGGATGGTTGTTTTTTCTTTCTTTCTTCTGGAATTCAGTTTAATGGTGACAGTCATTTTCGTTTTTCTTTTTCTTTTTTTTTTAAATTTTTAAAAAAGGGGATAGAAACTGAAGTCACTAGCTACTGAGGGCCCCAGCTTAGAAAAGCTGATTCTCATATGGGTGAAATGCAGATAGAGAGTTCTGTTGGAAATTTTAAGGCATTTTCGGTAAGTGAATGTTTACCCTGGAATAAGGCAGGGATCCTTCTGTCTCTGCTGTAACCTAGTTCTGGTGGATTTGTCAGTAGATTCTCTCTGTAAGTATCATTGTGGAGGTTACAGGCCCTTTGTTGTCTCTCCAAGAACAAGAATCACATTGTTATACAGTAAATCTTTTAATGAAACACTGATTCTTTCCATATTGCTGATCTTTTGTTTTGCTGCATGCAAGCTGATTCAATCCCTGATTTTCCCCCCCTTCTTCCCTTGCTTTCTAAATTTAATTGCGGCATGCTCGGGAGCAAACATGACTTTGAACTGAAAGAGTTAAAGTGAGTTGGCAACCAAGCAGCATTTTAGCAGCCTTTCGGTTCATTTAAATGTAAGAAATCACAGCCGTCTGAATTTTGAAATTTTGCGTCTCGTGCTTCCATTTTAAGATCAGGAGTTCATTTTTCATTTTTCGTTTTTATGTGTATGTTTTAAAAGAAATTCTTCTTTCGTTAACACTGTTATCATTAGAAAGGGTCTCCTGTGAATAGTATCGTTATCTATGTTTTAAAAGAGAAGAAAAATGTCCATTTTGTACAAATCTGCTCCTCTTAATACTGAAAGTAGATTCCCTTAACCAGCTACACACAAAACAACTTGTTACTGGCAAAGTCGGTTTCTCCTTTGTTTCATCATTGGTGCCTGAAATAAATTTGCCTCTAATTTCTCGCTCTTCAGTTGTTGATGTGAGTGCTAGCTTCAGATCTGTGTACGTATATGCATAAAGAACCACCGTAATGGCTTTTAAAAAACCCTAGAAAACAGAGGAAAAAACCCAAGCAAATAATCTAGGGGCATCTCTTTCTGTTTTCTTATGTTTTATTCTGCCCATCCCTGATTCTGTTTTGCTGTTTTTCTTGTTATGATTGTCCAAAAGCCCTACAAACACTTACATTTTTCATTTCATGTGAAAATATTTATTTGGAGGGGAGGGAAAGGGAAGGCAGCAGGGAGAGGTCATAAATACCAATTTCTAATTTTCTTCTTGCCTGAAAGGAACATGAATGACATGGTATTGCTTCTCTCCCCACCCCACCCCCTCCACTACCACCCCTTCTCTTTTCTGGTCAGTCTTCTCTTCGTAAAGGAGAATTAATTCCTGATAAGTTAGCTGACTCCAGAGCCTGCAACCCCTGCGTTGCATGTTTGATAGACGCTTCCACACTGTGGTCTGGTCTCCTTGCGGCAATATTGCGTCAAAATAGGCTCGGTGTGATACATGGCACAGACGAATTGCTCTTGGGGAACGGCAATGCTTAGATGTACCTCTTTTGTTTAGGTGACTGGATTTTTCGGCAAAAAAAATGAGGATGGTGAAGACAAGGGAATAGCCATCAGGAAAACTGGAAAGCCATAGGGAGACTAAACAGTAATAGTTCCCTCTACTTGGTGATGCTCGGGTAGGTGCCAAGTGGAGATATGAGTTGTTCTGTTCCTTTTTCTCAAAAAAAGTCCAGTTTAATTGTCCCCTTCCCCTTATTATAAAAGAGGTATGCCAAGATTCGGCACCTTAAAAAAAGGGGAAAATGGAAATCTTTCTGTTGGTATCTCATTCGGCTGACATCACAACGTGTTTGGCGTTCAAGTCCACGGCCAGGCAAAACTCAAATAATTTTTTTTTCCTTGCTAGCAGCTGCACAGTTAGTTTGCCTTTACATTACTAAAGGAACAATAAAGTGAAAGGCAAAACCGGCGTCTAAAACATGGCCAATGAAAGGAAGTTGGAATGGGAGCCAAGAATCCTGCTGTGGTGGAAGGAGGATAGACTCCATGAATCCACCACAATCCGGGATTTCGCTTCTTTTTAACAATCCCATCTGCAGAGAGAAATAATGACTCCTGAATCATTTCGGAGTCAAAAAGTTAAAGCGGGGGCTGGATGGTGCTACGCGGGTCCAGGTAATGACTCCCCGATTTAATTATGCCTTAACCAATCTTACTTATGTAACTATCGATATTGTGACTTGGTCCAAAACACTGGGATCTGGGAGTAGTCTGGGGTCCTCACAATTCTTATTTGATCATTTCTTTGGCAAGATGGCTTACAAGGTCCATCGGTAGCCGGAGAAATTCCAGGGGAAAAAAAAAAAGGAAAGTCGTTTATTTTCAGAGAGTCTATTATTTTTCTGTCATGCGGATAAATATAATGATGTTCCACAATTTTTTTCTTTTAGTAAATAAAATTCCATTTTACCCTTTGGCATTCTTTCTTCGTCCTCACCACTGAGTTTTGGCTTTGCTTCTGTTTGAGTCTTATAAAAACTAAGGTCTCCAAAAGAAATAAAAAGACTCTTGATTCATTTAAGAAGTTTAAAAAAATGTTTTGTCTTCCAGCTATGGGCGATTTTGAAGATCTTGGCCTAGCAAGATGGCAGCGGGTTTTAAAATGGGATTCGCCCGAAGTTAACAGTTTTTCAGGTAATGGCATTTTCTTGTGATATCCCAGAACTTTCATTTTTGCAAGGCTTATAATCTTTTGAGAGGGAGTTTGACTTATTTTGTTCTAAATAATGATGGGATCTTAAAATAAAAATATGCGTTTGTAGTAGCGATCGGTTTTAAGAAATTTGGAATCAATGTCAATTTTTTCCCCCCGATATATGTGAATAAAATAAAAAGAGAACAGGGGAATATGGCCATATTGTTAGGTTCTTATAACTTGAATGTCTGTTTCAAAACTTTTATTTTTTCAACATAATGATGCTCTTGGCCTCTATCCTTGTATATCAGGTGAGCTGAAACAGTAGGTATAAGACACACCATCCCTAAACTGTGGGGATACCTTTGGTTATCTATGAAAGCGTCTGATTTCAAAGGTATTAATATCAGAGATTGGTTTCCACCACCACTTTGAATGTCTTCCATGTACTTGGAACTCCTGAGGAATAGGCCTCATGTCAATAATAATAAGATAGTATAATGCATATTAATATTTTTATTTTGGTCCTAGACCATTTACCTAAAAGCATAAATCCCTTTTGCAGAAGCCTTGTCCCTCAGCTCTAGTGGTCAGTATTAGAGCTCAGTTCTTTGTAATGTCGGTGTTTTCTCTCTTGGTGATATTAGAAGACTTTGAACCACTTACACGTTTTCAAGATCTAAAAATATTTATTTGGTAAATTTTTCTCCATACTTGTCTGCCTTTCTTACCTCTTTTTACCCCCTACCACTGTGAGGGCCATTGGCTCAAGTTTTCCAAAAACAATCTGGTATTTCAATCTTAGAGAAAAATCACGGGTACTTTTAAGAAATGAAGGGGGAAAAACTGTTCCTTTGAATAGGACCTTTATTTTCTTGTTCAGTCCAAAGAAGGCTCTTGATACAAATATAGAATCAGAATTGAAAAAAAATACTCAACCCCTCATCCTCTGATTGATGGTTTGTTTATATATGTGATTCTTCTTCCTCAGCTACCTGTATTTTTTTCATATGTCTTTTCTCTTTGGAAATTAAAAATTGTCCACTTTGGGAATCTGGTGCTGTAAATGTTGGGAATTAGTAGCATTCTTCAGGCTCAGCCAATTTTCTTAGAAAGGCAGAGAGTTGCCCCCAAATGAAATGTACCTAGTGAACTCCTTTCAATGGCCTCAGAGCAGAACAGAGCTGCTGCCTGTGCAGATTTGTGGAGGTGTGCCTATCAGAATGACTGACTGCTTCTTTGACACATCCCATCTCATGCCCAGGGAGCTCTATTATAACTTTTTAACAAACATAATAATAAAAATGAGTTCTTACCATTCTCCCCATGGGAATATGCGAACATCATGTTAAATTTTCTTAAGAGTTGATTTCTTATGGGTCACCTAGTTACTCTCTAAGATACCCATGGCTACATGTTTGAAAACACCTTATTCCCCTCTTTCTCTACTATAAAAATTGAGAGTAGAGGCTTCTAGTATCAGGGAAAGTGACAGGGTAAGGGCTAAAATATTAGTGAGTAAAGGGGTTTTTAAAAGAAAGATTAAGAAAAATCCATTTTGAGAAGAGAGGGATGGGTGCCAACCTTTATGAGAAAGACAAAGTACAATATTTGATGCTAAAATGCCATATCATTGTTTATCAAAAAATGAAAATTAGGTTAAAAAGCCAAATCCAGCTTCTTATTTATGGCTGCATCACCTCTCTTAACATGTTATAGGCCATGATGTTTGCTGCTTTTGGTTGGTGAAACAGGCAGAAAACGTGAAATTTAAGAACTGTAGCACCTGAGTTCCCAGTCATTCCTATCTCTGTTCCTTATCTCATTGTTCTCAGCTTTAAGGTTAGTTCCATCATGGCCTGCCCTGTTCTAGGAATAATTCCCTAGTGAGGACATATTCTCTTTTCCCCGGTATCATTAGATCTTAATTTTCTCTCTCAGACTTTTGGATAAGGATCCCTCTGTTTCTGTCTGGGAAAACAAAACAAAACAAACAAACAAATCCAGATCATCTTCTTGGAGCTAGTGTCCCCTGGCCTGGTTAGTAAGGAATAGAGAGATATATACTTTTCTATGTACCACAGAGAGCGGTTACCCTGTTCTCATCCATGTGACACAGAGCTGCTATTGACTTCTCTTTGGATGAGTAGGAGAGAAGTAACATGGTTATTTATTATTATTATTATTATTATTATTATTTCATCTGTTTAATGGAATTGAGATAGAAACATGTTATTATTATTATTAATAGCTTTCATTTTATATAGCATTTTATCATTTACTTAGGAATTTGTTATGGATAATCACATAACTAACATAGTACAAGTATTGTTCCCATTTCACAAATGGGCACTCTGAGGTTTAGAGAGCTTAAGTGGCTTACCTATGGTCAAATGGCTAGGATGTGATGGGTTTAAGCCAAGAACTGGATTTGGGGCTGGATGATCCCAGGCCTTCTTGGCCCTAAATCCCACATTCTATCTATTGCCCTGTGCTACTCCCTACATAAGAAGTACAAATCACAGTTGCCCAAGTAAGAATCTTTTTTTTTAAACAAGGGTTTTGAGAATATTATTTCTCACTACCTGGAGGATTCCTCAGCAATAATATAGACTTTGTCTTGTATGGAATTATGGAAAACCTGTCCCTTTGCTTTGTTCAAATGGGAGAGCTAATTTTCTGATGTGATTTATAAATGTTCCTTTCTAGAATGATGATTCCTTTCTGAAAAAAACAATTTGTCATATTTGTCATATTTGTATTTTATTCCAGCTCTTTACTGAGCGTATCAGAATGCAAATAAGAGAGAGAGAAAATTCACTATTTTTTCTTGCAATTAGCTATAACTTTAAAAAAGTGAAAAATCTATCTTCTCTCTCTCTCTCTCTCTCTCTCTCTCTCACACACACACACACACACACACACACACACACACACACACACACACCCTCCTACAAGCCAAAGAATTTTCTTGACTCTGCTGATTTGCCCCATTAATATTGCTGTGCGCACAGCGTAGGTTATGGACTGGTCGACTGGTTCTGCCGCTTATATTAACAAGAAAATAATGTGGTTTACACCCCGGGCACACTTAGTTTTGTATATTTTTAGACTTGGGGCTGACTGAAGGGAGGGAGAGGCCTTAGGGGGAGGCTGGGGCAACCTAGAGAGAATAAGCTGCTTTATCTCTACCCCTCTCTGAGCAAGGCTGAAACCGTCCCTTTCTTTCTGGGGATAGAATGGCGAAATCTGCTGCTGGACTAACGGCTTTGATATTTCATTTGCAGACGTATCAGACCCCCAAACAAGAGAAGATTTTTGGGCCTGTTGCCACAAACCCGTAGATCCGAACTTGTGGTGATATTCCACACAAGCTTGTGTCTATAGGTATGTGTCTGTCAGGCAATCTCACAAACCAGGGGCCTGTTCTATATATGGCACTTCACAGCCATTGATGTGTTTCTGTATATCTCTGCCCCCCACCCCCAAATCTAGATAAGTGATGCCTATTTTGTTCTGAGATGGTCATTATTCCTTTGTGGTTAATATTGTCATATTCCTGCCACACAGGCCTCTGGGGTGAGGCTGTGGACATTTGAGTTTACAGATAACCCTAAATTTGGTGGAGTTTGGATACTCAGCTATTGACAGGCAAAGACCAGATATGCAAACCTGGTTTCATTTTGCTTTCCTAAAGAACGATTAATTGCCGTTAGCAAAGTTGTGGTTTTCTCGGGAAAGTGACAGAGACTTGTTTATGAGAACAGTATTCTAGTAGTTTTGGCGGCACTGTCTGGCAAGTCTTGCTTTGCCCTATTGTTCCCCAAGTGCAGTTGGAGGGCAGCAGAGAAAGGCAGATACGCTGAGCTCTGGGAATATTTGGGAAAATCTTCATAAGTAGAATTATTGGGGGAGAGAAACTACCTTTTGCTCTCTCCACTTTAGCAAATCACTAGTTTATGTGAAAGAAGTATTTATATAAAAGGAAGAAGGGAAGTAGGGTGAAGGTATGTGTGGGGGGGAAAGAACAAAACTACCTGCTTAGATCGAATTCTGTGTCTGGCCAGACCAATTTTATTTATCTTCTTTATGTCTTAAAAAAAAAAAAGAATGAATGTGATTCTCTCCCACCCCCACCCCCCATCTCCCTACCCCAATCATTGCTCCTTACCTCTTAAATGTCACCATTGTGCCAGGATTGGAAAGAGCAAATGATTATAGATCAAAGCAAACATAGCTAAACAAGGGTACTTCCAACTTCAGGGGCTGAGCCGTCCGTAAATAGCATCCAGGGTGAAAAGTGGATCAGATTGGGTGCCTGAAACCCTTACCACTCAAGGCTCAAGAATTCCTATAATATTTTCAAAAATCTTACCGCCTCCGCCAGCTAAACAATTCCAGATAAAATCAGCTGCTCAGTTGAAAAAAAGAAAGAAAGTTTGAAATTCAGATGGGTGTATTTTATTTAGTCTGTGTAACCTCCTCTCAACCACTGCACAAGCCAAGGTTGGCTCTCTCTAGGTTTTGAGGAATATGAAAATGAAACACCCTGCTTATTTGAGCTAGGGATGGCTCTATCTAAGGTATACACACTGAATGTAAGATGGCAGGTAGGGATCTGCAAATGGTAGGCCCAGGGGACATTCTTGTTGTGCATTTCCTTGGAGCTCATTCCGCACAGCTTCAAGAAGTCTTGGCTTTTGTATCTGAAGTATCTCTAGCCTTGCCAAGATATTGTTGCTGTATTCAGGATATATGTAACACTACATCTAGGAAAGGAAGATTTCTCTCCTTCGGGTGTGTCAAGTATATTGTTTGGCCTCCGGCTTGCCTCTGCCAAGCAAGCAAACAATCTACTAGGTTGATTTCACAAGCATTTTTGAAAGGGTTGCCCTTGGATAGGTGAACAACCAATAACTTAAAACCAACACAACCCCTACCCTGCAAAACACTTAATCTTGGTAAGGGGTACTCTGGTCCTCATCTCATAGACTTGTTACCCTATGTGCTAAAAACCAAAAATAGCCAATCAACCAAACAGCAGCAACAACAATAAAACAGAGTATTAAGTGTGGGATATCTAAAGAAAAAAGACTTTGAAACCACCACAGCTATGAGCTAGGACTTTTTCCACATCTCAGGTACTATACAGGCCTATTGTATGTCAGGGAGTGACTCTCTTAGTCTCTGTTAAGTGGGGTTAAACCTGCTCACTCAAATAGAAGGGTTCTAGAGAGTACTACACCCTTTCAAAGCTGCAAAAGACTTAAGAAATCTTTTACATCAGCTAATCTGCTTAATTTTATTTTTTTTTAAATCTCAGCCAAAAATATTCTCATGAAAAATCCAAAATGCCAGGGCATTGGCCAGAAAAAAAATAGGAAATTAAATATTTCACATGCAGGGAAATGTTTCCCTCTTCACCCCACCATCACCATCCCTCTTATTTCCATGCTCATAAAGGAAAGGTTTTCTGAGTATTTAATGGATCCTTCCCACAAGAGATAAGATCTCCTATAGGAGACATGGAGACATGATTTGGGATTCCAAAGAAAGACACTATAATGGAATCCCTCCCTTTTCCTTTTGTGGGGCAAGTGGAAAATGAGCATGAAGTATTTTATCAAAATGTTTACATCAGCCTCGTCAAACACATTTATTGAAGCCCTGTGCAGGGTTCAGGTAAGATTTGGCTTTAAACTCACCCCTCACTCTACTCTAAATATTCTTATTTCAGAAACCATGTTCATAAATACAAATGGCTTTTGAACCTCAGTTTTGGATAATTTTTGCTTTTGTTATGCCAAAGTGCTTAAAGTAATTTCGATAGAATGCAGAAATTAATATATGGATGGTTAGGATCAATATTATTATTTTAAATTTATCTGGTACTGTGATGTTATCACTTTATATTTCAAAGCATTCCTTCATATTTGTTGGATTTTGTGAAAATGCCCTTGTCTCCCAGTTGTTGTTTGGTTTTGTCGTTGTTGTTTTAAAAATTCTCACCAGCAGCAACGCATCTTAAAACAGAATTTATGCAAATCTTTCATGGGTTCCATATGTGAAGAATTGACAGTTGAGATCAATGAAAACTGAGTCTGGTCTATTCAAGGCTTTCCTAATAATGTGGTTGATGGAATGGGATGTGGAATAAGGTGCCCTTTCTTGTTGTATACCACAAACCTAGAAAGTCCCCAAAATGATCTAATCTAGCTATCTGCCTCTAATCATGGGCATGAAACTACCCTAGCTTTGTAGTCAATGTTTAGCCACGTCCAAGAAATAATATTCTTTAGCCTTCCTCAACAGCCTCCTGTTCAGATTATATTTGCTATTAGGAAGTTCTTGCTTCTCTGTAACCTAAATCCTTTTTACAACAGTTTGATCTGGCTTCTTCCTAATTTGGGGCAGTGGTTGATAGGTAATTTAAAATCCTGCTTTATAACGGACTAATTCAAACTCCATTTCCAAGTGTCATAGATTCTCTTTGCAGTAGGTGTTAGAAATATACCAACATCTCAATACATTATACTTACACCTCCTTCTTATAAATGCCACTTGCTTTTTTTCTCAATATTTTCAATAAGAATTTTTATGACATCATTCCATATCATAATTGCATGTTGTTGTTGTTACGTGACTACCAATATTTACGCTAATTACATAATGAGCTGTAATTGCACTAATTGGGTAAATACATGATAATGGGCTAAAATCAGGGTAAATAAACAAGGAAATTCACACAACTGAAAGAGCAGGGCATTAAAAACCATTAGCATTCTAAAATCAACCCCCCAATCCCTGTTACCCCCAAGGTAGGAATAGCTACAGATGAAGACTGAGTCCTCAGTTTCCAGATATTTTAACACCTCTTTGGGTTAAGCTTAGAGTAATGTTACAGTATACTAAAGCTATTCTTAAATTAACTGTTCCCTTCTTTGTTAACTCTCTGTCCCCCCTATAATCGCTATTACAGGGCTTGGAGGATAGGGAAGAGAGAATATTCTAACTGTGTCTGCAAATCCAGACAGAATCCTAATGCAGAGAATATAGAGGGGATTTTTAAAAATCCAGAGAAAAAAATCACTTAAAAAACTTAACCATTTTGTTTCCTTCTATACCTTAACACACATACGTGTGTTCATGTGCACACATGTGTGCACACATACACATGCACATACATCGTAATATATCCCAAACACTCATCAATTCCTTTATGTTTGGGTTAGATTCTCTTATTACCTAGCCTTATCACTGACAACCTGAGACAATTCCAACAATACAGGAGAGGAATCCATAGGTAATATTCAAAGGTCAAAATCCACTTCGAGATCACAGGACCAAGAATTGAAAGAGACGTCACAGGTAATCTGGTCCAACCTTCCTTCCCATTTAAAGCTGAGGATACTGACCCCTGGAAAGGTGAGGTGACTCTCCTGAAGTCACACTGAAGCTGAGTCAGAGCACAAGGGACTCAGGATTGGCCCACATTTATGCACCTGTACAGCATCATTCCCCAGGCCATGAAATCTGACTACTGCCTTAGCATTGACTGCACATAGCTGAGAGAGTTAGTTTGAAAGGTTCCTGTAGTCTCTATATGGGGACAAAAAAACTGTGGATATTTATGAGTTTGCTGAATACTGACCATTACATATCATTGGGAAGTTGGCTAAAAAAGCTAATAGAGACTTCCCCTTGCCCCTGAAAATAGCATGAAACTATCCAATCTAGTAGACTAGAATTTTCTAATAAAGATGATATAACCACATAATATGAAATGTCACTACCATCATCGTACTATTATATGTAGGTGGCCCTGTGTTCTCCAATGCTACTTGCAAGCCATGTCAGGTCCTCTCAAGTTTCTGAGATGGGCCTGAAGAAGGCCTACACATAGCTACTTTGAGCACCATAGATAAGCTTGGAGAGGCTCATTACCAGAAGGTTGGCCATCAGATGAGAAATTTTTTTCAACTCCTCATGAAAATCATTTACTAAGGGTTGAGAGTTGTACCAGGGGACAGATGGTAAGGGGATCTACCAATGAAATACCAGATTCTTGAAGTTTTGAAGTGTAAGTTCGATAGTTCCTGCTCGCCGTGATTTGTTGTGTCTTACTTTTAAGTCATTTCTCTTGGAACTCTGTTCATGAGGTATTTATTTTGTATTTGCTAATTGAATTCTAGCTGCCTCAATTTTCCCATATGATTGTCATCTTTTAAAGAGAGCAGCTTCCTGAATAAAAGTCCAGCTTCCTGAATAAAACTGGTTTTTTCCTAGTTTTTTCTGATTAAATGTCCAAGCTTACATTTTGTTAGTTTCCCATATGTCTTTACTGTGCATCCCAGTACTTTAGAATCATTTGAGCTGCTGTCACAGTCTCATATACCAATAGTTTTCAGTCCTGATTTCAAGGGGACCTAGCCCAAGTATTTTCTCTTTTTCTCTGTGTAGAATAAATGATCAAGGGTCAAGTTTCTTGTTTCATTTTCTCTATTGTCAGGCCCTTGGTTTTGATGTGTTGCCTCTCACAAATGGTCCACTAGGTGACAGCATGAAGAACCCTGGTAGAATGACTTGTATTTTATTGCCTGAGAAATGGCAGCTCTCCAGCCATTATGACTGCACGCACCCAGGTTGAGGTAGTAGGTTGTATAGTTCAGAATTACATCAAGGGAGATAACTGTACAGCCTCCTAGCTTTCCTTGGGTCTTGCACAAAACACCATGGTGAGAATGATCATGATTTTTCCAGGCCTTTCCCCCTAGGAAAGCCCATTCAAGGTAAGATCTGCTATAGTTCTTTTTTTTTGCTATGTTAGAATTCAAGTTATTCATTGATTTTTGCCCCCATGCCATATCTTCATGTTATGTGGATTTGTTTTTTTTTTAATTCTTTTGTTTTGCTTTGCTTTTTAACCAAAAGAAGAGTGAGACTGATTCATAACTTTCCAGGATCTAATATCTAGAAGTTTGTAATATTGAAAGTAATTGTTTACTCGTGTCCTATGAAGTTTCCCAAATTGTGGGGAGAGCAATGATCTGGAATTGCTGTATGAGAGTTTAGGCTAAACAAGCTGCATGCTGAGTAGCCATTTTCCCATGTCTTATAAATTCTTCAGCTTAAGCACATGTAAATATATATATAGAGAGAGAGACTGGAATGATATCGATGAGGATAATCACTGTGGTAGAACATAGACAGATGTAAGCTTCTTCAGGGCAGGAACAATTTCATTTTTATCTTGGTTTCACCAGCACTAGCGCAGTGCTTCGGTACAAAGTAGTCTCTGAAAAAACGTTTGTTGAATTGAATATAACCGACCAGAGAGCTAAATGTAGAATGGCCCTTACAGGTCTTCTAACTCAGCCCTCTCCTTTGACATATGAAAGTTCAACATCCAGCTGTAAATGTATGTTTTGTCTGCCTTAGGATGAGCTCATCTATCACATAGACAGTAAGTCAATCCCAATGTATTCAAGTAGGCTTCACAGACATAGTATTAGAAGAAAACCTCAAGAGGTCGTCAAATCCATTCTTCTGCCTCTAGGAAATCCAAGACCCAACCCATAAGAACAATAATGGTTGTCTTTTATCTATGTCTCTCTGTGCTACCTTAAAGGAAATACTGGGTCCCTGTGTCATCATTGTGATTCTGGGCTTAAATATTTTCATAGTGAGTCATAGCAATTGTTACATTCCTAAGCGGTCAGTAATAACTAGCTCCAGTTTGGAGATAAGGCGCAAAGAGGTTAAGTGACTTGATCTGAGGCCACATGGCAAATTGGCGATGGAGCCAGGAGTGGGACCCGGAGTCCGATCCTCCGTCCTCTTTTCCTGGCCTTTCCACTTCCTTTTAACAACATAGTGGCTGTGTCCTTGCCCTAGATGAATGCTGTCATTATTCTGTCATGCTTTATTCTGAGTTGTGTAGACAAGGCTTACTACCTGTATTTGTGCTGTACGAGAGTTTGTATAATAAACATCTGCAGCCACTTGACATCTAAGGACCTACTTAATATTGTTTATGCAACATTTCTGAAGTTTAAAAAAATTTTTTTAAACAAGTTGAGCTTTTATGTGCTACCAGGAAGCCTTCTACATAGTAGCTAAGGCTTGGGAGCAGATACACTGATCCAATATCTTCCTTCATTGATTGCTCTTAGGGCTAGTCTACTCTGAGGGAAAAACATATTCATGATGGCATTTCAGCTCCTGTAGCATTAGGTATTTGCGGATGTCACAAGGCTGGGAGGGACAGCCAGCATTGTAGATGAGAGCGTCAGTAACCAAATGGACCTTAGCAGGATAGAACATTAGGCTAAATCTAATGAGATTTCATAGGGATAAATGTGAAGTGTTGTATTTGTCTGCAAAACAATGCAACAAGTATAAGACGGTGGAGGCACAGATTAAAAAAAAAACTGTTTTCTGAAAAAGATCTGGGGGGTTTTAATGGATTGTAAGTCAGCAGTCTGATGTGGAAAGCCAAAAAGTGCCAATGTAATTTCGGGCTGCATTGAAAGGCACTGCTACCAAAAACAGGGAAGTGGTAGTCCCTCCATACTCTGCCTTCATCAGACTGTATCTGGAGTGTGGTTTGCGGTCATAGGTGTCATGGTTTAGGAAGGATGTTGATTAGCTAGAGAATGTCCAGAGAAGGGAAATCAGGATGGTGAAAGGCCTTCTGTCCATGGCATATGGGGATCAGTTGAATGAACTAGGGAGAGCCCAGAGAAGAAAAGACTCAGAAAACACATCACTATGATAGTGGTCTTCAAGTGTGTGGCGGAAGGACTAGACTTATTCTGTATAGAAGTAGGGGACAGAACCAGAAACAATGGGTGTAGAAGTTACAAAGAGGAAGTTTAGACTTGATGTCAGGAAAATATATTCAACAATTAGAGCTTCCTAACAATTAAAGTGAAATGGACTATTTAGAGACATAGCAGATCTCCTTTCCTTGGTGGTCTTCAAGCACAGGCTGACTGAGTCCTTGTCAGCTCTAATACAGTGGGAATTCTTTTTGTTTGTGGGTTGAACTAGATGCCTACTAACCCCTTACAACTCTCCAATTCTGTGATTCTATATAAGGCTATATCTAAAAGAGCCTAACTAGTGCCAGTTTTAGGTACAGAAGGCTTGAGTGTGCCCAGAATCATGGAAGCCAAATACTCAGTGGTAGAAAAAAATGGTTTTAGGGAAAAGCTATTGGTGGCAAGTTCGGAGGCATTTAGGGTTACTTCAGAGACTTAATAAAAATATAAGACCTCTCTCCAAAATTATTGTTTTGCTGGATTTTTGTCTTTGATATGTGTATGTTGCCTTATCCAAGTAACATTCTACTCTTCACTGAGTTTGATAGAACTGACAGCCATTCTCAGTCCCACAAATCCCTGACTTCCCACGGGTGTTCTCATTGAGCATAACCAGGGACTTGAAGACTGTTGCTAGAACCTAAGGAGAAAAGGAAGGAATATAACAATCACATGGGAGAATGTTCAGCATTGTAGAGGAAGCTGAGCCTTTGTGTTGATACTCTGTGTTAGGAACGATTCAGGGATACATTTTATTCAGTGAGTGCAGTTTTGTCCAGCCTCTCTGCTCCGGTCTCAGTGTATCTCTCTCTCTGTGCCAGCTCTTTTTAGGCTACTTGATTACAGGCCACTGTGATCTTGTTCACTTGGCCTGGTGGCAAAGACCTTTGCAATCAATATCTGGTAACTCTCTGTCCCCCTCCTACAGTGCAGAAGTATGAGCTTCCCAAGAAGAGGTTCTTGTGGGTGACTGATAGAATCAGTTCTCTTCTCCTTGTTGACCTGCCACAGTGTCTGCCCGGAGCCTTCTGATGTCTCCATGGAGAAAAGGGTGAGCTCAACTTTATGGTAGTTCATCTAAAATATGTATTTCTAAATATATTTAGTGTGTGGTGAGACTTCCGATACACCATGGCCACCACCAGCAGCCCTATGTACCATACTCTCTCAAGCCATGAAAGAGGTGTTCTCTTTCTGTGTAGGACCAATACTTTGTAGTATTTAATGACCTCCTTTTTCAGGAGTTGGTTGGACTTCATGATGTCATCAAAAGTATCTCATAATATAAATAGCTGCCTCTAAATTTTGGGATATTTAAGAGTTTATGCTTAAGGTGGGAGTTAAGGTGGGGGAGGGTCACAGACACGTCTTTAATCACATGGAATTTACATAGTATGTGTGTGATGCTGATATTATAACTAGTCATCTTTCAAATATTTCAGAGTTCTTTTACTGCCATAAAATGCCAAGATGCCACACTGTGACTGTTGTATTTTAGTACTAGGGGATTGTAAATATTGAACCTTATCCTATAGACTATAGGATTATATTACATTCCTGTAAGTACACTACATGACATTTCAATAAACTTTCATAACCTATGGGATTATGGAACTCATTTTCCCCTAAACATTTTGTTGTAATAGAAGGCACGTTGGACTAGATGTCAGGAGTCTTTGGAGTCTTGTCCTCATTCAGGCATTAGCAACTTGCGTGACCTTGGGAAAGTCACTTAATCTCTTCATTCTTTTCATCGGTAACCTAAGAGAGTCAGACTAAATAATGTCTAGGGTCCCTTCCATATCTTGAATTCCATTATTGTAGAATGTTCACCCTTGCTGATATGCACTGCATTCTATCCCTGCCTCAGTTTAACCTGGAAAATGATAACAAAGACTCTGCCTCCACTTTGGCAAAGTGAATGAATGTTACTTTCACACTGTTTAATTTGAAAAATAAGTGGCAATGTGCAAAAATGGAATCCCCAAACATTTCTAATGTTGCAGGATCTATTGGGACAAGGGAAGAAAGAAGCAATTCATGGTTTTCATGGCTTGCAAAAATCCCAGAAAAAAATATAGTAGTAAAGAAAAGGCTTAAGGTGTTTGTCTGACTTTGAACAGGGTGATGCCAAGGTGCAATGTGTGATTTTCCAGTGTGGAAAGTCTCAGTGGTGAATAGGGTTGTGTCAAATTGCCTGCAATCCTCCACCTCCTCCTTTGGTTCTTTCCTTCTTGCTCTTCTTGAGTAAAATTCATTCTCTTCATCCTCCACCACCAATTGCAATATGAGACACATGAGAGCTTCAGTGTCCCTTCTCAAACCTTTTACATCAGCCATAGAACCCCCGCTGTTCTGTGCTAATGTGAAATGTAGTAACGTTTAGCATCAAGACATCTCCAAGTCAAGAGGTTAACGGAAAACACATCTCCCATTGTGTTTTCACAGCTCTGATACCATTAATGGCGCAAACACCATGGAGACAAATAGATCTCTCTTTATTCAGGAGGCTTTGAATGAAGAAAAAAATATATATTACATCTTCACAACACGGGTGCCTTTTCTATATGGCACATTAAGGAAGGATGGAGGGGAGAGGTCACATAACATCGAGTCTGATATGGCCAAAGCCTTGTCTAGAGGTATAATTCTATCTCCCACCATTTTCTGTCTGTTGCTGTAATGAAGAAGCACTTTCTTTGGTCTTTTAATGCATGTTTCCAATCCCAGCTGAAAAAATTAGACTTATCCTTTCAAAGTATAAATGCAATGGTAGAAAATTCTTTTCATACTTTAGTGGAAGACTTAAGGTAGTGTTCCCTACACTGCGACCCAGAAGAGATTGCTGATGCCCCTTTCCGCCTCCCTTTTTCTCTGCCAGCCTCTAAATCTCCCCTTTTTGTTGTTAGCTTTGGGTATACAGGATCTAGGTCAATTATAGTGAATTGGTGGAAGGGAATAGAAAAGGAAGAAATCAAGAAATGGCAGCCTTTTACAGGGACAGCAATGTTTCTTACTTCAGAATAGATCACATGGTCCATGGAATTATATTCACGTAATAGTAATAATGGCAAACATTTATATAGCACCTACTATGTGCTAGGCATTCTGCCAAGTGCCTTACAAATGTCATCTTATCTGATCCTCATAACAATTCTGAGAGGCAGGTGCTATTATTATGCCCACTTTACAAATTTGGAAACTGAGGCAGACAGAGGTTGCCTAGGATCAGCTAGCAATTGTCTGAGGCCAAATCTGAATTCAGATCTTCATGACTGTAGGCCAAATCTATCCACTATGCCCCCTAGTTGCCTGAAGCATGCCTCTCACATGATAGGTAAATGCACTTGTGGCCTTATTATTTCATACATTTGACTACATCCCTCAGGAAAATGTTAATCAAGACTATTTAAGGTCACCAGCATTACCTATTTGGCTGATAGGCCATCATGAACAGAGCTAAAATTAGAATTCTCACTTTCCTCAGTCACAGATAAGCACATTAATCACTGGACCTTGTCTCTTTGTGGTGCCAATTCAGGACCAAAAAAAAAAATCCATTCTTGGAGCCTAAATGGCCTTGCTTGACTGTCTGCACAGCCTGGCCCCACGGAGTGGTTGCCAATTCTTCTCTGTATAGTATAGACACTGAGGTTTTCTTGGACGCTCATCATGAATAAATTCAAAGTCTCAGACAAGCCTAATGATAAGCAGTGATGTGTCCTCCTCCTACAGGCAGCCCACCAAGCTAACCCTGAGGATGAGAATTTTATTCTCTGGGTGTATCTCCTCAGTACTTATTCAGACTATCCTGATGCCCAGAGGCATCTGTCCCCTGGCTATTGATTCAGTGACAACTAATGTAGCCAAATCCACATGCCAAAGTTCATCAGGAAGAGGCACAGAAGGGAAAGGAATGCCAGAATGACTCATTGTTGAATGAATAAAGGGCCCGAGTGTTCTGCTATTGTCATTTGTAAATTTGTATAAAATGTATAGAATTCATGTCATAACTGGAATTCTGACCTAGCCTGGTTCATACCCAGTGGTGAGGGTGCAGCATTAGAGCAATCCCAAAATGCTTCCTCTGCTCTGACGTTAACCATTAACCTCAAAAATAAATAGCATTTTCATGATGTGTTTTGCAGGCCCGCTGAGGGTTTTTATCATCTTTAAACTATTTGTAGCTTGTAAACTATTGAATCCTGGAGTGTTGCTGATGTCTGAAACCAGAATTAAAAATAAACGGCTATTAAAAAAGAACTGATATGTTCCCTAAAACCAGGCAGATACATTTGCTTTGCATGTGTAGGCAACGTAAAATAAATCTTTTTACCTTGACCTGGGGTGGGAGTATCTAGTTAAGCCAGTATTTCATTCACTGCTACTTACTGAGAATCAGCATGACACAGTGAATGAAAATCCTGTCATGGAATCATGAGGACTTGGGTTCAAGTTTTGCCTCTGACCCATGCTTGACTGATGAGCTTAAGCAAAGCTCTTAACCTCTAATTGTTCCAGGAAATCCTAAGACCACAAGGAACAGACCAGTTACTCATCTGGGTCAATGGAAGGAGATCCTGGTACAAGAGTTCTCTATCCTATGAAAGCAGTGGCACAGATAGGAACTCTATTTGCTGTTAATGAAATTCCAATTTTCTTTAAAAATGGTAAATTTTTGATAGCTTTTGGTTTTACATCACCCATGTTCCCCAATGCATCCCTCCCTGCTCCCTTTCTGAGTGGAAACAGTTCAGCCAAACTAATTGGCACGTCAGAAAAAAAGAAGGCTAACATTATCTTACAGAGGAGACAGCCATGTTCCATGGGCCGTCAGCAACTGGCAGAACCAGATTAAAATGTTATTGGGAAATATTTCACAAGATTAAGAAAAATACAGGAGAACATAGATAGTTTTATTTTTTTATACTTTATTTTACCATTGATTTTTAAAAGTTTTTGAGTTCCAAAATCTCTCCCTCCCTGCAGCCCTTCCCCCACCCATTGAGAAGGCAAGCAATATGATAGCAAATATATGGAACATAAATAATGTTAATATGTGGTTTTCTAAGTCAACGTATGACCTGCAGGGATCCTTACGTACAGTTGAGTGGCCTCTACCACTGGTCTACAGGACTTCTATGCTTATAGAATCCCACCTCTGCAAAGCAGGGAGGAAGGTACCTTTGTACATCCCTTCTTTGGGGCAAAGTTTGGTCGTGATATAATCATTATAATTTCACAGAATTCACTTTCAGTTGTTGTATTGTTTTTAGTTCCATCTCTATCATTGTAGTAATAGTGTGTGTTGTTTCCCTGGTTCTATTTACTTCATTTTGCCTCAGTTCATGTAAGTCTTCCCACACTTCTCTGTAGTCATCAAATTTGTTGTTTCTTATAACACAGGAATATTCCATTAAATTCATGTACCAAAATATTTTGATATATATGGGGCCTTTCTTTTTATCTTTGACCTGTTTTGAAGTATAAATGTCTAGCAATGGAATCTCTGAGGTATATTCTTTTTCCCCAATTGCATTAATTTTGCTAATGCAAAAGCTTTTCCATTTCATGTAATCTAAGTTATTTTTATCTTTAATTTCTGTACCTTTTCTGCTTGTAAATTCACCATCCCTCCCCGCTAACCCCAGCTATAACCATGAAAGGTACCTGATCTGGCTCTCTCATACTTATTTTATGGAATGATTTTTAATTTTCAATTCCAATATCCATTTTTAGTACATTGTGGTATTTGGTGTAAGGTATTTGTCAAAACCTATTCAAAGAATAATAATAGTATAAAACGTACTTAACGCTAAAGCTGTGCTAAACATAATCTTTCTTAGGGAATCTAGAAGACATTTCAGGATTATCATTATGAATATTTCTTATCATTGTATAATAGACAAGTAAATATACTAATTAATAGAGCTCTTTCATAGAATTTTGGATTAACCAACTTTTACCATGTATGTGCTTTATCTGAAGTCTGAAGCTAAAGTTAATGTTAACTTCAGAGCTTAACTATCGATAAAGGGACAAAACATTCTGTTCTCAACAGAACTTCACCATAACCCAAACCCAGAAAAATGCTCAGTTCATGAAAACATGATAACGAATGTGGTTGATATCAAGTTCAAACAGCAAATGTTAATCTATCCACAGGTTAGAAGTTAGCTTTGAAAGAACTTATAGTGGGTGCTTAATGTATGTAGAAAGCATAACTGATTTTTTCCCCCTGGAATCCTGATCTTGTATCTGTATCATTATAGGTGTTTCATTATACAGACGGTAGTCTCCTAGAGGGCAGAGACTATATTGTGTGTCTGTCTAATAAAATGCCTAGTACAATATAGACCTGCAAATAAATATTAAATAGCAAGAGCTACTCAGAAAATCCTGTATCAATGACAGTGGTAGACTTCTCATGTGGCTTTGGTTCTCAATAATTGGCTTCCTATGACTGAGTTTTGGCAGTTCAGAAAGTGGTTTCTTTATGAAGTTCAGATCTGCTCATCTCTCTAATATCATCTCAGTCCCAATTCTAGCCTAATTATAAACCTCTCCTGTCCAGAGCTAACCAAAACAAAGATGTCACTATGGTTTCATCACCTTTTAGTATTGGAAAAATCCTGCCACACTTAATTTGGGTAGAGGAGTGATGTTGGGGGCCTAAGAACAATAGAATTAAAGAACTATTAGAGGTAAAGGCCTTTGGGGTCCACTACTGAGTTGCTTAGAGCAGCTTAGGTGGTATAGTAGAGTCAGGACCTGAGTTCAAATCTGGTCTCAGACACACGCTACCTGTGTGACCCTGAGCGAGTCATTTAACCCTGTCTGCCTCAGTTTCCGCATCTGTAAAATGAACCAGAGAAGGAAATGGTAAACCACTCCAGTACCTTTGCCAAGAAAACCCCAACTGGGGTCATGAAGAGACAGACACGGCTGAAACAACTGAACAGCAACCACAATAAAAAATGATTTGCTTTGTGACCTTTAGCAAAACAGTAAATCTCTCTGTGCTTCATGTTTAACAGAATCAAGTGGGATGAAGGATTCTGAAGATGAAATGCTTTGACACGCAAAGCAGATCTTTACATCCCCTTGCTGGAGCCGGTCCACTCCCAGTCCCGTGGTACTTTTATTTTCCTGCTTGACCTAGGGTCAGCCCAGATTGTGATCCAGTTAAGTAACTGCTCAGAAACCAGTAGGGGTCACCTGAGAAGGAAGAGCTTCACTTCTATTTTCCTTGACTGGAGAAAACAGCCCCTCTCCTTCCTCCAGCGGATTCTTCCCATTTCATAGTTTGCAAACAAGATCATTTTCTGTAACAAATGGAGGCGGGTGGGACGGCATCAGCACGGATAAGCTAAACTTTCTGTCTCCTTGATAAGTGAGCTCGTTTCATGACCAGGTCACTAGTCCACTTGGGAAGTGACCCAAGCTAGCTCTTAGATAAGTAGAAACTAAGAAAGCAGAGGAAAATGTTTTTGCCAACTGTTTCTTCTTGGCTTTTTGGCTAAGATCAACTGTTATGTTCTCTATCTAGGGACTATCTCATGTAGGCTGGACTGGATGATCTAATAGGTCTTTTTAATTTCTAAATACTATGACTTCTATCCCCAAGTGTACGACATAGTTTATTTACACAGAAACACATTCACAGGCTTAAGGAAATGCAGAATGACTAATGCTCACTCATGAAAGTGAGCTAGGATGACTCAACTGGCGATTTTTTTTTTGTTCCAAATAGAAGTAAATCAAAGTCACAGATATTTTCTCCAGTCCCCCCTCCCTGCCTCTTGCCCCTGCAACTTTGCTCCCAGCTTTTCACTGGGCAGATTTTAGATATCAGAATCTCTCCACACTACTTTAATGATATGCCACCAATAAATTGCCCCGTTAAGCCAGGAGTCATTCTGAGTAGTTAGTAAAGAATTTCTTCAGTGGAGATTTATTGTAATTTCATCTTCTGCCCCAGGTTCATGAGAGATGAAGGGGGAAAAGCAACAATTTGGAGAAAGATAAAAAGGTACATATTTTTAGAAAAATGAAAATACGATAATAAAACATAATCAGTATGCATTTAGACTTTAAAGATCTGTTTTGGTCTCATGGGCCACATCCACGCTGGCAAATGAATCATTCTGAGGAGTTTCAAATGACTTTCAAAATATATTTCCACAGGATTATCTTGGCAAGGGCAACATTTTGGAGGTGTTTACACTGTCTGAATTGTCTAAACATTTGGGGTGAACACCACCAAGTAGTACATTCAGTGGTCTGGACAATAATGGAAGACAAAAGAGATTATCATCTTGTCATCCCACACTGCTTTGTAGTGTTTGTGCTAAACTGTAATATTCATCCAACTGCCTATTCGGGCTGTAGAAATACGCTGGGAAGAAAAAAAAAGGAACTACCAGTGTTGCTTGTGCTAAAATCTCTGCTTCTAAAACATCAAGGCTTGGAGTATTTCCAACATAATACTAGGAAACTAACTCTGATGTGAAATGATTGATTGAGGAAGTACCTAGTGAGAAGGCAGATGACACAACATTGGTATTTCCCATTATTTATCCTCCCAAGGCAACTGGATAAGCTCCTGGCAATTTTTCTTTGAGGTGAGGTCTATAGGTACTGATCCATCCCATGGAAGATGGGAGGGGATTTCTGCCTTTGATCATAGGCCACTATTTTGTTGCCTCATTTGCTCTGCTTTATTTTTTAGATGCTCCCTTTACTGAAGCCCAGAGAATTTACACTATATGAATGGAGCATTCAGCTTCCTGAATTTTTTTTTTGGACAACTGATAGGCAGCCTACCCCCAAAGCCAAACAATTTAGAAAAGATGCTGCAGAGTCTGGCTATGATGTATGTGAAAGCCATAATAGCCTAGGGTTACATGGCACTTTATAATCTATAAAGCACTTTCCTTGGAACAATTCCAGAAAGTGGCTAATTTAAGTATTATTCTTTCCATTTCACCAATAAGTGACCTGATATAAGCTCCTCGAGGGCAGTGACTAGTTTATTTTTGTTTGGCAATGCTTGGCATATACAAAGTGTGTAATAAATGCATTTTTATTCATTACTGTCTCTAGACCTTAAGACAGAGCCTTATACACAGTAGGTCACTAATCATGGTTGAATTAAATTGTTGAGTTGACTGTGGTCACATTGATGTAGGTGGTAGATCAGGTCTTGAAACTAGTCCTTCCAATGCACCAATTTGGTGCTTCTTTTGCTCTGCTATGAAACCTTTTTGAAGTGCTATCTTGCTCATGGTGATGATTACCTTCAAATTTCTCTTTCAGTCAGATAAAGACACATTTCTCTGAAGCAAGGCTCTATTATTGAAAAGTGTGGTATATCATTTTTCAAAGTTCTACGGAGCCAATAGTCGCTGTGGTCTTATGGCTTGTTGGGCGTGTTCTTCAATTCTCCATCAGATTTCATTTGCTAGCTTTCAGTTCAATACTATCCAAGCCACATTGGTGAGGACTCTAATTTTTTTAACTCACAGTTTGCTATTCTCCCAATACAGTTTCAGCTTTCCAGGTAGGGGCTGTATGCCTAGCATTGACTATATTCATTTAGGCCATTTTTAGTCCAGTAGACTCAGATTTTTTCCAGGTAGGATAGATATTCACTGGAAGCATTTGGGCCTGATTTGTGAACCTTAACCAGCATTTTGTCAATGTCTACAGAATTTCTGCCCCAATCCTGTCTTAGGTATACCTAACTCACCATTATTTTAACAAGAAGACTGAAGCTATTTTAACACTAGTTAAATGAAATCAGCAGTTCCTTGGGAAAGGGCCAGTATAGGCTTACTCTTAGATAGAGTTCCTTTCATGATGTAGTTCTCAGAAATTATGGGGTTCATGAAAAATATGGAAATGAAGGAAGTGGCATCAGAATTTTCTAGAACTGTAATGGCTGAGTTGCAAATCAGCATCAAAGGAGGGAGTTTCCATACCACGAGAGAGAGTCCACAGGGAGAGTTTCCCTACACTGAAATCATGAGCCAAAGAAATAAAGGGGGAGAGGGAAGCATTGAGAATTTCAGACTGATGAATGATGTGATGAAGTCAGTGTTTAAGGAAGATTAATCTGCCAGCAGTATTCGGGTGGACTGGATAAAGGAGAAATTGGAAGCATGTTGTTGGAGATCGTAGGTATGACATAATAATAGCCTGAATTGGAGTAGGGGTGGTGGAGATGGAGAGGAAGGTTCAGATAAGAGGCATTTGATAGAGAAAATGAACTAAGGCGATATGGGGATTAAGGGAGAAGATGATTGTTCCAAAGCTTTGAGACTGAGAGAATTAAGTACTGTTGATAGAGATATGAAGATTGAGGAGGCAGTTTGACTGAGAAGACATTTCATTTTCCTTCAGACTTTTGAATTTTGAAGTAATGATCTAGCAGGCAGTTTGGGGATAGGCAGTTGGCACTTGAGTAAGAGGACAGAACTGGAGATATGACTTTGAGAGCCACTGAACAAGATGGAAGCATTCTTTCTGAGATGGCATGTCTAGCCAGAGGGCACTGCGGCAGGATAGTGGTATCTCTCTTCACCTCTCAGATTCTCATCACTGAAACCTGCTGATTGGAATATTGCATAAATATGGTTCCTGATTGAATTGAACTTCTAACAGCATTTACAGATGTTTATTTCATTTCAATATTTCAATTTATAAGTGTGGTTATGGTCATTTTGGAAATGGATAGACTGAGATTGGCTAAGGTGAAATATGTCCAAACCACAAAGTGAGTCAAAGGAATCAAGTCCTGAAACTCTTTGTTTCCTAACTGAGCCTTCATTAGCAAGGTTTTTAAACACTCTAGTAATTTTCACTGTCTTATACTGATAGAAATCTTTCTACTGCTTCATTTCAACAGGCATTTTAATGCACCTACTATGTGCGAAGACCTATATAAGATGCTAGGGATAAAAAGGCAAAAAAAATAGCACCAGCCTTTAAGGATCTTACATTCTATCGTTAGAGGAGAAGGCAACTGGACAACAATCACAAATGCAGATAAGAGGTGAGCACTAGCAGTTAAGAAGAAGAGAAAGCAGTAAAGTCCTCATGTGGGAGGAAGAGTCAGGCTGATCTTTAAAGGGTGCTAGTGATTCCAAGAGGTAGGAGTATGGAGGGAGAGCATTCCAGACATGCAAAGGTATGGATAGAGGATATGGAATGTCATGGGTGAGATTGATGAGTAGTATGGGTGTGGGGGAAGTAGTTATTTTTTAGGGTGAAAGGTAGTAAGTAAGCTTTTAGATTTGTTGAATTGGGCACCTTCAGGTAGAAATGTCTGACAGGCAGATCATGATGCTTGACTGGAGCTTGACATTTAGCAATCAGTCCATCAGTCAGAGCCCCAAATAAAATAAAACAATGCCGAGCAGACAGGGGAAGTAGAAGGAGTAACTTTGATCTCCCATTATTCAGCCACTGATGTTGACCCCATCAGTAAAACTGTCATCAGCTCAAGCGGCAGCACCATCCTGCATATATCAAACACCTTGTTGTCCCTAATTAAGCCAGGGGCAGCTATATGGTATAGTGAGAGCTGGCTTTGGAGTCAGTAAGCTCTAGCCTCAGAGCTCAACTCTGACCTATGCAAGTGAGCGCAGTCAACAACTCTCTAAGATGAGAATCTGTAGAGAGTAGAGGGAGTTTCATCACCAGGGAGCTCCCTGTACCAATTAAATTATGGGAATGGACCAAAAAATGATAAGAATGGGCTTATGCCAATTGTATGAATGCTAGGTTCAATATAGACAGGATGCCTACTTTCTAAAAGGTTTCTGTCTAAAACAGTATTTATATGAACCATAGAAAATAGGACATTAAACTAATTTATCTCGTCCAGGGTTGGGGAACCTGAGTCCTCAAGGCCACATGTGGTCCTCTAGGTCCTCAAATGTGGACATTTGACTGGATCCAAACTTCACAGAACAAATTCCCTTCATAAAATATTTTGTTCTGTAAAACTTGGACTCAGTCAAAAGGCTGAGCCCAAGAACCTAGAAGGCCACATGTGGCCTCGAGGCCACAGGTTCCCCACCCCCCAAATTATTCTAGTCCATTAAATACAGTAGAAGTGGCTCATTATCTAGTACCATTGAAGAATGAGGTGTTCTACATATTTGAGTTTTTCTAATTACTAAAGCTCTGTCCTGCTAGTTGTTTCATTGTATTTTAACCATATTTTATATATTGGGAAGAAATCTTTCCATATATTTTACCTGAAACCTTAACCATATATTTTAACTGTATTGGAAAGAAATCTTCCTAAGATCCATTGTACTTCCCCACCTTCTGAAACATAGGTCACTGAATAAAATCTAGCCTTTTCTTAAGATCACAGGTTCATAAATTTAGAAGGGAGCTCAGAAGTCATTTTTTCTAAGCCCCTGATTTCACATATGTTACATATGAAGATACTTAGCCCCAGGGAGGTGGTGCCTTGGCCAAGATCAAAGAAGTAATAAGTAGTGGACAAGAATTCAAACCCAAGTCTTCTGATTCCAAATCCATTGTTCTTTCCACTTCACCAAAATGATTCAAGGTTATCACTGTGAATATCCTTTATTGGGCAACCAAGTGGAGAAGTGGATGTAATTTGGACTTGAAATGAGGAATACCTGAGTTTGAGACACTTACTAGTCATGTGACCCCAAGCTAATCATTTAAATCCTCTTTAGCGTCATCTATAAAATAAAGATGGTAGCACCCATCTCATAGAGTTGTTGTGAGGATCGTATGAGATAATATATGTAATGCACTTTGCAAACTGTAAAGTGCTATATAAAAGTTGTTTATTATTGTTATCATTATTATTATTCTATAATGGGTCACCTTTTTTTCCTTCTTCTGTCTTCTTCTTCCATGTAAGACTGGTAGCTGTTGTTTCTCTTACTATCATTTTTCTTGCCTCTAACAGGTCTTCCCCACCTCTATTTAATTTGCTGCTTATAACCTGCTGTGGCCTGGGAAACCAGATGACAAAGCTTGCTAAGCGTGATGCAGTAAATCAGAGCCAATAAACCTCAGTGTAAAGGCCTAAGGAATAGAGAATATCTAATGCCCAAACTTAGTGACAGCTATCATGGGTGCTTAGACATCTTTCTCCTTATTTACTAGTCAAGTACATAGGGCATAATTTGGGGATAGGAAGTAGACATGCGTGTCCTGTGTCTAGACAGTGGGGGACAAGGGTTAGCCATGAACTCCTCTCTGATTAATCTGATGCAGTAGAAACCTCATTTTAACAGAGGTGCACAAATGAGGTACAATCATTCCCTCCTTTGCCCCAATCACTTACCTCTAATCTCCACCACTCTCTTTATGTTGTCTTTGCTTGGGAGCTCGGGGGCTTTGATTCAGTCCCCAGAGCGAAGTAGGGCATTAATTCCCAGTGTATTGCTTAGGAACAAGCAATAGTGTTTAGTTAAATTGAATTGCTTCTGAAAAGTGCTTTCCTCCTGGGGGAGGGAAAGAGGGCGTCCCTCGTGTTGAATAAAATGATGTTTAGGAGTGCCAAGCACTGAGACCTAAGCAGGGCAAACTGGCCTTGGATAGAGGAAAATAATCACTTTGAAGATCACAAATTGAATCTCAGGTCTGAGGGATGAAGAAGCCTGTGGACCAATTTGTAACTTCAGTGAAAGTATTGTGACTAGGCTGTTTGAATGATTTTGTGTAAAAATAATACTAGTGGCAAGCACTTCTATAGCACTTTATTGCTGGCAAAGTGCTTTACAGTTATTATCTCATTTTATACTCATAACAACCCCTGGTGGTAGGAGCTGTTATTTTCTCCATTTTATGGATGAGGAAACTGAGGTAGAGAAAAGTTAATGACTTGCCCAGGGTCACACTGCTAGAAAATGTCTGAGGCCAGATTCAAACTCAGGTCTTCCTCACTCCAGGTTCAGCATTCTATCCTCTTCATCACCCAGCTGCCTAGTGATATGCCTAATAGTAAATGAATTTTTCTTATGAGTTGTGACATTTGGCATTATGTATTTCCAAAAGTGTCTCTTTAGAATTTTGCTGGTGCTCACCTTGGAAGAAACACCCTTTTCTCAGCCACAAAAAGGTTTTTGTTATGCTACGCAAGAGTTAAAATCCTGATATTCACAGCTATGTTGTTTATCTAGCCATTTTAAAGAGACAGTTAAACAAGAACCATCATTTTGGTTGACATTAATTATGCCAGTAATAGGAAGGAGAGGGCATTCTGTTTGTAAATTACAGTACCCTTTCTTGCTTAAATGGCAGAAATTTTCTTTTTCTTCTTAAATTCCTCCATGGTAGCCAGGAGCCATATTTACATCACAGAAATAAGTTGTAGACCAGTGAATGTAGAAGGGATCATAGAAGTCATCTAGTCTTCCTCTGTCTTATAGATGAAGTCCAGAGAGATTTAAGACTTGCCTACCATGACGCAAGACGTAGCAGAGCCAAGATTCAAACCCAGCTACGCCATTGCTTCATGCAGAATGCTATGCCAGTCTCTTCTTATTACCTTTGTTGATAGGGAAACTAAGCAAGTAGAGAAGGAAGATGTTATAGCTCTTGTTTACGTTATTTTAGCAAATTATTTGTCAAAGCTTCTCATTCTAATCTTGTGGCTAGGATGATAGTAATGAATTTGAATTTGGCACTGGTTGAATGGTCAGATGCAAAGAGCAAGCAGGAATACTTTGAGGCAAACTTGGAAGGAGATCCCTAGGGGAACATCCCACAAATTTGTGCTTGAACCTGCATATTTAACATTTTTACCAATGGGGATGATGGAGTCAGGATTCAAGAGGATCTTGAGAAGCTAGAACACAGGAATAAATCTAATAGAGATAAATATAAAGTCTTACCCTCGGGTTTAGAAAATTGGCTTCCTACCTACAAGATGGAGGTGGCTCAGCCAGACAGCATTTATTTCAAAAATGATATGACTGCTTCATTGGGTCACAAACTCCTTATGAACCAACATTGTATAAAGGAAACCAGAAAAGCTAATGCAACCTCAGGTAGATGAAAGAGAGATGTAGAGTCCAGGACTAGGAAAGCAATAACCCCATCCTTCCCTATTTTATGTGCTCTGGTGGATATGGGCAATCCTGGGCCCACAAATGTTAACCCTAGTCAGAGAGAGGTCAAAGGCCTGCAGGTAGATCTTGCTCTTGACTGATGTAGGCCCAGCTGCTATGATGACCAGTTATCAGGACTTCTAGGTGGTGTTTCCCATATCAAACATTGCACTTTGACTGCTACCGCATGACTTTTTCCATTGAATGGTATAAATACTTGAAGACCATGTGCTTTGTAAACAATGCACTGTACTAAAAATATGAGCCATTACCATGTTAATGAAATATTTGGTCATAAGAAAGCAGAAAAACTCAGCTCTTAGAAGGCTCCATCGAAGGAAACTTTGCTGAAGGGCTTTTCATTCATATCAAACCACTTTCTAAATACTAATTAATTAATCCTCCAAACACCCCCGCAAGATATCTAGGTAAGGGATACAGAGAGATCAGTTTACCTTGCTTACGAGAGCAACACAGCAGCTATTTCAAGACACATAGAAATATGACACAATTGGCTGGGAAGCAACAGAGAATCCCATCTCTAGGTAGGAGGTCAGGTTGTGGCCAAAGCTTTAAAGTGATTTCTCTCTTCCTTCCAAAAGCCTGCAATAACAAAGACTTCCTAGAAAACAGTGGCCCGGAACATGACTCTGAGGTGTTGGGTAAGAACAATTTCCCTGAATCCCCCAGAACTTGTTCAATTTGCAATAAATGTGGCAAAGCACCTAAGATGACAAAGTAAGATACAAATTTGGCTTCCTCACTGGGAAGGAACACTGATTTGATTGATTTTATACCTTGTCATAACCCTGAAGGGAAAGAATGTTGGCAAGACATTGTAAGTTCAGTTGATAAGATTTTTACACTTGTTTATAAACTTAATTTAAATGTTGACCTACCTAAAGCAGTGAGATATGTTTAGATTCTCCCTTTCCCCTCCTCATATACCCTACTCCCCAGCTCAATAGTCTCTTCTTCCCATATTCCTCTTTGGCAATTTCCAGAGATGAGCAGGATTGTCATTCTCACTCCCCTCCTGTGCAGTAGTTAAGAGGATGCTTTCTTGGAGGAGAAAAAGAAATCTGTGCGATAACTCTTGTCATTTCACAGATGAGCTCATTTTGATATCACTCCATTATCTCTTCCTGTAATCAAAACACCTCTTTAACTGGCAGAGCATCAACCAAGATTTCCCAACACCCAGATCAAACCTTGGATTACCTGGCAGGGGGACATTTGTTTTCAAACAAATACAAATGTGATGAGATGTAGCCCAAACCTCCCCAAGTTCAATGGAAAGTTATTCCCCAGTCTACTGATGCATCCCACTACTGCTAAAACTCTGGACTTCAAGAGGTTCCAGTGGCTGAGTGCCAATCTATACAAATAGCTTCATCCAGTCCCTTGCTTTTGTCATTTCGGTCAATGTATCACAGCAATCAAAGGTTGCAGAGTTCTCTTGTGTCATCTTTTGTATTTCTCCTTGTGTCTTTTTCTGAATGGGGGTGGGGTAGGGTAAATTTCCAGAAGCTTAATTGTTCCCTTTGGTAGTTTTTCCTTAGTGCTTTGTTCTAGTCATTTCTTAAATGTCTCAGTCTTCCAGTGTTTTCCCTGAAAGATTATTCCCCAGTCTAATCAAATTTACCACTGGGATTCTTCCTTCCTTGATTTTCTCTCTCCTAGTCCCACATTGTCTTTTTTAAAATCCTGATTTGTATTTCCATTTTTCCTTAATGTATCCTTACTGGGTCCCCATTTAACCCCCACCGTTGTAGCTATTCTCTGTTTATTTTGTTCCTAAAGATAGTATAGTCAACTCTTGAAAGTCTACACTAATGGAGAGTGGGTGGCACAGATAATCAAGGAACAATGGATAATCCCCAAGTTACTATAGCTTGTTTTTAAAATGTATTATGTGACTTCTTGGAAGCAGATTTACCTTGCTGAAGTATTATTTATAGAAATGTTCAAATGAATTGTCTTTTGAGAAGGTATCTTCATTAGTCTGGAGGGAGAGGACCTGAGTATCTTGAGGAAATCTATCTGAGAGTTAACAGTTGGTATGGCTAGTCCAAGTATAGATCATGGAAAACTGACTTTAATTGTCTTTAAAAAAAACAAGCAAAAATATTAGCAATGAATATTTAAGCGATTGTTTTCACTTAATCAGCACCTACTCTGAAAAAGAGAATATGAGAGAGAGAAGAATAAGAAGTCAGTGTCCCTTCCTTCAGGGAACCTACAATCTAGTTGGTATGATAAAACTTAAATACATGAAAAGATAACTCATAATACATGGCAGCAAAATTTAAGTACCAAAACAGTGAAATTGACTACTATTAGAGTTCAGAGGAGGGAAGCAAGTGGGAATAGGAAGAAAGGGAGAACATAGCTGACTTTCCTATGTTTTGGGAAGCTTGTCTGACTTTTAAGTATACTCTCAGTAAATGCCTGTTGACTGACTGATGTGTCCTTTCCTCTGATCTGGCCACATTTGGAGTATTTTATTCAGTTCTGGGCACCACATTTTGGGGAAGATATTGTTAAGCTGAAGAGCATCTGGAGGAGGGTGACCCAGATGGGGATATGCTGGCCATCTTCAAAAATTTTAAAGGCTATTTTATGGAAGATGGATTAAGGCTTTTCTGCTTGGTTCCAGGTGGCAGAATATGGAGTTAGGGGCAGAAGTTGAAGCAGGGCCAGAGTTAATGACTTGATATAAGGAAAATCTCCTAGTTAGATAGCACCAATTAGAACTATCCAAAAGTAGCATTTGCCACCTTAGGAGGTAGTAGGTTCCCTTTGCTGGAGATCTTCAGACAAAGGCTGGAATGATCACTTTTCTGATATGTTTTAAGAGGGGATTCTTATTCAAGCATGGTAGGACTGGATGGCCAGTCAGGGCCATGTGTGACATTCTGGAATCCTATAAATCCTTTGTCTCCTTTGTTCTCCTAACACCAAATCACAGTATGTTTGAGGAACCAGATTCAGTGACACATTTTCTTTGATGTGTCTTCTCCCAGTTGATTATGTGATTGCTGTATCATTATGTCAGAGAATATGGCTTATCTTAAGGTGGAAGAAGTTGAGAGATATCCTTTTGATCATAAGGTCCTTCGATCTATACTTACCTGTGATCTTACAGTCCCATAAAGTATTGCTAGGGACCTTCCAAAACACTTTATTATGATTCTAGAGTCCAACAAAGTATGGTGCTGATATCTTCTCAAAACAAAGAACTGAAAGATATCGCCTGTGGTTAATTTTTTTCATATAAAAATACTTTGATAATGTACAATACTTCGTTGCTTCTCCAGGGAAATTGTTTGCAACAAATCACTGAGGAGACAACTTAACGATTCACAGCGATCAGTCCCTCTGCTCTGCTATGGTGGAGTTCTACTTTCATGTATTCTGAGCACCAGACACACAAGTCTGATCAATTCTCTCTTGAAATTCTGGTCTCGGTTGGAATGACTCCCCTAGGCAATCCAACAGCTATGGGCTCATTCTGAATAAGAAATGAAGCAATCTTTATCTTCTCTGGGCTGGTTATGTTAAGGGGGGAAAAGAATCCAAAAACCATTCTGCCTTTACCTTCTTTTTCTCATTTGATGTTCTTCCTCCCCCACTCCCAATTGCCCTGGAAAAAAAATGACATGGAAATCTCACTCACCTTTAGATTGGGAGACAGAGATCATTTTTAGTTTAAATATCATAAGTCTTGAGATTTAGACTTTGGTGAGGCCTAGCATGGTTATAGCTTGTTTCTCCAGGAAGAGCTGAACTGAAGCAGCTATCCAAAAGGCTTGGTTAAGCCTGGTAATAAGAAGAATTTACCTATAGAAGCTGCTTTCACCTGTGGGTTCTGTGACCATGTAGTGGGATGGGGAAGAGGGAAAGAGCCGTGAAGGTCCAGGGATGACTGTCAGGATTCTATCATCCTTCCCCCTCCCCCCTTCTTCACCTATAAACAACAGAGAATCATGGAATGTCCAAGGCTATTACATCTAACCTTGACTTGCCCAAGAATCCCCTCTACAACAATGCCAACACATGGCTCTGATGGAACCCTTACTAGAGCTATAGGAATGTAGAATGGACTGGTTTGAGAGGTTTGTCTTCATTGAAGGTCTTCATGTTTGAGGACTTACTGAATCTATTATAGAAGAAATTCTTTTTTTTTTCCGATATGGGTTGGCTAGATGGCTTCTATGTTCTGTTTTCAACCTACCTTTTTATCCTTATAGTATGTTCTGCTACTTTCCTTTATAGTTCCTATGTTTCAGCCATATTGGACTACTTAGCCCATTCTAAACATATGACACATTTCTCATTTCTATCTATAACTTGTTTATAATGCCCCCCTTCCAGGAATGTCCTTCTACCCTGATTCTTGTCTCCACTGATCAAAAGTCTACTGACTCATTCATCAAGGCCTGGTACAAGTACCACTCCCTCCAAGAAGCCTTTCTTGATCTTCCCAGACAGAAATAATCTCTTTATTCTCTGTACATCCATAGCATTTTGCCTCATGTTTCTCTTATGGCCCTTAACTTGATATTTATCCTCTGTATGATAGTTTTTTCTGTCCTATAATGTTGCAAGTTTCATGAGAAAGGAGCCATATCGTATTCATTTTTTATCTCTCCCAGCACCCAGGATGGTACCTTGAAGATAGTAGATGTTTAGATTTGTTGGATTTTCTACACCTTAAACTTAAATTTAACCTTAAAGTATAGACTTTGTAAAATGATAGTTTCAAATCCGATTCAAATTGCTTCCTCTCTAAATTTTCAGAAATTTTAAGAATGGTGCTATATGAAGTTTAGGAAAAACTTTCCCATGAGATCCTAAAAACCATATATGTGCTCTGTTTTATCAAGAAAGAAAAGTTTCAAACTAGTCCAACCTACTCACTGATGCGGATGGGGCACGAGATGTAAAGCTATGTTATTTATGATGACACTCACTCAAAGCTCTTTTCTGCCACTACCAACTTAGATGTTGGCTCTTCTGCAGGACCTGTGTTACTTCAGGACGCAGCATGAGCTTCACAGCAGATACAGTCTTGTCCTCTCTGTCATGCCACAGTCAGGAACCTTTTCCTGGAAATGGACTTAGGAGACTTCCTCTCAGTAATCTAATTAACAGGGATATATATTGCACTGTTAGGTAAAATCACTACTAAGAGAGAAATAGGCCAGAAATAGGTTAGGCCAGACTGACGAGGTAACATCCTCTTCTGTGTACTACACTCCCAGAAATATATTTTACTGTCATTGGGGTCTGCTTTTGTATTCATTGCCATGCTTATCCGTTCTATTGTTTAGAATGGATAGTGATATGAATACCCCTTATTAGGGTAGTGTGTCTATGCAAATATTTTCAGAAACAAGGGGGGGGGAGTGACCACTTAACAGAATTTAACAGGCAGATGTGATACGCCACACCTGTAATTCCTGTTACTAGGGTGGGCTGAGACGGATAAATCGCTTGAGTTCTAGAGTTATGAGGTGTAGTAGGCTAAGCCCATTAAGGGTATGCATTAAAGCTGTCATCAGTTTGGTGAGCCCCCAAGAGCAGAGGGCCATCAGATTCCCTAAGGAGGAGTGACCTGGCCTTAAGTTGGAAAAATGAAGCAATCTAAAATATCCGTGCCAGTCAGTATCGGGATTGACCCACGAATGAGCTCTGTACTTCCAGCCTGAGCAAAATAAGTAGAGTCATTATTAAAAATAATTAAAATATAGCTTTCCAAACCATGAAAAAAATTTGAGATAAAGCCGTGGGGCAACACCAACAGCATGGTGTCTCATTGCACTTCTGTGGTCCTAAGTGTGTTTCATTTATTCATGACAGGCAGATATTTATCATGTTGTTAATAATGGTGCCACAAAATTGGCCACTGGGTATCAGGCAGCATATTAACCTTGATGAGTCAGAAAGCTTTCCTTTTCTTTCCACAGTTTTGTTCAAGTCTCTTTTTGAGTGTTGGGGCTACATAAGCTTTTAATTTTACCAATAGGACAAACCATAAATTTCACTGGGCATCTTCCTTTGCTTAAAGTGAAAAAGCAGATTGTGATCCCTTTGTAAACAAGCCAATCTCTTCACTGCCATTGCAGCTTAGAATGGACAGGAAAAGCATTGAAAGAGAGAGATAGTAAGCTCACTAGCTTTTTTATAATCCTGAATGCTTCCCCTTGTTAAGGCAGGTAGAACAAACTCTGCTAAAGGGAAAAAAGAGAAGAGAATGAAAATGGTATTTTTAGAACTGTCACTTTAAACTTCACCATCTACCCCCTGCTTTGGCCCCACAGTCAGGCTCCTGCCCAGGCTGTGGCTCAAGTGCTGGAAGAAGCCTAGAGTCAAGCAGCCAGCTTTTAATGAGTGAGCTGTTGCTGGAGTCTCCTACCCCAGTGCCTTGAAAAAGGTGAGGCAGATGGAATTTTCCTACAGGATTTATCTGGACATTTACATTCCTAACTGTGCGCTAGGGAACCTCCTCATTCCCATAGCTGAAATGTAATCTTCCCTTTGTGGTGCTGTGGTCTATGCAGAAATCTTGAAACTCTCTTAAAAAAAGAGTTTTCTGCATAAAAAAAATCTTGCCTAGCATCTTTTAAGACATTCAGCTTTAAGTAGACAGGGGATAGTGGTGACAAACTAGAAGAGGAGGGCCCCTGATTCTTGACGATTCCAAGTTTTCCTGGAATAGTTAAAAATCATTTGCCAAAGAGGTCTTGGCAGTTCTGGGAGGTGGCTGGCCAAGTCGGAGGGGAACATGGATCATAATGGGCTCAGGCAGTCCTGCTTTTAGAACTGCATATACAGCACACGTTGCAACGTAAAGAAATCTGTTGCATAAAATCTTGAGTCACTGCATTAAGTTATTTCTCTCTTCCTACACATGGGGGAAAAACACAACCAAACCCCAAAACATTACCCTGAAGAGCCAATTCCTGTTTCTTTTCTTCTTTTTTCTCATTTTTTTTTTGCATTTAAGAGTTAAGACAGCATCTTAGTGGAGAAATGTGGAGAAGGGTAAAGTGAAATCAATAAAGTTATTCTGTGACTTTTCCCAGGAGGGAGCTGTGTTAATCGAGAACGGCTTGCTTGGCAATATATCAAGTCCGAGAAGAGGGCAGCATTTGATTTGAAAACAGATTTCCTTGCTAGACAGAAGAAAACTGTGGAGATATATTCTATAGATACATACATGCATACACTTTACAACTGTGAACAAAGGTAAAATTTTATTAGTCTTAGGCAGTTGTAATAAAACCATAAATCAAAGAATTATAATAAGAGCTTAGTGCATTTTACAGAGGCCTTCTCATTCATCTTTTGTGTACCAGATACAGAAATTGATGCATGAATACCTGTAGTTGAGAATCAGGAACCCAAACTTAGTCTCTTGACTCTTAGGTCTCTAGTATTGGGAAATCTTATTAGGAGCCTCCCAGGGCCAACCTTTTTAAATGTTTTTTTTTTTCCTTTTCCTAGAAATGTTAAGAAAGCCTCAGCAAGAGAGTAGCTTCAGCTGGAGTAATGATATCCAAGTTGGCCATGAAGCCACCCAACTTAATTGTGACATGGCTATAGGAGGTAGTGGAAAGAACTTTATATTTAGAGTCAAAAGTTCTAGGTTCAAGCTGCCCCTCAGACACTTACTAGCTATGTGACTTGACCTTTGGCAAGTCACCTCCTTTCTCTGAGTCCCAGTTTCTTCATGCATAGAATGGGTGTAATAACATTTGAATAACCTATGGCATTGGGGCAGCTAGGTGATGCATTGGATAGAGTGTCCGGCCTGAGGTTGGGAAGACCAGTCTTCCTGAGTTCAAATCTGGCCTTAGAGATTTACTATCTGTCTGATTTAACCCTGATATTAGCCCTGATATTAACCCTGTTCACCTCAGTTTCCTCATCTGTACAATGAGCTGGAGAAGAAAATGGCAGACCACTCTAGTATCTTTGGCAAGACAATCCCACATGAGGTAACAAAGAGTTGGACATGACTGAACAACAACGAACCTATGATGACCAGTAAAGCGCTTTATAATTGTAAGCTACTTTGATATTGTGGCGGCCCCATTTCATTTTCACTGGTAGCTAGGTTGTTTTCTTTCCTAGAAAAGTGATGCAGTTTAATTTAGTGAGATCCAGTTCTGGATTCTGGTTATGATTCTTCTCTCATTCGTTATGTGACCTTGGGAAAGTCAATTAACCATTATGAGCTGCAGTTTCTCCATTCAAAAAATGTGTTAAACATCCCTTTCCCCTATTATCCTTTCCTGCCGCCTCAAATTTTTATTTTTCTAATTAAATTTTTTTAATGAACAATAATCTATTATCTCTCCATCTCACCTTGTTCTACTCCCTTAAAAAAAGAAGAAAGAAAAGAAAAAGAAAACTCTTATGACAAGTATCCATGGTCAAGAAAAACCAATTCCCACATTGGCCAGGTCCAAACAAGATATGTCTCAGTATGCACCCTGAGTCTATCACCTTTCTGTCAAGAAGTGCACCAGATACGTAAATTGATGCATGAATACCTGTAGTTGAGAATCAGGAACCCAAAGTTAATCTCTCAAGTCTTAGGTCTCCAGTATTTGGAAATCTTACAAGGAGCTTCCTGGGCCAGTTCTTGAACTGTTGCTTCCCTTTGCCTAGAAATGATAAATAAAGCCCCAGAGAGAGTAGTATGTTATATATAATTTCATCATAGTTCTGCTGGAATTATGTTTGGTCATTGCATAGACCAGAAGTCTGTAGTCTTCCAAAGCTGTTTTTCTTTACAATGCTGTTGTTACTCTATAGATTATTCTCCTGGTTCTTTTCACATCGCTTTGTATCAGTTCATATAGGTCTTCCTAGGTTTCTCTGAAACCCCTCCCTCATCATGTTTTATAGCACAGTAGCACCCTGTTGCCTTGTTTCTGCTGTATGGAAAGGCTCCTTTTCTACCACAGGGAGCCTCTGTGACGAGTTCAGTTCCATCCAGGTAAATTTCATTGACATTTTGATCCAGTTTGCCCCTCTTGCTGTGGATATTCAACCTCAAATCCATCAGGGTTGGAGGACCCCATTAGCATGTTTTCATATGGTCATCTAACATAACTCTCCCAAATTTAAAGTGAAGGAAATGGGGAGAAAAAAAAGATTTACTGAATAATAGAATTTTCAGTTGAAGAATCCACAGAGTCCATTGATACTATGGAAATTAGTTCATAGATTTAGTACTATATCAATCACACTATAAAAACATTATAGATAGGTAGATAGATAGAGTAAGCATTTATTAAATATTGTGTGCCAGGTATTGTGCTAAGTGTTAGAGATACAAATACAAGCCAAAAAAAAAGACAGTCCGTAGTCTAAAGAGCTTATGTTCTAATGGGGGAAGAGACAGATGGTAGAGATGGAGAGGCCTATGGGGGCAAAGGTGGAAAAGTCTGGAGACTCAGAAACAGAGACAGGAAAAAGTGATCAATGAATGGCTTGGGCTTTCATGAAAGAGTGGTCCCAGGCTAGAATTCACAAATCAGAGGGCGAAATACAGGGTTGAAGGCATCCTCAGGGTGAGAAGAATATTAGTACAGAGGTGGGAGATTTCAGAGCATTAGGACAACTAAACATAATAATAACAAAATTCAATTAACCCTCACCCTTAACACATGAAAAGTCTTTTGCTCAAAATTAAGACAGCTAGGATAAGAAGGAAAATGGTAGTTTAGAAAAAATATTTGAATCAAATATCTCTGATTGGGCTCTAATATCTAAGGTATGTTGGCACTTAACATAAATATTTAAGATCAAAAAACCATTCCCCATTGGATAAAGGGCCAAAAGATATGAAGAAACAGTTATCAAAAAAAGAATTACAAAGTAATAACAATCATATGAAAGAATGCTCTAAATCACTAAAGATAAAAAAGTTAAATGAAAATCACTCTGAGGTGCTGCCTTACATCTAGCAAAGGAGTAAAGATGACGAAAGAGGGAACTGGTCAATGTTGGAAGGGTTGTGGAAAGACGGGCACATTAATAAACTACTAGTGGAGTTGTGAATTGTTCCAAAGCAGTTTGAAACCAAGCTAAAATTACTAAAATGTGAATAAATAAATGCTAAAATATGAATAAACTCTATGTAGTAGCAAAGAATTGGAAACAAAGACTACGTAGTCCAAACTTCTTCTTTTGCACATGAGAAAACTTAAGCTGAGGAAGTACAATGATTTATCCACATTCACACAGCTAGTTAATGATAAAGATAGGAAGCCAATACAGATCTCCTGATTCCTATACCTTTGCCCTTTCTATATCACATGTAATAAAATCAGGAATTGAACCTGAGAGGGTCCATGTGGCAGATTGGGCAAGAAGTTATTATTAGCTTTGCAATCTCCCTTATGGAAAAAGTTTGCCTTCTTATGGAGCTTAGAACAGGATCTGGCACATAGTAGGCACTCATCACACACTTATTGACTGCCTGACCGACTGGAGTGCTCTTCTGTGGTCCCCAAAGGCCATAATTGTAGAAGGGAGATCATGCGGCAGTCAAAATCTTTCTTTCCTTTTTCCTCCAACTCTCTTTAATCCAACCCTAAATCTGAATTCTAGTTGGAACCCTTTTCATTGTTGATTTTGGTCATACTGGTCGCTACCCAATGCAGTGTTGTTCCAAGATATATTATTTCCAAAATGATTTGGTGAAGATTTATGAAACCTTCCTTCTCCCTCATTTTCTTTTCAGAGCATGGAAATTATTTTATTAGTTTCTAATATCTAGAGTCAATGTTTTCTTTTGCTCCCAATATATTAGAAGTGACATGTTGGCTTTTCATTTGATCTTCATGTCCTCTCCCAGGCCTTGATAAGTTTTCTGAACTAGGAAGTTCGTGGCTCCGCGTTGACTTCAGCCAATTTTTAATAAAATAGAAAAGTAAGTCATCAGGGTCTACATATCAGAGCATATCTACCTTAAGTTCACTGGATAATTCTTCATGCTTTTATAGTATTTTATGCTTTACAAACTGCTTTTCTCACAATCCTTATTGAGGTATATAGTGAAAATTCAGCATCTCTTCCCTTGGCTTCCATGACACTGCTCCCACCTTCTTTTACCTGTGCAGCAATTCCTTCTTAGTCCCCTGTTAGCCCATCATTCAGCTCTGGCCTGCCCCAAATGTCAGCTTCTCCAAAATCTCCATTTTCTGTTCTCTTCCCCCTCTGCACTCCCTCTCTTGGTGAATCAGTCCCCTTCCACAGCTTCAGTTATCATCTCTTTGCAGATCTGAATATTTAGCCCTAATTTCCCAACAGAACTCCAGTCTTACATCACCACCTTCCTACTACACATCTTTACTTTAGTGTCTAATAGTCATAAACTGAACATGTATGAAATGACACTCATTTCCCCTTTCCCCCAACCCATCTCTCATTCAATTCAATTAAATTAAACAAGAATTTATAGATGCACTGGAAACGTCCCTGTCAGTGATGAGGGGGCCACCATTCTCTAGTCATCCAGCTTCATAACCTGAAGATCCCACTTGATTTCCCTCACCTCTCAATCATTCACCAAGTCCTATTCATTCTACTTCCACATTACTGCTCATATTGGTCTTCTCTTAACTCATGTGATTATTTTTCTTAATTCAGGCACTTATTATCATTCTCCTTGATTATAGCAATAGCCTCTTAATTGGTCTCCCTAATTCCAGTCTTTTTGCCTCTCTAATCTTTTACATAACTATAAGAATAATATTCCTAAGGCAAATATTCCATGCCTTTCCCCTGTTCATAAACCTTCATTGGCTCCATCTTGCCTCTAGGATTAAAATACAAATTTCTTAGCTCGACTGTCTCCAATTTGGCTCTTCAGCCTTCTTTCTGGGTAGTCCGCTTTGTTCACTCTGATGTTCCAGCCCAACTGGATTATGCCAGCCATCCCCATGCCAGTAGTGTCTTCCCTCTTCATCTCCACCTTTCTGAATCTTCCTCTTTCTTTAAGGTACTACACCTCCTCTTTGAAGATTCCTCCTTCTAAAACTAGAACAAGATGTCCTGAGAGGTGGTGGGTTCTCCCACTTTACTAGTCTTCCAAGAAAGGCTGAGCAGCTATTGGTAAGGTATACTGTAATGGTAACTCTTTCATGTAGAGGTTGGACTAGTTAGGCACTAAGACTCCTTTAAAATCTCCAATTTTGTGCTTCTGTGATCTGGCTAGGCATTTGTCCTTTCTTGGAGAATACTGGAAATCTTTGATCTTGTCTTTGCCCCTTCCTTTCAACTCCTACTCTGTACTATCCTTATCAATGTTCATTCTATATTCCTCTTACTCAGAAAAATATAAGTTCTTTGAGGCCAGCAAGGTCAGCCAACAAGCACGTATTAAGCACCTACTATGTGCCAGGCATAAGGATACAATTATAAGAGGAAAACAGTCCCTGCCTGAAAGGAGCTTGTAGGTGGGTATACCTATGGAGTATTTAGGTGTTGCATTGGTCAGAGTGCTGGGCCTGGCATCAGGAAGATCGAAATTCAAACCTGGCCTCAGATGTTCGCTAGCTGTGTGACACTGAACGAGTCACTTAACCTCTGTTTGCCTCAGTTTCCCAAAATGGAGATGATAATAACACCTCCATCCCAGGGATGTTGTGAGGCTCAAATGAGATTATATTTATAAAATGCTAAATGTAGTATTTGGTGCATAGTATGCATCATATAAATGCTAGCTATTATTATTATTAATTATTTACAGATAGGTATATATGAGATGATTGGGGTGGAGGGTGGAGAAGGCACTGGCACCTGGCAGTGGGGAGGAACAGGAAAGGCTTATGTAGAAAGTGTCACTCGAAATGAGCCTTGAGAGGAGTCAGAGATTCTAAGAGGTGAGGAGGAAGTGCATTCCAGGCATGGGGGTTAGCCAGCGTCTAAGCACATAGTTGGGAGATGTAGTGTTGTGTTTGAGAAACAGAAAGAAATCCAGTAATAGAAACCCCTTGGGAACGGGGACTGTTTTTGCCCTTTCTTTCTGTCTCTAGCATTTAGCACAGTTCCTGGAACCTCGTAAGTACTTAACAAATGTTTGTTGATTTATCCACAGCGCTTGTTGTGGGGATTAATTTGCAATAAATCTGAAAAGGCAGTTTGGCTTGATAAAGACTTCACATTCCAAAGAGAAGAATTTATAATTTTACCCTGGAGGTAATAGTGAGTCACTGAAGTTTATTGAGCAGAGGAGTAGCATGGTCAGATTTTCACTTTAGGAAAATCAGTGGGGTAATTATGTTGGGGGATGAATTGGAAAGGGAAGAAATTCCAGACAGGGAGGCCATTTAGGAGACTGCTGCAACAGTACAGGTCAGAATATGGTTTAGAATGTTTCACTCTTGTCTTTGTACCCCCAGCACCTGGTACAATGCTTGCATGTAGTAAATGCCTTATAAATCTATGTTGAATTAAAGTAGTATTTTAATTTTAATCCTGATTTTTGAAGAAATTGAGGTAGAGAGGGGTTATATGACATGCCAGCGCAAGCTTTGGTAGGCCCAAAAAAGTAGGAAATACTTCAGGTATGGGTCCCGTGATGCCCTCATTCTGTCATCTGAAGACCATCTAGCCTTGTTTGCTCATCAGCAGAAGTCTGACCACCAGGGGATGATTCCACAACATTTTTATCTGCCTCTTCATGACTCCATTTAGGATTTTCTTGGCAAAGATCCTAGAGTGATTTGCCATTTCCTTCTCCAGCTCATTTTACAGATGAGGAAACTGAGGCAAACAGGGTTAAGTGACTTGCCCAGGGTCACACAGCTAATAAGGGTCTGAGGCCAGATTTGAACTCAGGAAGACAGGTCTTCCTGATTCTAGGCCCAGCACTCTGTGCACTGCGCCATCTAACTGCCCTGGATTCCCCAATACTTCCCCCTAAGTCCCCTTGCCTCCAGCCCCAGTAGCTCATAAATCTCATGGTCAAGGGAATAACCAAATTGATGAAATCAAAGACCTTTTGAAGTATATCTACAGCCCACATGCACATTCATACACATGTACACACTGAAAAGTGTGTGAATACCATGTCTGTAGATTAACTTCATAGATTGTCACACCATCCCTGCAGGCCCATTGCGGAGCAAAATTAGGCTTTAAGCAAGTAATAATAATTACTCTGATAAGGAAATAATGCTAGTTTAATTTATGTGACTCTATGGACGCCACCTTTGGGGAGTACAGGCTGGCAGCAACTTCTGGTGGACTGCTAAGTATTGATTACATGCAAGACAGGCCTGGATCGTGCGGTTCAGCAGTCACACAGGGCTAGAGACAGACCCCAGCAGCACAGACTGTCTGCCTTTGACAAAATGCTCTGTGGCATTCATGCCACTACTATTTGTGGCATGGAGAGACTCCTTGAGAAGCATCTAATGTGCCAGATTTAAATTCTCAAAGGTTGCAGCTTCCACTTTTAGAATGATAGTGTTCAGTCCCTGCCCCAAGAACTCCTCATTCACTGCTGTGTGTTGTGGCAGGGCTGGAGACGCTGCTGAAGCAAGGGAGGCCCCAAATGTGAACTAACCCCTCTCAGGAAATACCTGCCCCTTTTAATTCTTTTATTAAAGGTGTGAAAGAGATGCAGACTCAACACTCTTGAAGCTCTTAACTATTTTGCAAATGTTTAAGTAAATTGCATAATATCCTTCCTAGGCTCTTCCTTCTAAGCTGTCATCCCTTAATGACGGGGAAACCAAAACACATAGGTTATGATTATTATTAATAATACCTTGGATTTTATATGGAACCTCTCTTTCAATGAGCTCAAAGCAATTCACACATATTAGCTCATTCCTCCTCACGCAAGCCCTGTTAAAAAAGACATCATTTTATTCCTAGTTCAGTAGCCTGCTTCTTGGAAAATATCAGTTATCCACTAATTATCTCACTTTCACATCTGTGAAATGGGGAGAATGATAGTTGTTCTCCCTCCATTCCTTAGTTCTATGGGGAGGGAGGGAGGAAGAGAGAGAGACACAGAGAGAGACAGAGACAGAGACACAGAGAGAGAGAGACAGACAGACAGAGACTGAGACAGAGGGAGGATGAGGACAAAATGAGAGGTAAAGAAAGAGAAAAAAGCAAGAGAAGATGAGAGAGGAAGAAAAGAAGAGGGAAGGAGGGAGGGAGAGAGAAAGAGAGAAGATTAGAGACCATGCATGTTGTATATGTGCATAAATATTATACTAATAGCTTTCATGTGAATACTATATGTATATAGTTCCCTATAGCAGTGAAATCATATAACTGGGTCCACATACACACATGCATGTGTGTGTGCCCACATGCGTACACATACACACACACACACACACTTGTGGTTTCATCATTTTGAGCAACTCCCAGTGTGGAAACTTCATCTACTGATACAAAGCATTAATCCATCCGTAACTTAGTCTTTGAGAACTGTCTGTGGACACTGAAAGGTTGAGGGATTTACTGAGGGCTACAGTTGTTATCCAGTTGTGTCCAACTCTTCGTGACCCCGTTTGGGGTTTTCTTGGCAGAGATAGATGCTGGGAGTGGCCCAGGCTTTATGTATCAGAGTTAGGACCCGGCCCATACCTTGCTCACTCCAGGGCCAACACCTCTTATCTAGACGTCTCTATGTCAATAGGCATGTATGCACATATGTGCAAAAATACATATGTGTATCTATATGTAGATATTTTAGATGTGTGTAACATCAGTGATATAGATTGACACTTTGAGGTGTAACAAGAAAATAGTGAACCGGTAGTTGGTAGGAGATTGGGGACGAATGTAGTTGAGTGTGTATGAAGAGGAATTGCTCAGTCTAAATTGTAACCCCATTTCTGCCACTAATATAAGGATGCTCTGGGGTACATCCCTTTTGTTTGTCTGTGCCTTGTGAGCCTTGTATATTATTAAATTTTGTATGATGCTTGGAGATCCCACAATGACAAGTCCTGAACAGGTGCCCAGTTTTCTTCTGACAACCTTTAATTAGGTCAGCAGAGACGGTTCCAGGAATCCTGAAATCTATAAACGTGGATCTAAGTTGAGAATGATTCTGGCTTCTGATGCATTTCCTCTATCTTCCTCCCTCTTTATCACTGCTATTTGCAGTGCAAGATAGATACTTTATGGGAGATTGCAAAACCAAAGGGTGAGTCCATGCCCTTGGGAGATGATCTTCTTGAGACACTTAGCCTAACAATCTCAATCTTCAAAAGTCCCAGGGGTGGAAATATGCCTATTTGCTTGCCAGCCCAAATCTAATGACTGGATGGCAGGGAACCAGTCAAACTGAAACAAAACTTGGCACTTAGATACCATCTTTCAGCCAAGAATAATGATTATTAAAATATCAGGCCCAATCTTCTCAGTGAGTAGGTAACAAGCAACTCACCTTTTGGAAGTTCTTTGGCTCTTTGTCAGACCATGATTTAGGATGGTGGATGGAAAGCTTACACGGTGCTCTTTTCCTTTTCTCTTTCCCCCCACATGGAATGTGGTTGACTTCCTCTAGGTCATAAATCTAGAGGTAAATGGAAGCTCTGAAGTCATCTAGTCCTACCCCCTCTTTTTACAGCTGAGGAAATAGGCCCAGTTCAGTGAATTACTTAAGGTCACACAGAGGTGGAATTTGAATCCAGATCTTCTCACTCTTTATATGATGCTCATCAGAAGACTCAGGCTTCAGAATTCTTTGAATTCGTAAAACAACTTATATTCCAAGGACACTGACCTTACAAATGACTTTTTTAAACTATGCCATCCCATCACATAAATAAATGTTTAAAAAATAGTCTCTTTCATACCCTCTCCTCTATGCTGAAGCAATGAAGTTCTGGGGCAAGTCTAATATTCTTCTCTATGATAGCCTTCAGATACTTTAAAACAACAATTATGTCCCCAGTAAAGCTTCTCGTGTCTAAAAAACAAATAAAAAATGATTTCTGGTGCTTTACAAATTATTTTCTCACTTGATCTTTCAAAGAACCCTGGGAAGTAGATAGAACATAAACCTTTTGAGGGCAGGGACTATTCTATTTTTGTGTTTGTATCTTCAGGACCTAGCGCATGGACTAAACATGATAGGCTCTTAATAAATGCTTGTGGATTGATGAATGGGAAAGGCAGGTATTATTATCCCTTGTGACATATAAGGGAAGTGAGGGAAGGTTGTACAACTTCTGAATGTTAGAGTGGAATATGGGTCTTCTGACCTCAGGTCCAGTGCTGGCCCTCCTATGGTATTCTCTCCCCAAATGAAAGATGGGAATCTAGTATCTACAACCTGACACTCAGCAAGAAAGACCAAAATGATGAAACATGGAAATTGCCTCTCAGTGTGTATTTGTAAAGACACAAATGGGATACAATAGGGTCTAGACCTGTGGTTTTATTCATAAAGGGAATTTCCAAGTGTGGAAACTCCCTTCATACATGCAGGTTATGAATCATATTAATAAATTATCACCTTGGAGAGAGTTGCCTAGAGCATTGAGGGGATAACTGACTTGCCCAGGGTCACATAGCTAGCATTCTTCCAGGGTAGGACTTGAACCTGAGTCTTCCTGGTTTTAAGGTCAGCTCCCCAACCACTATACCAAGCTGTGTACCTCTAGCCATATAGAGATAGATAAATAGAGATATAAATACATATCTATGTCCCTCTATATACATACTGATGCGTATGTATCTATCTAAATATCTATATCTGTATCTATCTAGCTATCTGTCTATCTGTCTATCTATCTATATATCTCTTTATCCCTGCAACTTAGTGTAGTGTCATGGGAGGTGACTACATATATGTGTGTGTATGTACATATATACACATATCTATATAAATATTTGTGTATATGCATGCGTGTATATCTATATATATATACCCACATATATGTATCTTGCTCTATATCCAATTTACTGTAGTGACTAGGAGCTGGTTCTATATGTGTATGCATATTATATACATGTATAATATGTATATATACATATATGTATCTATATACGAATATCGATATACCTAAGTCTTTAAATATTATTGCATATAAAACATATAAATATATCCACTGACCTCAGTTCCCCGAGTCCACTGAACATTCTAGAAAACATGCAAAGATGAATTTAAATTTTACTAGCCTAAACAATCATCAATCTGGCCTCCCTCAAGAAGGTTGTGAGAATAAGTGGAGCAGGCCTACATGGCTAGGGTAAAACAGTTTGCCAAGTAACTTCCTTTGAATCAAGGGGGAAAGGGGACAGCTTTATCTCAGATTGCCTTCCCTAGGCTGTGTTCCCTGCTGTTCCATATAGTATCTTCATTTTGTAGGTAAACTGCTCTGGCAACCTAGTTAGTAGTTCTGGTCATCGTACTTTAGAAAGGACATTGACAAGCTATAGTGTGTCCATAAGAAGGTGGCCAGAATCGTACAGGGATTGTTTGAAGGAGCTGGAGAAGAGCTAAATGTGATGGTGGGGGTGGAATATAACTGTCTTCTTCCGATATGTAAAGTACTCTCACATGGGAGAGGAATCAGACTTGCTCTACTTGGCCACAGATAGAAGGACCAGGAGTAATAGACATTGCAAGGAATCAGACTTTGGCTTGATAGAAGGAAAAACTTCCTAATTGTTAGAGTTGTCCCAGAATGGAATTGGCTTCCTTAGGAAAGAGTGGGTTCCCTTTCAAATAGAGGCTAGGTTACCAATTATTAGGACTATCATAGAGAGGATCTCTGTTCAGATATAAGTTCAAACAGATGAATTTTGAGGTGCCTTCCAATTCTAAAATTAAGTCTATGATCCTGTCATTCAATAAAGAAATAAACATTCTATTCAGTATCATCCTATGAAAAATAGTAAAGATATATATATATTTGGATGTATATATGTGTATGTATTTGTTCATTCATTCATGTATTTGTTTATTCATTCGTTTACTTTTAGTCTGAAATCTCTCCAGAAATTATCTGACCTTTGGTTTTTTCTCCATGGTCTATGAGGCAATTTATACGTTCTACATTTATTGAATGGTAGGAGAGGAAGAGCCATAGGGGTTGGTCACTTAACTCTTTTTTCCTCTAATCTTGCCCTTTAGGGATGTAACCCCATTTCTCTAAAGACTTGCTCCTGTAAACTTTGTTTATTGACCTTATATCAATAGAGTTGGTCAAGCCAGAAAGTCTATTAGTTCTTTACTAAATACAGTGTTATTGAACCCTGTGAATTCTTCATAAATGCTTATAGAAAGTCAGACGGGATAACATCCTGTGGTCAGGGTCCTATTTAGTTCCTTGAGAGGTGGCTACTTGCCATCTTCTCCACAGAGACAGGAGCAGCTCACACAAATAGGCAGTTTAGGACAAGCTCCAGTGCTGGGTATTTGCACAAACTTCAAATATATCTGCTTAAAGATTCTTCCTTTAAACCAAATAAACACTGTCTCCTCAGCATTTCTTCAGGATGCATACTCTGAGGCCCAGGAGTCATGCTAGTCATGTTCTCTCGAACCATTTCTGGCTTCCGAACCCTAAAAAAAAAATGAGGGCATTAGAACTCTGTTGCTCATTCCAGATCCCTTCTTACCTACACACTGTAAACTGACACCACATAACCTCTCTTGTCTTGTAAAAGATCTCCCTCCCTGTATACAACCCAGAATAGAATCAGCCTCCTTCACAGCGACATTATCCTGGACATTTTGTCACTTGCCGTTACCTCCCAGTCCAGTGATCGGGGATATCTTGGGCAGGGTGTGTCTGGCACCAAAAGCTATGACCTTGAAGCTATTAGGAGGAGTTAACGATGGCAATGTGCTGTGTCCTCCAAACAAGGCTGAATATCACCCTTGGAAGCCCCTTACTGAGGGTGCAGTCTGACAAAACAAGGCTATATTTCACCATATATTGAATGCTTAATTGCAGGTGGCATTCAGCTAGAGATGGTACCAGAAACCTTACATGCCCTGCCTTCTCAGTCAGACTCAATCTAGTATACGGTGATGCATTCTGACAGCAAATTTAAAATATTAAACAAATATGTGACTAAACAGTAAGGTTGGGGCTAAGTGTATTTTTCAGGGTGGGGAGCAAGGGTAGGCATGTAATTGAGGTGGGAAGTAGGCACAGGACCTCCAAGTCCAGTTGGGGTGGGGGGTATGAAAACTATCAGCTCTCTATTGATCCATCCCATAAGGCTTTCTTGCCTGGCTGCAGCACCATTAGATCCTATCAATTCTTGTTTATGCTTAGCATATAAGCAGAAGTAAGGTGTGAATACCTTTTTCCGCACACCCTGGCAAACATCTTGGGATGATCTGAAAGTGACCCAGATGAAACAGAAGTGCCCTGGGCTGTGAGCGGGCTTGAAACAGCTATGTTTGTCTTTTTTTCCACCCTAGTCCTTTCAATCATTGACTTCCGTCCCTCTCTGCTTAAACATCTCCAAATATACCAGGCTCTATTCAGCTCTTCCTCCCACCCACATCTCTCAGTCCCTTTCCTGTTGCATCGATATAGACAGGTCAAATTTAAAACATCCCCTTTCCTCTCTTGGCCTCAGAGCTCCTTCCAGATGGCCCTTTTTGGTTAGCCTCTCAGATATACCCAGAACTGAATTGGATTGTTAGATATCCATGTTGGGGTGGGTGGGGGTGGAGGGGCAGAATGTTGAGGTCAGAAGTCTGCTTCAGATTTTCACTCCACACATCAGGGCAGAGCTGGGCTCACTATATTTTGGCTGGTTGGTTCAGCTTTGACACCGTCTCAAAATCTTGAACCCAGACTGTGAGATAAGCTCAAGAAAAGGAGACAGAGGTGGCTAGAGGGTTAAGGAGCAGGTTGGGAGGAACTGCCAGACATAAAATTATTTTACTCTGAAAAGGATGAGAATATAAGAAGGAATGGACTAGAGGTATTTAAAATTATGGAGGAGGGAGGGGGAAGCAGCCGATTCCCTCCTCTGAAACTGCGCCAAAAACCAAGAGCCAGGGGGGCAGCAGCTGAGGGGAAAGCCAGGTAGGACAATTAAAACGGAAATCTGGCTCCTCTCAGCACGGAGCTGGTCTACAGAATTCACTGCAGTGGGAGGTGGGGCCAGTCTGGTACAGTCTCTGAGTTTGAAAGGAGCTGGGCGGGTTCGGGAATGCCAGTCAGCTTTTGTAGCTCTGAGCTCAGGGAGAGGGGGGTAACAGATACCATGCTTCAAGTCAGGGTCCAAGAGCTGAGGAGAAATCTCTCCCCCCCACCTCCTCCCCCGTTTCATTCCATCTTTCTCCCTTTTCTCACTCTCCTGACTACTCCCCTCCCCCATGCACTCCGTCACACACAGACTTTGAAGCACTCTCCTCCAGCTACAGGTCAGCACTACTGCACACTCCCTATGCTTGATTCTGTCGGGGGCAAATCCTATAACAGTGGTCTGCAGTGGTTCACTTTGGGAACCTGTGATAAATAGAGTCCTTTCCCTCCCCACCTCCCCAGGAGCAGATATCAGTGTCTAAATAAAATCCCTTTTCATGTTTGCTTTCACCCTTCCCAAATTCTCCATACCTCCCACACCCCCAGGGCTAATCCCCATCCAGGACAACCTTATACTGAAAGAAAAAATGTGGTGAACCCTGTGAGGGGGCTGGAGGACTGGTGTTAGAGGGGCCTCCCCTGGTACTGCTCCTGGCCCACCCCCTCCACCCAGTACAAAGGGGATGGGTTTTTCTTTGGGGGGGGCAGTTAAGGGGGAAAGACAGTAGGTATTATGCCAGACTTAGGTCTCCTGAGTTGGGATCCTTGGCAAGCTGTTTTCTGCAGCGCCAATAAATAATACCCCCGGATACTAGTGGTGATTCATAAAAGCAATTAAATAAGAAAGTGCCTCTTCATTGCTGATCATATCCTGAGCTAAGGACATCCGAAGTTGATGTGTGTGTGTGTGTGTATGCTTGTATCTATTCTCAGCATTGTAATATTTTAAAATGTATCTGCATTTGTTAAAACAATTTGAGTGCATGGTTCTTCAGCATACTCTATAGCCAGCTGATTGATTGTAATTGTGGTGAATCTGTTCCAGGACTGGCATAGACTTTATTCATTTATTTATCTTTTTTTTTTAAATTTGCACATCTATTTGTTGCTCATTAAAACAAGTGACTATTATTTCTGGAAGGTGGGTTTTCTGGGGACTCATGCTGATCCAGCTTCATGGTCTTGCCCAGAGAAGGCCCCTTTCTTTTCCCAGACCCTCATGCCTAAACCCATGTTTCCTGGCTAGCTTTCAATGGAAAAGAAATTACCTGTCTGCAAGATTACAGCACACTATATTGGGATTTGTTAGTTGTGTTACGTCCCTACCCTGAAGTGGAGGTATTGTCTTTTGCCTTTTTTGTATCCCCAGCACTAAGCGAAGTGCCTGGCACATAGTAAGCAATTAATAAATGCTTGTTGATCGACTGTCTGATTGACTTTATCATCTCAGTAGATTTCCAAATAAGGACTCACCAGATATAACTGTGTGCTCTCCCCCAGCCTCCTCCACCCTGGGATTATTAACCAGAAATATAATAATGATAATAATACTAGTAATAATAATGCAGCATTTAGCAGCTATCTAGCGCTTTCCATCTTGAGAGCCTTAGAGATGCTAGCCAATTAATCTTCACACCACTCCTCTGAGGTGGGTAAGCATTATTACTCATGATGGACTATGTATACTGTATATGCAAAGACCAGCAAAACAGTTTACTTTTTCATCATGGTTCACTTGATATAGTAACTGGTATTTTAAAAACACCTCATCATAGATACAATAATTAGAGATGTGCTTTTGTTAAAAAAGCCACTACCCACTTCTAGTGTACCCTTGGGTACTAAATAATTACCCATTTTGTGTGGTTATCTAGCTCACTAATTACCCACAGAAATTGGGGTCAGGTGTTAACTGCTTGAAATAAGTATCCTCCAAAGACATCACTGAGTTGTATAAAGAAAATGATGTGTTCATAGCAAAACTTTCATAAGTCATGTGTGTCTATGTGTGTCTCTGTATAAAGTGAACATTGGCTTAGCATGTGAAACTTGCGCTAAACCCAGTGCTGAGAAGGTGTACCCGGGAGCACTACCAAGACACCTCCAGGAAGGGCTCAGGAAATCACATTTTCCCATTCACTTTTCCTAATGAAAGGTGGGCAAAGGTATCCGATTCCCACAGGCTGGCCTTCAGACACAGAGTGCACTAAAACAGCTGATGACCAGGTTTTTTTTTTTTTTTTGAGGATGATTAATTTTGGTGTTATAGGGAGGCACCCCAGTGAGTCAAGGTTTTTTTTTTTTGACAGCTCCACCCGTTCTGACTTTTTTTTTTAACACATTTCTTCTTTTCTCTGCCAGCCTAATGCCAACACCCAGCTAGCCAGATCTGAAAAGGGACTCCAGCACAGTCACCAGCCCCTGGCAACCACTCATTTCTTCTCCCCACCAGAAAAATTTTAAAGGAACACCAATTGCTATGACTGTTGCTCTCTCTCTCCTCTCTCTCTCTCTCTCTCTCTCTCTCTCTCACACACACACACACACACACACACACACACACACGTTTGTGTCTCTCCTTCTCCTTGGCACTCAACTGCGTTTTTGTGGGTCTCACAGCCAGAGACAAAGCACAATCTCTGAGTGAAGCACAAAGAAGCCTACCTTTAAAAATATGGACTTAGGAGAAAACCTGCATCTCCAGATGCCCCCTCCTTCCTTGCTATTTGCAGAACTGGGTGTTATACATAGCGTAGCAAGGCTAGATCATTGTAGTCAGGAAAATTGGGTCAGGATAGCAATATACGCACCATGACTGTGGATAGGTAGAAAGCCCAAATGGGGGAAGATTACCTGTCTTAATGTTTCATTGTTTAGCAGAGCCCTTAAAATGGGCGCCAGCAGAAGGTTGAGGAAATGCTCCGTTAGTCAACTCATTCTCATTCTCTCTCTCTCTCTCTCTCTCTCTCTCTCTCTCTCTCTCTCTCTCTCTCTCTCTCTCTCTCTTTCTCTCTCCCTCTCCCTCTCCCTCTCCCTCTCCCTCTGTCCCCTCTTCCATCTGAATTATTATTTATCATTATCAAGGGACTTTAGGCTGATCAATGAAGTGTGTATGTATCTGACGGACATTTGATAGGGAAACGCTTCAGGAATAAGGAGAATCCCTGCAGTGGAAGGGAAGCGTGAGGAGGAGACACAGTGACTGATGAGTTCATTCCCAAATCCAAGGGCATATAAGTGGTAAATTAGCACATATTGCAAATATAGTCAGCAAGCGGCAACCCAGCCATTGAAAAGAGAGGGGAGATTTTTAGCTTTGAAGTCATCAAACGGCTGAGAAGTGTCTATATTTTTTTTAAACGCAGACTTGAAGTGTTGCTATTTCAACCTCAAAGATGCTAGGTTCAAAGAATTGCTTGGGCGCTGTTGACTTTGCGTGAAAACAAAACACCCCCAAATAAATTATATCTTGATTTAAAAAAAATAAATTCACACAGGGTGTGAAGCAATTAGGGGAGACCTGTACTATTCTGAATCTCCTTCTCCCTCCCTTTCATTTCTCTTCTCTCCTTCTCCCTCCCCTTTTCTTTTAGGGAATGTGATACCTGATCTATGTGTCTAGCAGTCTGAGAATTTTTTTTATTTGTATAATACAGTGTCTGGCCTTCCCCCTGACCTGGTGGGGTATTTTGGGTCTCATTAGTAGTCAAGGAAATGCTTTAGTGCATCCGGTGCTGAGAATCAGGGATGAGACAGGGAGGGGGGAGAGAGAGAGAGAGAGAGAGAGAGAGAGAGAGAGAGAGAGAGAGAGAGAGAGAGGAGGGAGGGAGGGAGGGAGAGGGGAGAGAGAAGAAGAAGGAGGAGGAGGAGGAGGAGGAGAAGGAAAGAAAGGGAGAGGAGAGAGGGAGGGAAGGAAAAAGGGAGGAGGGATGGAGGAAGAGAGAGAGAGAGAGAGAGAGAGAGAGACAGAGAGAGAGAGAGAGAAAGGGAGGGAGGGGAGAGAGAGGGGGGGAGAGAGAGAGAGAGAGAGAGAGAGAGAGAGAGAGAGAGAGAGAGAGAGAGAGAGAGAGAGAATATTAGAATGTTAGAAGAGACGCTTGATTCCAGCCCTTGTCTCCAAGATATGGAAGGAAGTGAGAAGTAACAGTACTGCAGCTTTGTATATGAGCCTAACAGGGAGGGGGTAGAAAATGGGGGAGGGGGAGGGACTATATTCTCAGAAAGGAGGGGGAAAAACCCGTAGAAGAGCTAAAGGTGATTAGAGGGGGATATTGATTCCTTATTCTGCTAGAGATTTAAGCAGGCATGCAAGGAATCTGTATGATGGTTGGCAAAAGGAGACCCCAAACCTCCTGTAACCAGACACTCTGGCTTTCCAGGAGCTGAGTGAGAGGGAAGAGAAGAAAGGGGGCAGTGTGGTCTAGGAAATTTCAACTCGTCGCTGATTTGTGCCTGATGCTTGCTGTCCGTCAGCAGCCTCCCTTACAATCTTTCTCTCTCTCTCTCCCTCTCTCTCTCTCCCTCTCCCTCTCTCTCTTTTTTCCTCCCTCGTCTTCTTCTTCACTGAAACCTAGGGGAGCCAGTAAAGATTAAATGTGCTTTCTCAAAGGCAGCCACTTCATGCTGCTATGTCTAAAGAGCCTTTAAAAAATTTTTTTTAAAGAGAAAGGGAGGGAGGTGGAGAGGCAGTGTGTGTGTGAGAGAGAGGGAGAGGGAGAGACTAGGTATAATGATGACGGACTGGCTTTTCTAAGAGGAAGAGGAAGAAGGAAAGGAGAGAGAAGAAGGAGAGACCCTGGATGGAGGATTTTGGCTTGAAGGGAGCCTACAGAGGTGAGAAAAAAGAGGGGGGAGAGGGAGGTAAAATACACAGTTCATGAATGTAGCGGAGAGAAGTAGAGAGATACAATGTGGCTGTATTGTTCGTCTGTTTCTACTAAAAAAAAAAAGGGAGGGGAAGGTGGGTAGAGAAGTAGAGAGCCTGGGGCTTTAAATGTTTTCAGCTGCATAAGGAAATGAATGGATAATATTTCACATTTTTACTGAGAGCTCAGGGCCCCTGTGAGTTTCCTTTTCGAAGCAGCTGCTTTGTCATCTTCGGCCAACCAGACATCTACCTTGCCGAGGCCTAAACGTTACAGAAAGAAAGAGAAAGAAAGGGAAGAAGGAAAAAGGGAAAAAGAGAAGAGGGGTAGAGAGGGAGGGAGAAAAAAAGAAAAAATAAGGAGAAATCGAAGAGTTCTCTTCCTCCACCCTTTCCCCTCCCCTCCTCTGAGTAGTCTTATTTTTGGAGGCTGCGCAGGAAGCTTTTCGGCACAGGAAAGATCATCTCACAGTAAGAGGGGGGAAAGAAAATAACATTAGCTGTCATCCAGGATGGAAGGGGGTGGGTGATGCTTCAGGTTCTCCCTGAAATGTCGGCAGGAGAATTTGAAGGATCCCCGATGTCTCTCCTGTTTTCCTTTCCCTCCTGCACTTTGACCCCCCCACCCCACCCCCAGCCATGCCTCACTCCATGTCTCCCGAATGACAGACTCTAGTTAATTTGGCCTTGGCTTTCACCAAGCAGCTGATGCAGAGGAGGCCGCAGTTTGCCGGACTCGCAAAGTGGACACTAGAGAGAAAGAGGGAAGGAAGGGGGGAAAAGCAGCTGTTGAGAGTTTTATCCTCCCCCCCCCACCTCTCCTTTGGGGATTTTGGCTGAACATTAAAAATAAATACAATTGGCTGTTTTGTGCCCCCTACTCCCCTTTGCTTTTTATCCTTCTTATGTCAAACTGCAAACTGCAGAGCGATAGACCCAATATTCCCCACGCCAGCCTCAGTCCCGTCCCTGTTCCTCTCCATTGAAATACCTCACCCTGGTTACCTCCTGTTCCCTCCCCACCTCTTTTGGCTGCTGTTCCTGAAGGCTGAAACCCCTCGATACTCCAAATGGGTGAGTTTCTCCATGATATTCTTATTCACACTTTCATAAGCTCTAAACTGCTGCTGCTTCTCAGGCTCTCTTCTTCCTAAAATCTGGTCTGTCTGATTTTGCCTGGCTATCTGCCTCCGGTGGGGAGAGGGATGCCTTAAATTTTCTTTACATTTAATTCTTTCCTCATTAAAATTAAGTTAAAGCTTTGACATATGACCAATCCTCATTATAATCATTAAAAAAAAGAGACAGAGATGTTTCCAGAAATGTTCATGTATTTTCCATTTTAATAGACCAAAGCGTGAGAGAGTCTGCTATTTGGTCATGGTTTTGTGTTCAGGTATGTATATGAGCATGCGAACATGTGTGCAGAGGTCTTTACACATATGCCTATATCTTCAAGTAAATGGAATGTGCATTTTTTAACAGCAGGGGCTCAAAGAGAAGATGTCTTTCCACCTGTTCATTGTATTTTAGCCATGAACCTTGAGCAGAATTTGCCTGTCATTCTTGTTTGAGATTTTCTTTTTTCTTCTCAAGAAAGGAATGTCTGTTGCGCCCCTCTCAATCCCTGAGACCCTAACTTGTGATGTTTACCGTTTAAATCCACGGGTTAGGCTCTTGGGAGCTGTGAGTTGTGCCTTTGCATCTGGGATATTTGGTGGAACTTTTTTTTTTCTGTTTGTTTTTAAGCAAACACAAAAGGAAAGAAACTTTGAGTGAAATGGATGAGTGGATCTCTAGAGTTCTCATTGTTAGAAATCAGGTGACTAGAAGGTGGCAAATTACATATTTTCATTTTTTTGTTAAAGTGTGTATGTATGTGCTATTATAATATCCAGGAGGTGCGATTATATGTATATATGTATATCTCTATATACATATAAATTTTATGTCTGAGGCTGGTGGAGATCATCTACATTCTCTTTTTCTTGAGAGCAACACACAGTACTATCAGAGCGTAACAAGAACAGCTCAGTACCCTGGTGCTTGACCTCAGAACATCTCAGCTGAAGTCCCAGCATGCCCCATGCCTCCAAGTTTGAAACTGAACAATTAATCTTAGATTTATGCCCAATTAAAATGTATGCATGAATATATATGATACATATAGATGCATGTGCACACATGCATCCATATATCGGTGTCAAAAACCAATCCTTGGGCTGAGATTGCAATCTAAAATGACAGATTGATTGGGTTGAAAATACTCTTCTTGCTGTTCGGCTGAGAGGATATGAGTTGGGAGTGTTAATGGACCTGATTTGTGTGCTACCATGAAAGGCTTTTTAAGGGGTGGGGAGTTGGGACCAGAGCTAAAATCGAAAAAAGAGAAAAAAAAAACTAATGTACTTTAGTGATTTAAAAAAAAAATTGACAAAGCGTAATGGGATTAAAAATAGTGAAGGCTGGAATTGTGTTTTCCAAATGTATCCAGATTAACAGTTAAAAAACAAAGCTACTATATTTCTCCATGAGTGTTCTTTAAAGTGGGAGAAAAATTGCTCTCGCTCAAGGCTAAATTTCACAAAAGAGTAACTTATAACCAAAAAAACCTTTATATTTATCCTAGACTATTTGATAACACTACCTAGTTCTTAGTATTCTGAAAAGGTAACTTTTTTTTTTCCCTTACAGGGCATTTTCAGTGATTTAGCTAAATCTCACAGTCCAAGAATAAAAACAGTAACTTACCTTTCTATTTTGAACGCCTAATGATATACAATTTAATTAAAGCAGTTTAAGTGACCCTGCGAGAGTATTTGCCTCCTGTTTACGGAAAAGGAAAGATTTAAATCCGAACCAACCTTTGACTGCAAAAGCTTTCTCTTTCTGAATCCTTTCTATCAGTTGTATGGTTATTTTATATCTATGATCAAAGGGTAAGGAGACTGTTCTTTTCCTGTAAAATATATGTTTATTGCATTTTTTTTTTGTCATCGAATCCAAATGGTAGTCGAGAGACCATTTTGTATCAGAACACTGAACTGGAAAGATTTACTGGGCTATAATTGAAGAATATCTTTTGTTGAAACCTGCTGTGAAAGTAGTGTGATTTTAAATAACGCTTTCCAGTCTTTGATGGTCTAAGCCTAATATTTAATTTTAAAGGATCTTCTTTGGTTTGAACAACAATGAGCTGTGGGTTTGTTTTTTTTTATTTTTTTATTTTTTTGTATTTTACCTAATTTGTTTAGGCACAGATCTCTGATGTCTATAAAGGCAGTCTATTCAAATTATGGGCATATGTTGGCACATGATGTATATAAAGTATGTGGAAAATATAAGGTGCCCTTTTCCAGGGGCTATATAACTTACCAGATTCTATGAAAATATATGCATATAAAAGATGCCTATGCAACTATGTAAAATATAATCCTGATGGAATGTAAGATGTTTGTAGGAAAAATTAATCTAATGGGATAGGTTGCATTAAAATATTTTCTGTTCCTCCCTCCCCCTCAAAACACATTTTCAACTAGATGGCTGGTACACCGAGGCTGCTCTTGTGCATTTGGCAGTGCATAGCGACGCATAGGATTTTCTATTTCAGCAGCAGGGAACTGCCTCACCGCAGGGGCAGGTTTCTCGACACCCCTTCTCCTTCACGGAGCCCATCAGTGAAGTTCAGTGAAATGAATAACATAATTGGTAGTTGGTTCAATCACTACCAGTCTAGACTAGCCCAGACGCATCAATTAGAGGGGGCTGTCTTTTAAAGGGAGAGTGCAACCGAAACAAGCAGGGCCTTATTGATACTGATCTTTAAAAGTGCAAATCCAGCTTGGCAGATAAAAAAAAAAAGGCGGGGAATGTGGGGGGGGGGGGTGGTTTGCAGAGAAAGAACTGAACTGGAGCTTTTGGATGCAGAAGAACAGGAAGCTTGAGAGAAAAGGAGGGAATAATAAGAGAAATGCAATGCACCACCTCCTTGAAGCACACGCTTACTATTCGGTTAACAGGGGACACCCGTTCACCATGTTTTAACTTGAGTCCTTTTTTTTTTTGGTCTCTGTCACCAAAGAGGTGCCACCTCACAACCAGTACAGTTGAAAATATAATTGTCCTACAAAGCTCCAGAGAGAATAAAAAGAATGCCAACTAGCCAGCAACCTTTCTTGCAACATGAGGTTTTCTTCTCCCGAAGAAAATGGGAGAATATTTTCATTTCTCAAGGCAGTAATTTTGCTTTTATTGAGAACTGACAAACATAACAGTGCCTTTAAATCTAGAATACATGAGAACTACATGGAGCTATATTGGATGAAAAGCTCATGGTTTTCTTTTGCATGCAGAATAATTATGAGGAATATTATGAATGTCCTTGGTTATTACATTAATTTTTGGGGTTTTGGTTTTTATTTTTGCCCCCCCCCAAAGACAGATGATTTAGTATTGGGAACACACCAAGCCCTGGGGAAAGAGAATATTTGATTAGTATTAATTAAAACATTGCTAATATATTCTAATAAAATCAAATTTAACATTCTAAGCTAATCCGTCTAGTATGTAGAAAGGCAAGAAAAGTATTATCTTATTTGCATCTCTGCATTCCAAATGCATTTGCTCATTCAGCAGAATTAATTTTTTTCACCAGCCTGTTTAAGCTCTTCATAGATTTACTCAAACTTATTCTTTCAAGCTAAAAGGAACCACGGGCAGGGAAAGGATAGAGACTGGTGGGAAGAAGAGTGATTGTATCGAGTGCCAGCTCTAAAATTCTATGATGCTCTATTTTTTCCCACTTGCTATCATAGTCCCTGGTTAAGGACATTTAAGAATACGTTAAGAATAGTTCATTCTTATTTTTCCTCCCATCCTTTATGTGATACCTGCCAAGTTATTTAGGATTCATGTATCCAATTGCCAAATTATATGAGTGACATATAATTAAGTAGCTGGTGTTGGTCTGCTGATTAATTCCTAATTGATTTCTAATTCCAGAGTCTCTTCCATTGTAAACTCCTAAATGAAAAAGGAAACTTGTCCTGGAAACTAGTTTCTTAAACGATTTTCATTTGTAGCCCATCTGAGAGAGAAGCATATCTGATTTGAGGCGTGATTTTCAAATCTTATTTAGGTTTAATGCAGGCATTTATTAGAGCTAAGTTCTTTGTTTTACCATCCAACCAAAGCACCTCCAGAACAACTGAATAATACCTAAATCAAGCAGATTCCAACACTCTTCATTTTTTAACTTTCAGGATTACTCACTCCCTACCGCTCCTTTAAAAAAAAACAAAACAACCAAAAAAAAACCATTTAAGAGAGAATGCCATTTTTTCTGTCATCCTAAATATCCAATCCACATTCATGCCTTTACTTACAAATCTGTGCTCCAACTATTCAATGAATGTACCACGAATAGTAAGAGTCTCGCCTTCAGTATATATTTATATTGCTGAAGAGCCAGGAGCCCTGGCATATGAAGGGGAGGTGGTAGAATGAGTATATGGATACTACCTTGGCTTTGCTGCATTCTTACTCCATTGCCTTTTTTCAGGCGTTGATATAAAAGAGCAGTCTCAGTTCGGTTTCACACGCATTGTTCTATAATCCAAGCAATAAATGCTAATTAGTAATGCTCAAGGATCCAACCATTCAGAGTAATTATCATAATTTACCTTTTCCTTGTTAAAGACATTCCTTGCTGATTTAAAAAAAATTAAATCTGTCGTTTTACCATTTCACTGCGTTGGAAATGCACTGGAGAGATGTCCAAGGTACAGTAATGTCATTATGGTTGCATCTATAGTCACTGACGTGAACCCCCTAACTTATTCCAAAAGGAATTGCAACTTAATTTCTAAAGAGAAATTCATGTAAATGCATAAAGTTTTGCATGTGCACTAGGCATGTATGATTTGATTTTACAAACCCCAAGACTCTTCCCTTTCTTAGCCCACCCCCTTCGAAAACCACTTACTGAGCAGAACAAAGGAAACTGCTAACTATAGAGGCATCATTAAGTGTGAGCAGCAACAGCGTGATAAAGCATGTGATATGACAACATATTTTATTGCATAAAAGTACAGATAATTAAATAATTCACTAGTATTCTTAACTAATTAGCAGAAAGATCTTTAAGAAGAAATTGAGAAAATGGATTCTATCAACTCGGATAATAAGCCTTGTCTCACCAAGGTCACAAATGTATATATTTTATTTGGTGATTCAGCCTATAGAAAGAAGGTGATGAAACCCCACCAATTTAAAATGGGGGAAATTGGGGTATCTTTTTTTGGAAGAAGAAGAAATTAATCAAATGCCTGTAAGAGGCAAATTTAATATAGGGTTCAGTTTCCAAAGATATGATCAACAGTTCCATGATGCACTTCTCTCATAAATTGCTCTGAGTGCTGATGCCTTTTGGTTTCCATAGGTTATAGCCATAACCTTACATAGCTTCCTCCGTATTTTCTAATGTGGCTTTATGGTGGAATTGGCCTTTTGTTTATCTTTTCTGAAAACAACTATCGGCTAAGAGCAATCAGACATTTCTTATATCAAAGGCACAACAGAAAATGGCTGTACCAAATTTACCTTTGGGGAATATCCTATAAAGATATCCTTGTCTGATCAAGGTATACCCTGGATTTTAATGGTCTTTAAGCCAGAGCTATGGCTTTGCATTGCAGGCTATAAGCACATCATTAGGGGAGTGACTCTCTTTGGATACTGTACAGAAGGAGCCACCTGCAAAATGTTGGTTGCTATTGAAATCTCAAGTGGAATCAGCTTTCAAAAAATTAGTTATTAGAGACATCCGATATAATTTGCAATCTATAATTATACTAATGTGCACATAGTTGTGTGTTGCTTCCTTTATGGATTGCCTACTTGAGCATTTTTTCTGATGTATTCTTCGTCATTTGAAATGACTCATGAGTAGGTAAAGCCCGGGGATATTTTAAAAGTCAGTCTCTTTTGACCAAAATATAATCTTGGTAAATAGTATAAGGCAAAGATATGAAGAGGTCTGGGTTCCCCAGGCACTTGCTTATATACTGTTAGAGATGAAAGGTAGTCGTAATCATCCTTAAGTGAGAGTTGTGGCCTAGATGTTGGATAATTGTCAAATTAATGGTTATGATTGTGAGTATTTGATTTGCTTGCAAAAGTTTTTCCAGTTCTCTCTGGTTAAGTCTTTGTCCTGCTTTTAGACAAAGAACACAGTAGATAATATTAGGGTAAGAAGTGTTATCAAAGAGAGATGAATCTCTTTTATTGAAATAATAATGTAATATGCCAAGAAATTGACCCTAGGCAAGGACAATGGCTTTAATGTGATGATTAGAACGTAAATGACAACAAATAATATACTTTCTCCACCTATTGTCTTCATCTTATATGACGGGTAGTAAGTAGCTGAAACTTTCCCACAGGCCAATTTTTTTTAAGACCATATCACTTGTGTGTCTGGACATGATACCAAATAGCTCCTGATACCCTACTGGTGACCACTTCCCAAGAAGGTCCCTGAAAATGTCTTCTACGTGTTAAAAAAAATCAAGATTGAATAATGGTGATCTGATGATCCTGGAATATGCCCTTGATTGCTGAGAAAGTGAAGGAGTCAGAGTACCTGGTTCTTGATCATGAATTAAAAGCTCATTTGCCTTCAGATAAGAGAGATGTGTTGGGTGAGAAAATATAGGTATCAAGATTTAGGTTTCATGATCAACCAAGACTTTGGGGAGAAAAATAACTTTGAGGCCAATTTTGGGATGGTAAATGATATTACTTAGTCCAAATAAATCAGCTTAGAACCCAAGGAAAAATGGCAACTCATAGTTTGGTAACAACTTGACATATGGTGAGGGAGAGGGGAAGGGAAAAAACAAGCATTTATTAAGCACCCAGGCACTACAAATATCTCATTTGATTCTCACAATATCCCTGGAAGGGAGTTAATATTATTATCCCCATTTTACAGATGAGGAATAGGAGGCAGGTAGAAGTTGAGCGAATTGGCCAGGGTCGCCCAACCAATAAGCGGCTGAGGTCGAATTTGAACTCAGGTCTTACTGACTCCAAGCCTAGCATTCTATCTACTGTGCCACCTAGCTGCCACACAGTGGAAGATTCAAGTCCGGTAATACATCTCCTTATACTTATTCAACCTGGCCCCTCGTCAGACCGAGTACCATTTTTCTTTTTAAAATGGACTCGACACAGAGTGGAGCATCGGAATTTGTAAAGGAAACATTGGAAGAATAATAGTCAATATTTTTAGGGATTTTTAAAGTTTAAAGAGTGCTTTCCTCAACAATAATCCCGTGAGATATTGTATCTCTTTTATGAGTGAGTAAATGGAGGCTCCAAGAAATCAAATGACATGCCCATAATTACATAGCTAATAGATGTCAGAGTCTAGATTGGAACTCAGAGCTCCTGACTCCTGCTATCCTGAATTGCCCCAGAATGTTTCTAATCTATGGATAGGACAGTACAGCAACCAACTGATTTACTTTTCACCCGGATATGTTGATGCAAAGACTTTGTGATATCAAATGGCCAAAAGATTTCCCATTTTAAATATTCACCTCCCTTGAAACATTTAAAATGATTTAATTTGTAAGCAAGTTAAAACAGCCATGGATGTAAGTCCGAAACACTTAGCGTTTATGGCTTATAGATTTTTTTAAGCAATCTATCCTAGGTATCCGTTAGGTACAAAGGTTTTAAAATCAGTAAGATTTATGTTCTTTACTACATGTCTACCATCAATGCTGGGCAAGATTGGGCAAGTAGCTCTTTGCAAAATTGAACTCAGTAATTCCCAAATTATAAATGGTTATAGTATGAAGACATGTGACACTTAATACCTACAGAAGGACCACACTTGAAATGAACTGAAGCAAATATATGTAAATATGTGTGTTTACATCTATACATACACACATTATCAATCAACATTTATGTCAGACCCTGTGCTAAGCGCTAGGAATGTGAAAAGAGGTAAAAGATAGGTCCTACTCTCAAGGAACTTACAGTCTAATTATATGTGTATGTAGCACCCCCTCTGAACTCACTCCCTGACTTGTGAAGATAGTAGAGGGAGCCCTGAGAGGGTGATGTATGTGTACACTTGCATGGATGTGTATATGTGTGTACATGTGTATGTCTTTATGTACATGCATATGGATATGTTTGTGTAAATATGTGTGGTATGTGTATATACATATAGAAACATGTCTATGTAAGTATATCTACATATATGATGGGGAATGAAAGGTAGAATTACAGGCATACTTTGCTTTAAGTAAACCTAATATTAAACATTTTCAAAAAAATTAAAGGTCTTTTTTTTTTACTTTGACAATGGATTTTTCACTTTACAAAAGGATTCATCTTAGAAACTTTTAAAATGCCCAATTCTGGCTCTATACATACATACATACATACATACACATATGCACATATATATGTACATGTAATACATACACATATATACATATGCACATATATGTGTGTATATATGTATATAATATATACATACAGACACACAAACACAGGATTTTTCACCTTGCCACACAAATATGCAACACACTTTTTTTGCCTGCAAATTTTCAAAAGCGCATCTCTTACATAAAGCAAAATATGCCTGTATTAGTGGCCAACCTCCAAGTACTATGATGTTTTACATACAGATATAAATAACTTTCTGAAGGAAAAAAATTTTTTTTAAAAAAAGAAATTCACATGCTTTCTTATAAAGATAAATTTATCACCAATCTACTTAGCCCATGGAAAAGACTTAGTGCTGCTCCTTGGATTTATTACAATTAATGTTCTTGGTCACGGCCATGTAAAAACTACATTAAACTAGTTTTGTACAACCAAAATCATGCAGAAAATTAATCAGTTGTATTGCAATAACTGAAGATGGATGATCTGTACAATTCAAAACCAAAAGAAAAAATCAGCTTCGAGGTTTCAGGTGATCCGAGTGTTTTGGTTCCCTGACTTCATTCACGGTTCTCCAATTTTTCTTTGCTTTTTGCAAAGAGGGACCCTTGATTGAGGCTTGTACTTACATCCTGTTCCTGGATTCCAAATTGGCTAAGAAGTTGAATAGTTCTTCACATATAATAGGTACCTGATAAATGCTCACTGAATTTTCAAACTCTGTGAAGATCAGTTATTTGGCTTCATTTCCCCATAATTTTAAGAACATATAAGTTCATCTTTGATTATTGTAGCAAATGTTGTAAATACACTTTTGTATGTGTATACATATACATACATACTGCATTCGCACATTGTGGTCTAACTCCTTCGTTCCTAGCAATCCCAGATTCCTGATTTTATGCAGTTAATGGATTATGGTATCCTAGACTGAGAGCTGGAAGGAACTTCAGGGGCCATCCAATCTAACCTCCTCATTTCACAGAGAAAGCAACTGCAAAGGGAAGACTTGCCAAGGTCACATCTGACTCTGGTAAGCATTTTAGGCAGAATTTGAATGCAGGTCCTCTGACTTAAGACCCAGTGCTCTTTCCACTGTAGGTTGCCTCAAATTCAATGACTTTTTTTTAAATGAGACTACCACTGAAAGCATTACTTTAACCTTCCAATCGGCTGCACATGTTTTATAATGTCATTTTGAGAATGAAGAACGATTTTCTCTAAATTTCTTCATCTGTAAAATAAGGGTTTTGGATTAGATGACATTTAAAGTTATCTTTCAGCTCTGAGACTATGAGGCCAATAGGAGAACCCCAAGAAAAGCTCAGGGATGTGAGAATCAGGACTGTGCCTGTGCCGACAGTTATCATTCCAAAGTAGTGTTTTATTCCGTATCTTCTAAGCTTATTTTTGGCTTCATTCTGGAATTAGTAAAGCGTAGAGTTCATTCAGAGAAAGTAACAGAAACAGGCACAGCCAAAGAATAGAAAAGATAGGTTGATGGGTTGAGGACATGCCTTTTAACATTTATTAATTTTGGGACAAAGGATGAGAGGATTGTAGCTTTAGAGCCTGATGTGGAAACCAATACCCAGAGAAGTCAATCAGCTTGCACAAGGACAAGTTGATAGCAGAGCTCATAGTTAAACTGAGGCCCTTCAATTATAAATCCAATGTGCCTCCCATCATACCATGCTGTTTTTATTGTTATTAATTTTTTTCTTGCTTTTTTATTTTTATAGATATCTTTTGGTTTTTTTATCCCCTACATTTGTATCCCCTACATTTCTCCCCTATGCCCCTTCTTTTTTCTCTCCCCAAGGCCATCCCTTATAACTCTGGGAATATTTATAACAAGCACATAGGAATGTGGGGGTCATATTTAGAGCTGGGAAGTGTCATAGAGGCCACCTGGTCCAACTCCTTCATTTTATAAATTATGAAGCAGAGGCTCAGGGAGGTCATATGCCTTGCTAAGGTCAAACAGTTAATAAAAGACTGGGATTTGAATTCATATTTCCTGACTCACTTTCCCACGTTAGTTCTTTATTTCATTGTTTTCTGGGCGGCCTATTTAATTTTTATACTTTGAGACCTGAAGTTCATGCTTCTCTGTCTTCTTTATTTGGATTATGTTACTCTTCTATTCAGAAACCTAGGATGGCTCCCAATTACCCACATACATGCACATCACAAATCAAATCTGTACTCTTTAGCACGTGCTTCAAAGCTTTCACCAATTTCCCTCACCTCCTCTAGTCCACCCTCCTCTTCCCCATGTATATTCACAGTTCCCTCCGTCACCTTGTATAACACCTTGATTTAGATGTTCTGCCCAAATAAAGCAAACCTGCTTGAGTGTGGCTTGCTCACTCTTGAATCCCAAGCCTTTGCATATGCTATCCCCCACCCTGCTTGGAATTCCCATTCTTTTTATCACCCGAGTTATATCCCTGGCTAACTTCAAATTCTGCTCAAAGATCATTTTTATGTGGAGTTTTCTCTGGCTCTGGCTATGTTGTTTATTTCCAACATTATTCCAACAGTTCATTACACAAAACTGTATTAATCTGCCGTGGTGGTTGTGATCTCTTGGAGATCTTTTCATGTATGTCCTATTTCCTCAGTCATTATAAGAACAGTGTGGAGAAGGACCACCCTCTTTAATCTTTTCATGGCGCTTCATATAGAGGATTTTTGCACATGGCAGACCCTCAACTAGTATCGCTGACTGACTGATAGACACTTTATCATAGAACCATGAAATATAAATATCATTGTACTGATAATGCACCATTTCACATGTATAGAAAATGGTACAGTTAACAAGGTATTATCAATGTGATATCCTTACAGTGATGTTGTTTCTTGAGTATTTGTCTATGCTCCTTTCAGCTGGTCTAATACCCCCTTCCCCAGAAATCCTTTCCCCATCAAGGGACTCAAAATTGCAGAGATTGCTACATTAATGAATGCTGAGGCTACTAGATGTTGAAACAAAAGACGTGATCAACTGGTGACATCCCTCCTGCTAAAAGTGACATCCAGAAGGTGTATTTCCAGCCTGTAGAAATCTTGGAACAAGTTGGAATCATCTCAGGAAACAGAGGAAAATGAAAGTCCTTCTCTAATCCAGGACTTTTAAGATTTATCAGAGCAACATCTACCTTCCTGATGAACCATCATCCATTCTGTCTCTCTATCCCTCTATGTTTTAAATACAATGTGAATTTCCTTTTCTCGTCTTTTTTCTTAATAGTGATACATAGGGTAATTTCAATATCCTCGTTGACTCATACATTTTTTAGGACCCAAGGCTGTGTCAACACGTAGCATTATTTACAATATAGATTAATTTGAGCTTCTGGGTGTGATCTTGAGGCACCTGAAAAAAAAACAAAAGCCTTTTGGAGTAAGAGGTATTTTAAAAGGTTCTCTAAGATATCAGATAATTTCAGCTATACCTCTAGCATCCCAAAAGGCAAATGATATTATTCAATAAAATAGTATTTGTTGGAAGCAAGGCCTTGTAGGTGGTATGAGGTATTATTAATACATGACCCCTGCCCTTAAGAAGTTTACAGTATAGTTGGAGAGTCAGCTCATATGCATGTAAATATATAACTAACCTATATGATAAGTACCAGATAAGTGTTATGTGAATTCAGAGAAAAGGAATAGTTATGGGTTGGGGATGAGGCTTCATGGAGAATTAGAGACTTGATCTGGATCTTGAAGTATAGGTAGGATTTAGTTTAATAGAAATGGAGGAAAAGGGCTCCCCTGGCTAGCATAATAACGAAAGCAAAGACAGAGAGGTAGGAATCAGTGTGGCATGTTTAGGGGACCAGTCAACCAACCTGGAACAGAACACATGTTGGACAATATATCCTATTCCATGCAAACATTTATATGGTAAGAACCTTTAATTTATGATGTGATTCCTTTGCTAGTGAGGTTTATAAAGGTGTTTGGTGGAAGTAGGAAGTAGTGGTTAGGTTTATTACCTTTTTTTATTCTGGTCCTAAACCAGTCATGTAGTGGCCCTAGTATTTTATATATTTCGACATCAAACTAAGTCAGGCACATGGTTACCAGTATTACCTCTTCTCCCAGTCCTCAGAATTTTTCTATACCAAACAAATGGGTCATTCTTTTATCCCCTGGAATTTTTCGTATGCGTGGCCAGAAAAGTCAGAGAGGCATTAAAGCCATCTCTTGAGGGAATTTCCCACAGACAAAGGATAGTATCTTGATTTAGAATTTGAAAGATGAAAGGGGCATTAGGGCCCAGCCTACTTTCTTATCTCCTGCTCTTCATCATAGAGATAAAGAAATTGGGGCCCAGGGACATTAAATGCCTAAAGGTACCCAAATCACATGGCAAATTAGTTGCAGAATATGGCCCAACACCCATGCCTCATAACCCCCAATCTAGTGGTTTTTCCATTCTTTTTTTCCATGTTTTAAAGTGAAATGGAAATCTGAATTTCATCAGATGACATAGCCAGTCCATATAGTTCTGACCCTAGATCAGGTATTATTTGGTTTAAATTGTCTAGATTCTTGCTCCACCTCTTCAATTTTGTTAGTTTATGTGGATACAACCTAAGTGGAAGAAATGGCAAGCTGTGAATAAGCATGTTTCTATCCAAATGTTTATACAGGTGTGTCCCTGGAGGCCATGTAATGGCCCTTTCATAGGTACAGTGACTTCGGTGATGTGCTCATCTAAGTCAGGACTCTTGGTACATATAATCAAATTAACTCCTCTAATGAAGACCTTCTTAACCAGCTTTATGTACTTACTGTATGTATTAACAAGTACCTCTGCATATTTATAGATGACTATTTCAATAGTACTTATGTTTTTGAAAATATCAATAGTTATTTGCAGTTATAATCCTCACTTCTCTATGCTAGTAACTCAAGAATACTTCAGCCGTGGAAAAATAGTGCTGAGAAAATGTCATCTACCACAGGAGCACAAAGGCTAGTGCTAGATAGAGTCGGCACTGACAATTCACGAAATAGTTATATAGGTAAATGCAAAGGTCCACACTGGAAATCTTGCCTCAAGAAAAGCTCTTAGGTCATATCTACGCACTATCAAACTTCTGGATATTTGCAAATATCTGGATCTTTCATTTTTCTTTTCATTTCCATCTATATCAATTCTCGTATAGACATAGCCTTCATATCTTTGTCTTTTTTTTCCAATTTCCATTCACATCAGTCCTTGTGTAGACACAGCCCTCATATCTTCTTTTGTTGTCCTGTTTTCAAAATGTTGCTTATGTTATGTATCTCACAGGTATGTTGAGGAATTAATTTGTAGTTGGATGCAACACTTGTATATTTTTTTGGATGATCAGCCATGCAGAGAAACAAATGTACCTGGGAAGACTTTAAGAAAAGCGTATGTATCTCCTGTTCCCACAATAAAAATATGTGTACCAACTGTGTAACTACTTGTATTCATTCTTTATATCTTTATTTAATTTTAAAAATTAAACTGCAACCAGCTAAGACCAAAGATCCTCAGGAGAACTCTCAAAACCCACATGGAAATCAAGCTACCTCACTGATATGTGTTTTCCTGATGACACAATACGAAACTGAAAAAGGGAAATCACATAGAATGACACATTATCTCCATAATGCTGAATTCAGATATTTTGATAATTGACTTTTAAATGTGAATTTTCATCCAGATGATTGAAATCATGTAGAACACATAGACTAAGACTCCCAAGTGCCCTTTTCAGAGGGAAAATGGTCAAATAAGATCCTTACAAAAGACCCACTTTTAGCCTGTGTCCACACAAACAAATAAAAGCAGAGAGTTATAATGTAGTAGCTACGATCCTTATCAGGACACAATCTCTGTATTCTTTTATTCCTCAAACTCTCTTCTTCAGAGCTTTGGACCTGAATTAGCAGAATAATTGATTTACTTCTCCACTGCTGCACTTGAGACTCTGGCACCTGTGGGTCCATAGCCTCATAGTCCGTTAAGGAGAAAAGAATATTGTGCATGGACGGAAATGAATGTCTTCAAAGCAGAGAAAATGCAACACTCTGTTGTCACAGTTTAATTTGTTTCAGGAGTTGTAGGTCTGTCTGAAGCCAGTGTGCACTCCAATTATTTCTGCTAATTCTTTTAGTAAAACCTGATCTTTCCAAGGTTTAGATTTTCTTTGTTGCTGGTAAAATGAACCTTCTTAAAAGTTAGAGAAAATTAAATTGCCTCATAAGGAAGTACCTTCCCTTCCCAGGAGACATAATAGCATTTCAACATATTCAAAAGTCAATGCATTCCCCACCCACCCTATTCCCCCTTAAGCCACATACAGTTGCAAGGATATTCAGCAATTAAATTTGTATTATCCATGAGGGGGTTGGAAATAGCAGGAAAGAAGTGGTAAGGAGTACAATAAAGTAAGCCCACCTACTTTATTATATCCAATTTGACTCAACTCTTTATAGCAGAGGTAAAAATAACATGTAGGGGATAGGTGGAGACATGTAGACTTGTTCTGTTTGACTCCAAAGGCAGAACTGGGGCCTCTAGGTGGAAGTCATAAGAAGGTGGATTTCATCTGATTTTAAGGAAGAAGAGCCTGGCATTTTTGAGGTATTGGAAAACAAAAACGGACTGTCTCATGAGACAGTGAACTACTCCTTATCCCTGGAGACATTCAGACAGAGAGCAGATACCCAGTTATGGGTATGTTGTGTAGGATTTATTCATACCTCAAATAAAGGTTGGAATAGATGGCCCCTGGGATTCCATCCATCTCAAAGGTTCTCTCATTCCATGACTTTGACAATTTCCTCAGACAACTACAAGAAATGTTTGCGAGAAAATGACAACCCTGAGAAATGAACTTTCTTCCATTAATTCTTTGTATGAAGACATAATTTTTTGAATCACAGAATTCATGGCGATGATAGAACTTTAGGTCATCTCTCGTCTACCACTTTTCCTCCAGACAAGCCACACCTAACCTATTCCAGACAGATAAAAGTTTTTCTTGTTTTTAAAGTGGAACCTATCCCAGTCTCTGACATCCTTCACTGTTAGGAAATTCTTTCTTACGTCTAGCCTAAATCCCTCATGTTGCAGCTTAATCCCATTTCCTCTTGCTCCTTGTGAAGATGGGAAACAGCTGGTTTTGATTCTCTCTTATAATAAATCTCTCTATGTCCTTGAAGACACCCCTCACCTCTTTCCTCTCCAGGCTAAATAATGCCATTTTTCATGAAAAAAAATACTCAGATATTATGTGCTCACTGCTACATGTCAGACACACCCAGTCAAGTGCATCATATGATGTCTGTGCCTAAAACACAGTCAAGGCCAAGAGCACAAAGGCAAATTTGCTCTTGTATTCATGAATGAAGTGACAGACCCAACTGTCACTGAATCAACAGTAATAAAAATATATAATGATTATATACTAGAGATATCATTAAACAGAGATAGTAATAACAAACTATTTTAAGTGGTTATTTTAAAAGGCACATTTTAAAAAAATATTAAATAATTAGGTTTTATTTTCTTTTATCCCAGCTCTCCCTATCTGGGAGGAGTGGAATATTCCATTCAGCATTCCACAGCAGGAGCCGCCATTGCTTTGCTAAAAATAGAAGCAGTATTGGAACATTCAGTCAATGGAATAATCCAATTGTCTGAACATTCTTCTGTACTTTGTCATTTACATTTTAATAAATCCCAGGATGCCCGATGCTCTATCAAGTCATACCAAGTGCAGCTAATAACAGGCAGTTACCAGATGCAGTGGGTGTGCCATGACGTACCATTGCTGAGATGCATCCAAATTTGCTTTGTATCTTCTGGGAATTCAATCCAATTTAACAAATATTTATTGAGCACCTACTTTCTACAAGGTACTTGGCTACAGAGAGGGACCACAGAGGAAAGAAGCAAATTTTTTATCCTTCAAGAAGCCTAACAACTTGATTGGGGTGAGGGGTGGGGCCAGCATGGTGGAGTCAGTGCACACATGGCTAAAATGGAAGGCAAAATATCCTAAATGCATAAGAGGGTTACAAATAAAGGACTTTGAGTACAAATGAAGGACTTTAGAAGTTTAGAGGAGAATGAGACCACATCCAGTAGAGAGGTTCTAAGGAAGACTTGAGGAAGGAAGTACCACTTGAGTGATAGGTAGAGTTTCAGCAAAACATGGCAATGTTGGGAGGAAGGACAACCCACATGGAAAGAACAGGATGAATGAAGCAGAGAGGCAGAAAAGCATAGAGTGTATTTGGGGAACAGAGGTGAGTCTCGTTTGATTGGAACACAAGGCGTATGCAGAAGAGTAGTGAAACCCAAATCTGGGGGAAAAAAGATCTAGGCCAGAGCACTGAGTTCATTAGGTAGACAATAATTTATTTTTATTTTAGCGGGTGATTGAGATTGATATAGTAGAAAGAGCATTGAACATAGAATCAGAAACTTGGATTCAGATCCCAGGTCTTCCACTTCCTAGCTATGTGACCTTGGATAAGTCATTTTCTCCTGTCTGAATATCAGTGGCCTCATTTGTAAAAGTAAGAGATTAAACAAGATGATCTCAGGATAATAAAATCTCAGAGCTGAGAGAGACCTTTCTCTTCTATTCATGTAATCCAACAGGCGCAGGAACAGGAATTCCTTGGCAAGCGGTCATATAGCCTCTGCTTGAAGAACGCTAGTAATTAAAAACTAATTACCTCCCAAGGTCAGCACATTCCACATTTGGACAGGTCTATTGTTAGGAAGTTTTCCTAATATATTGTAAAAACCAATTTCCAGCCATTTCAACTGCTTTTGCCAGGTAGGACCAAGCAGAAAAGCTCTAGTTTCTAACACAACAGCTTTTTAAAAACGTGGGATCATAGATTGAGAGCTGACAGGGACTCTAGGTGTTATCTACACCACCCCCTCACTTTCCAGATGAGGAAACTGAGACATAGAAATGTCAACTGACTCCCAAGATCTCATAGGTTTTAAGCGGCAGAGCTAGGATTTAAATCCAAATCCTTTGTCCCCACAACTAGCAGTCCTTCCTTTATATAAGACTATCTCTTGAAGACAATATTCATTGTTCCCCCTAAGTCTTTTCCCCAGGCTAAATGTCCCTAATTCCTTAAATTTATTATTTGATGTGACTTTCATTTCTTAGACTGTCTTAAGCACCTATCTGCATTTTCTCTAGTTGGTTCAAGTCCCTGCTAAAATGTAAAGCCCAGAACTAAACACAATAGCCCAGAGGTGGACCAAAGTAAAGTACTCCTTTATTCTGGAAATCATACTTCTCTTAATGCAGTCTAAGCTTACTCTAGCATTTCTGAAGTCCATGCCAAAACTTATTCATATTGAATTTGTAGTCTTCTATGACCCCGAGACCTCTTTCAGATAAAATGTTTTCTAGCTGTATTTACCCCATCCTTCAATTGTGCAGTTGATTTTTTGAACCTAAGTAAAGAATGTTATTTATGCTTACTGAATCTCATCTTAACAGATCCAGCTTATTGTTTTAGGTATCTTGAACCTCTAGGTCTAGCAGACCACCCTAAATGGATATTAAGTGTTACTTTCACTACTTTTGGGATTTCATCATTCAACCAATTCTGAATCTGCTTCACTATGCCATTATATAGTCTGCACCCCTCCATCTTTCCACAAGGATAGCCTGAGAGACCTTTTAAAGTACTTTGCTAAAGTCTAGGTATACAACACTGACAACATTTTCCTGGTCTATCAAACTAGACGTCTGGTAAAAAAAGCAAAAAGGCAAAAAGAAAAATTAAAAAAAAGAAAATGATGTTGTTCTGACATGATCTATTGTTAATGAACTATTATTAATGGTGAATCTTAGTGATTACTAGATGTTTAATGATTTTTCTAAGGGGAAAAATACCTTTCTGAATGCTCACAAATTATTTTTTTCTAATAATATATTCTAAAATTTTGATAGGAATTGAAGTCAAGCTTAAAAGACTAAAGTTTTCAGAATCCACTCTCTTTTCTTTCTTCTTAAAATCAGGACTAAGTTTTCCAGGCACCAGTCTTGGAGCATCCTTTCCCTTCTCTATGATAATACCTCAGTAGTCATATAACCAATTCTTCCATTACTCTAGGATATAGTTTGTCTATCCTGGTAACTTGAATTCATTAAGGGCAGCTCTCAAATGAAGTCAAAAAGCATTTATTAAGTGCTTCCTATGTGCCAAGCATTGTGCTAAATTCTGGGAATACAAATAGAAGCAGAAAGAAAGTCAGTCCCTGCCCTCAAGAAGAAAACAAAATAAAAAAGGCTAAAAATTGAAAAGGAAGGGGGATTGGTAGAAAAGGTACCCTACCTGTGATGCTGGGCCATCTGCAGTTGTCCTGATCTATATCTGGCCACTGGACCCAGATGACTCTGGAGGAGAAAGTGAGGCTGGTGAATTTGCACAGCCCTCCCTCACTTAAATCCAAATCAATTGCATGTCATGGCATCATCTTCCTGATGTCATGGTCTTCTTTGAGAATGAAAGACAAACCACACATACCTTAACTGAGGTATGGAAGAGAAAGAAGTCCGTAAAGTCAAAAGTGGAGCCTGAGAGGAATTACGATATGGCTGGTCTGGGCACCTTCCTTAAAGTTCTGGAGGTTCTAAGAGGAATGTGTCACAGGAGTGGAGAATACTTCCAGTGTGAGAAAGCCCAGGACTGGTCTGTGGCATAGTGTAGAGTAAAGAAAGTACAGAGAGTCCACAGAAGAATCTCATTCCCTATCCAAAGGTAGTTCTCCTTAGGTGATAGAAGCAAAATGAGAATTGAAAGGTTCTAATTATTCTCTTTGTTTCTGTTGCAACAATCTGGCTAGAAGCTGTTGTGGGGGTGAAAGACCAACACAAGCCCAACAACAAGCATGCTACCAGCACACTGCAAAAGCCCAGTTTCTTTTGATCTGCTTTACTAAGGAAAGCAACATTAAGGGGTTAACAAGCTTACTTTAATTCAACATACAGACATCAGTCACTTAGTTCAGGGGAAAAATCCAGCGCCCTGAACTTCAGAGCAAAATACAAACAAAGTACAAACATCAACAGACAGACCTTGTCTGATTCAAATCCCAATACATAGTTACCAGAGGTTAACAAAGTCCCAGCATCTGGGTTTACGAGCTGGAGGGCTCTTAGTTATAGCTGCCTGGACTCTCCGCATCAGCATGCCACCAAGAGTGAGAACCCTGAGCAAATAGCTCTGTCTTCTCTTCTTATACCATTTTAGACATCATCAAACATCATCTGAATGACCAGAACTTAGGCTCCTATGACTGGCTCTTGAGTTAGCACCTCCCCTTAGTACCCTGGGAGCTTCACACCCACATGGGCTTAGCACCTAGTAGGGGTTTGGGCCTGGGGCTTAGCACCTAGTAAGACTCAATGAAATACACTGAATTAATCAAAGGAAACAAAAGCCAAACTCTTCTAGGGCACGTGGTTGAACTGAGTGCTAAGAGCCCATTTTGCTTACCAACACAGTTTTTTATCATCTTACTATCTACCCCAAGCAGTGGTCCTGTCTATTCTTTAATCTTCTTGACCCAAGAGAGCGCCCCTAAATATTTCATTGTTTTTAGCTTTCATTGTCAATCTCAATTTGTTCTGAGTTTTAGGACATCTGATATTATCCTAATAGTCCCATGACCAATTTCTTTGTCTTCATGCCCTTGCTTTTATAACACAGAATCTAAGTTGTTAAGTACATTTCCTGTGCATCCACATCAGTCTCCTTAGACAGCTCATCTTTTTGTTCCTTGTCAGAAATTGTGCGTGTTGACAGAATTCTGTTTCTGAGAACTTCCTAAACCTTTTGGAGTGATAGTAGTTCCCTGTAGAATTTGAATACATATGGGATATTACCTCTCCATAAATCTAGGTGCAGCATCTAAACCAGGATTTCTACTTCTCTATTATGTATATGATGATAGAATAGTCCCTTCTTTCCCAGGTTCCCATTATCCCACAAACATACCCTTCTTATTGGTCAGAATCAGGTCCAAAATAAACATTCCCCTGGTTACTTCTTTCACCTTTTAAAGAATGAAATTATCCTGAAGACCCATCAGAATACATGAGATGATCTGCTTCTGGCAAAGAATTGTGGCAGATCCATAGTTGGTTAAAGATCTCTATTCCTGTCTGGGATTCTTTGAGCCCAGATTTGTGACCTGTATCCCGAAATCTGTATCTTTTTCTTCCTGCTTAGGGAATTGGTAGTACACTCCAGCCACATTAGCACCCTTGATCCTAGTCACTCAAATGCTCCTCAGAATTCTTCTCTTTACCTTTGATTCAGGGGTACATGAGGTGTTCAGTGGGGACTAGCACCTCTGGTGTGAGGGCCTGCCAAGCCCTTTTCAGAGCTGCTCATTGTGTCTACCTTTTACCCAACTCTCACCTGCAGCTCCAAGAAGCTGTAGCATGTGCAGCAGCCATACCAACTGTCTCAGCAGACAGGCTAAACCAGATTGAGGGAAACTGACAGCCCTCAAACCCATTGGCCTCTCTCTGTGAGTTAGGGGGATGTCTACCCCAAGTATGTGAAGACTTCCCCCAGCAGAATGGGTCAATGAGAAAAGTTTGTTCCAACAGCCAAGAAAGTGGCTGAAGCAGGGGCTGTGAAATGCTTACAGCTTGGTCAGGCATCAAAGACACCAAGGTTATCTACTATATCATAGGTCGTGTTCAGTTGTCTTGGCTTTTGTCCTGTCACTGGACTTCAATGACTCTGGAAGAGAGAGTGAGGCTGATGGCTTTGTGCAACTTTGCCTCACTTAAATCCAATTCAGGTGCAAGTCAAGATGTCACTGTGATGTCACTGGTCCACTTTGAAAACAAAGAAAAACAACCTCTGATTGATAGACTTCCTCACATTGATATATATTAATACACACTGCTATTTTAATCTGTTCAATTTTGGACAAAATATACCCTTGCCCCAGCTACATGGCAGTTATGAGTTAATTACATATTTTCAAGTCTCAATAATAGCTTTGAGATTGAATTTACCTCTTTACTTTAATATTATTAATTTCTATTATTTCTTTATCCATGGATGCAGCCCCTCGTATTAATTATCTTCTCATTTCAATGAAATAATCCTCTCCACTACTAACCTTCTAGTCTCATACCCGCTACTTCTGTGGCATTAAGCTTTTTGGAGCTATGGGGGCAGGTTTCTCTATTTCCCTCCATTTCCAACATAAAACCTTCTTGATTAATCTAATCACACCTCTGCTCAAAAACCTTTACTGGCTCCCTATTGCTTCTAGGAAAAATGCTGATTTCTTATCCTGACATTGAAAGCCTTACACACTCAAGATACCATCTATTTTTCCAAACATTTTACGTTACCCCCTTTCACATACTCTGCATTGCATTCAAAGTGGTCTACTAACTTCCTTCAATTTAACATTCCGTTTCCCTTCCCTATGTCTTTGCCTGGGCTTTTCCCCATATCCTCCTTGCCTTTACCTTTTATAATCCTTAGCTTCCTTTCAGGCTTAACCAGGTGACCTTTCCTATATAAAACGTTTCCTGATCCCCTAGTCATTAGTTCTCCTACTCCTCAAATTATCTTGAATTTATTATTTCTTTCTTTCTTTATTTATTATGTGTATGTGTTGTATATTCCCAGCAGACCATAGGCTCATACAAGCCAGAGACAGTTTTAGGGTTTTGGTTTGTTTTTTTTTTTTGCATCCCTAGTCTGCTGAACATAGTAGGTGCTTTTAATATGTTGAATTGAATTAAATTGATTGAAGTCAAAAAGGTGAAGGAGTTATATAATCATGCTACTTCTTCCAGTTCCACCATCAAAAACTTCCAAATTCTTTTTGTCAGATTTTTCCCTTTTTTTTGCTCCTCCTAAACCAATTCTGGTAATTCAATGAGATCTGTACTACCTCTATCCCTCAGCACTCTCCCAAGACCTGACCTTTGCTCCAACTTCACTTTCAACAATCCCAGTCTCCACCTAGTTCAGCTTTACACTGTCTTCTACTCTCTTAGACCTAATCCCTCCCTGAATTTACCATCCTTCTTATCCTTTCTCTCTCTGTTCCCTCCCATTTTCCTTTTGAATTTAATGTATTTCTATACCAGCTCTTTGTGTTGTATGTGTTCTACCTCCTTTGTTTCAGATGAAAATGAGGTTCAGGTGACACCCACCCCCCCTTCCTCTTTATTTCTATAGTCTTCTACTTGTGCATCCTAATTATGTCAGATAATAAGTTCATACAAATTTCTTCCACATTTCTTTGTTTTCCATGTCCTTTCTTTTTTTTTAAGTAATCAAAACATAATAAAACCACTGCCAGGCCCTCTGTCTTATTTAACTTCTTTCTTCTATGACTCCTGATGGCATTAGAGTTCTGAGAGGACACATATCATTTCTCCCTATTAAAGTATAAACACTTCATCCTTGTATCATCCATTCAGATTGCTTAGTCATCCTTGCCTTTTTATGTTTCTCTTGACTCTTGTAATTGCATCTCAAAGTTTCTAGTAATCCCTAGTGTTTTTCTTTTGTTTCCCAACTTAATCACATTTTATTTTTTCCAATTACATGTAAAGATAGTTTTCAGCATTCACTTTTATAATATTTTGAGTTCCAAAATTTTTTCTCCCTCCCTCCCCTCTACCCTCCCCAAGATGGCATGCAATCTGATATAGGCTCTACATATATAATAACATTAAACATATTTCCACATTAGTCATGTTGTGAAAGAAGAATCAGAACAAAGCGGGAAAACCACGAGAAAGGAGAAAAAAGTGATAAAATAGTATGCTTTGATCTGCATTCAGACCCCACAATTCTTTCTCTGGATGTGGATAGAATTTTCCATCATGGGTTTTTTGGAATTCTCTTAGATTACTGTATTGCTGAGAAGAGCTAAGTCTATCAAAGTTGGTCATCACACAGTGTTACTGTTACTGTGTACAATGTTCTCCTGGCTTTGCTCACTTCCCTCATCATCAGCTCATGCAAGTCTTTCCAGATTTTTCTAAAGTCTTCCTGCTCATCATTTCTTATGGAACAATAATATTCCATTACATTCATATACCACAACTTGTTCAGCCATTCCCCAATTGATGGGCATCCATTTCCAATTCTTGGTTACCACAAAAAGAGCTGCTATAAATATTCTTGTACATGTAGAACTCTAGTGATTTTCATTGGTAACACTCGGAAGTCCTCGATTTCATTAAAGGACCACGTTCAGCCTGTAAAAATATACTCAGTTTTGCTGGGTAAGTCATTATTGATTATAAGCCTATGTATTATGCCTTTTGGAATATATTATTCTAAGCTCTCCATTTCCTTGTAGTGGTAGCTTCTAAATCTTCTGTCTTCCTAACTATGGCTTCTTTGTACTTGAATTCTTTCTTTCTGCTTTCTTGCAGGATTTTTTCTTTGGCCTGAAAGCCTTGGATTTTGGCTATGATGTTTGTGGGAATTTTCATTTTGGGATTTCTTTGGAGGTGATTCTTTATTTTCACTTTGCCTTCTGGATCAAATAAATCTGAGCAGCTTTCTTTCATGATTTCTTGAAATATGACTTCTGGACATCTTTTTTGTCATGGCTTTTAGGTGGTCTAATAATTCTTAAATGATCTCTCTTTGATGTGTTTTCCAGGTCAATTGTTTTTAATATTATACCTTGCATTTTCTTATATTTTTAAGTCTTTTGACTTTGTTTTAATATTTCTTGTTTTCTCATAGACTAACTTCTGTTTGTTTCACTCTAAATTCCCAGGTGTCTTATTTGGGTATGGTTTGTATCTCTTGTGCTAAGCTGTTAATTTTCCTTCCAAATTTTTCCTCCAAAACTCTCATTTCTTTTCCAATTCTTTCCTCTATTACTCTCATTTCATTTATAATATTTAAAACTCTTATTTTAAAAAAAAAGCTTGCTTAACTTCCTTTAAGAATTCTAGTTGACTTCATAGCCAAGCTTTGTTTTGTTGTTGTTGTTGTTTTTAATCTTTTCATATAGAGGTCTTAGCATTATTCTTCCCTACTAGCTTTGTGGTTCTAGGCATGCCTGGTGCCAAAATAGGTCTTTGTTATGGGAGTGTTTTTTGTTTATTTGTTCTCCTAGGCTTGTTTTCTGAATGGAGACTTTCAGTTAAGTCCAGGATTTGCACATTTTTTTAGGGAATATCTCTACTTGTATGGTCCTGGTCTGTATTATGTGTGGTCCTACTACTGTATTTTATACTGGCATTGGGTGCCATGTTCTTCAAGGATCACAGTGGCAGCTCAGGCTAGGGTCTGTATACTTTCATCAGGCCCTACGTGATCTTATTGCTACATTCCTGGACTGAACTTTCCAGTCTCTAGATCTTGGTTTAGATCTAGGTTATACAATTGAAGACTGGCTCCCTAGGTAGAACTCCAATAGACAATTGCTACCCTTGGCATCTGTCAGATAGACACAAAGTCCTGCAGGTTCAGAGCAACTAAGCTTTAGGCCAGCCTGTGGCCCCACAGCCTCTGCCCTCATCATTCATTCATGGTCCGATCTTAGAAATGGCTCCAGCATCTGAGCACTGCCCGCCCAGCTCTCATCTCCTCCCTCAGATTAAATCTGATATCCTACTCCAGAATCAGAGTGACAGAACTGCTGGTCCATTAGTGGTCTGTGCCTGCATGGGGATTAAATCCAAGATTCCAAGCCAGGGTCAGTGTGATGATTTCAGAACCACACTTATTCCATAGTTTCCTGTCCCTGTTCAATTGCCTGTAGGCCAAATTCGTTATCTTGATAGGACTAGAAAAAAATGACTCCTGATCACTACTCTGGTACTCTGTTTATATTTTTTTAGGATTAGTTGTGTGGATAGCTGTCACCTCTATTAGTCACCCCCTCTATTCTCTAATCCTTTGTCCCCTTGTCCTATTGATGCTCATGCCTTGCCAAACCCCTGGACCACTCCCACCTTCGGCTTCTGTTCTTATTCATGTGCTTCTGAATGGATCTGGAGAAGTCAAACAACAAGCCCACTGGGTCCACTACAAATTTATGTAATATAAACTCAATTATGCCTAGCATAGACACTCATCAACTCTTACTTGGACTATTGCAGTAGCCTTCTAATTGGTCTCCCTGAATCAAGGCTTTTGTCTGCTCCAATAGATTCTCTATTCAACTGCCAAAGTGATTTTCCTAAAGCAATATATCCCTGACTATATCCCTCCACCTCCACCAGAAAACTCTAATGGTTCCTTGTTACCTCCAAGATCAAATGTAAAATCCTCTGCTTGACATTCACAGTCTTTCACACTCTGGCCCCTTCCTACCATTCTAGTCTTCTTATATTTTATTCTCCTCCACAATATCTATGCCCCAACTATACTAGACTACTTGCTATACCTTATACAAGACATTCCACCTCCTGGCTTTTCCGTCTCCATACTCTCCACCTTTGAGCTGGTTGTTTTCCATGTCCAGAATGCTCTCCCTCTTTACCTCTGATTGTGACCTTCCTTGCTTTCATTTTAAAATTCAGCTCAAATCTCAGACTCTGAAGGAGCCCTTTTATGGTTCCATGTTTGACCTTCCCAGTAGTGTCTTTGCTTTGGGATTACCTTCCATATCTATGTTCATGACATACCCTGTATATGTCTCATATGTACATGGTAATTTGCATATTGTCTCCCTCATTAAAATGTGAGGTCCTTGTTTTTGACTTTTTGCCTTTCATTGTATCCCCAGAACTTAGCACAATACCTGACACATAGAAACCTCTTCATAAATGTTGTTGATCATTGACTGACCCACTTTTGCTCCTCTCTAATAGATTTTCTATCTCATGCCCCACAGGGGCTGTTCCAAACCTAATTTTTCCTCAAGTCTCCCATACCAATTTTCCCTTACTATCTCAGCCTGGCACCTTGTGTCTTACTTATTGAGTATATAGAGGTCATTGCCCATGAACTCCCTCTTCTTCCCTTCCCTACATGTCAAAGTCCTTTGACATTATTCCCCTGTTCTCTTCTCCTTTCCATCAGTCTATAATGAAGAGTTGGCCCTTCTCCTCACCAGCCTTCTAATAGGTATCCCTAATACCCTCCCCTCCCTACTTCTCTAGATTGCCCTTTTAATCATTTTCTCTTTCTCTAATCTTCAATCTTTATTAATTGGTTCCTTACCTACTACCTACCCACATTCAAGTCTCTCAAATCTTTTAAAAAAATCCTCCCTAAATTCTATTATCACCCTAAGCTCTCATTCCAAAGCTTTCCTTTTACAATGTCCTAGAAAAAGCCATCTGCATTTGTTGCCTCCACTTCCTGTCTTCTCATTTGCTTCACAGCCTTCTTCAATTTAACTCTCAAATTCATTACTCAAGTCAAACTTTCTCCAGTTATTTATGATTTCTTCATTGCCAGACCTGATGGCCATTCTTTCAGTCCTCATCCTTCTTGACCTCTCTGCACCATTTGAAATTGCTTACCACCCTGTCTTCCTAAATCTCTCCTTGATTTGGGTTTTCCTGTTGGTTTTCTCCCTTGGTTCTCCTCCTGATTATATTCTTTCTTGGACACTTTTGCTGATTCATCATCTGTATCATGTTTGTACTATGGGCTATGTCTAAGGTTCTCTCCTTGACCATCTCCTCTTCTCTGTCCTCTCTCAATTAATGACCTCACCATTTCCCATGGGTCTAATTATCATCTCTATGCAGATAACTCCCACACTCAAAAGCTGGCCTTAGTCTGTCTCCTGATCTCCAGTCATGCACCTCCAGTTGTGTACTGAACATTTCTAAATGAATGTCCCATAGACATCTCAGACTCAACAAATCCAAATCATTATCGCCCCCCCCCACCAAAAAAAATCCCTATTATGAATTGTCTTATGTCTGTTGAAGTTATCGCCATCCCCCCAGTCACATAGGCTTACAACTTTGGTTTCCTCCTCAGCTCCTCACCTCTCTTCACTACACGTATCCAATTAGTTGTCAGATCTTGGCATTTCTACCTCCACAACATCTGTTCCCTTCTCTCTACTTGCCCAGACACCAACCTGGTTTAGTCTTTCATCACCTCTCACATGGCCTATTGCAATAGCCTCCTACCCTGCCTCAAGTCTCTCCCCATCTATTTCATTTTCCATCTAACTGCTTAAGGGATTTTCCTAAAGTGCAGATCTAAGCATTTTATTCCTTTAATACAAAAAAAAAAACTATGATAGTTCCTAATTGCCTTTGGGATGAGATATATAGTCCTCTGGCTTTTAAAGCTCTTCATAATTTCGTCTCCACCTATATTGCCAATGTAGTTGCACATTATTCACCTTCCCACACTCTGCAATCCAGACAGATTACCCTTCTTGCTATTGCTCACACATGACACTCCATTTCTTATGCCTGTGCCTGAAATGAACTCTGGTCACATTATGCCTCTTTGGACCCCGTGTTTTCTTCAAATATCAGTAAAACACTGCCTCCATTTGGAGCCTTTCTTGTTACCTCTATATCTTTATATCCTCACCCCAGTATAGCAATAGACTTCCTCAAGAGGTGGTGGGGTTCGTTCTCCTTGGACTTCTTTGAATAGAGGCTAATGCCCGATAGTGAGGATTCCTCTCACATAGGAGATGGCCACTGAGATCCCTTTTAGCTCTCAAATTCTGTGTTTCTAGCATTCTTTGAAAATTACGTTGAATTGTGTGTATATCTATATAGGCATATAGACATATGTATATGCTTATACATATAGACATACTATATATAGACACACACACACACATATATATATATATATACATATAAACAATGTGTGTATATGCTATACTTATATATGTTCATGTAAAGGATGCCCTAAGGTGATGCCTTATGAAGATTGATGGAGGGCACTGAGGAGGTTTAGGTTAAAGAAGACTCCGAAGGGTGGGATTGCAGTTCTCTCATATGTGTGTATATATTTTCATATATATATATATATATATATATATATATATATATATATATATATATGTATATATGTATATAATGTTCATGTTATATAGGCTCTCTGAGAGAAAATCTCATATTCTTGTCTTTGTATCCCCAGTGTCTAGCATAGTGCCTTGTACATAGTAGGTCCTTAATAAATGCTTGTTGATTGGTTGACAGGAGTGGTATTATGAAAATGGAGAACTCTACACTGCTAAGTGTGAGGAGAAATGAACCAGTAGACGGGAGTTGAAATATAGCAATGATAACATTTTCAAACCCTAAGGGATTGAATGTTCAGACTCAGTTTTGAACACATATTATATTCCTGTGGATTCATTCAACATTATTTATCCTTCCAGATCCCCTTAACACTTACAACAAGTGAGTCCAGTTGTATGAATGAACTGGGTGTTCTGGAAAGACATTTGCTAGAAGAAAACTATCATAGAAAAGGGATTAGTTCTCACTGGGCCTTCTCCAGTATTACTGAGAATGATAGAATTCTTAAATTCTACATAGAATTCCTGCCAAGAAAAAGTAAACTCTGAGGCAAGTACACTTCCCAAAGAGATAGTCTCTATGCACAACCCTCTTCTCTCTGGATGTCATTAAAATTGTTTCTTGCTTTGGGACATAAGTGAGATTTGCTTCAGATGGACTAGCTTTTCATACAAAGAACTTGGAATCCCTTGAATGTGAGGTGACCTTGAAACTATTATGAGTGTGTATTCAGAACTCGCCTATGGAATGTCAGTTATTCTCCTTAAACTAGCTCCATTGTAATTGTATCAAGCATCCAAGAAAGAGAAGGTGTCTTTGAGAAACTAAAGAATCCATAACCTTAGTCCCCCTTTACAGTTGGATCAAGACTTCTTTATTAAACCCATTTCTCAAATTCAAGGGGTGAAGAAGGGCAGTTGTTTGGCTATAATTCTTCTCAAGAAGAAACCTGGATGTGAAACAAAGCAAGACCTCAAGAGCTGATAAGCCTCATTAACCTTGAAAGGAAGGCTATATGCTGAACAAGTCATGAAGAGACAGGGGAAGTGCTTTTATTATTAGGGTGGATGAATATGAAGCAGCTACCTAGGACCGAGATGAAAAAAAGCTTTGCCCTGTGAATTCCTTGAAATTCAACATGCTTTTATTCAGTCACGCATATGCATATATGTATATATGCATGTGTAGATTTATATATGTATACATGCATGTGTATATATGTAGATGTGTGTATGCATATATGTGCAAACACATATAGAGAAATAGATGGAATGTATGTATGTATGTATGTATACATGTATGTACGTATACTATACAATATAACTATGTGATGCAATGGGGACAGAAAGATGAAAAATTACATAGCCCCTGCCCTCAAGGAGCTTATGAGCTAGGAGGGGATGAAATGTGAGCACAAATAGTTATAACATGAGTTAGGCTTTCCAGTTATACAAAGGAAAGGCTAAATAAAGTAGCATAAGAAGAGAGAGCTCGTTTCTAGCTAAGGGGACCAAGGAAGACTTCATGGAGGCAGTAGCGCCTGATCTAGGCCTGGAAAGAATGAAAGGACTTTAATTCAATTAAATTCAACAAACAGCTATTAAGTAGGTAATGTTATTCATTATCATTCTGGTGATAGTCAATGATATGATATAGAAGCTAAGAAACCCATTAAAGCCTTAGGGTCCCTTAAGGAGATACATAACCTCCAGAAATAAGGAAGTAATCACTCCTTTGTCCTCTGCCTGGTCAGATCACATCTGGAGTATTGCATTCAGTCCTGGGCACCTCTTTTGGAATGACAGTAATTAACTGTAGAGAATCCAGAGGAGGAAAACCAGGCTGATAAAGGATGCCCTAAGTTGATGCCTTATGAAGATTGATGGAGGGCACTGAGGAGGTTTAGGTTAGAGAAGACTCAGAAGGGTGGGATTACAGGTCTCTCATATACATACATACATACATACACGCACACATATATAATATATATATATGCGCGCGCACACACACATATGTATGTATATGCATGTGTGTATGTGTATGTATGTGTGTATGTATATGTATATATATGTGTGTGTATGCATGTGCGCATGTGTGTGTATGTATGTGTATGTATGTATACACATTTGCAAACCTTAAAGTGCCATGTATATGCATACACACATATATTCACATATGTAAAAAATGCTGTTATTGCTATTATTATTATTACTGGGGTCTCAGAGGGCACAATCGTAGGTCAAGGTAGAGCAGGACAGGCTTACAGGAAGGGATGGGATGCCATGGAGAGGTATGAGGTCAGAGAGTAGGAGCTCTGGCCCCAAAACACATTCCGAGTGGGTCCATAATGATGGGGATGGGATCTGAACCCCCCAAGGGGAGAAGACTATGTCTTTGGGATCTGAATCCCAAGGTGGAAAAGTGGCTGGACTTTCCCATGTGGCCCGGGTCCCTGGTGTTCCCCCAGGGCAATCAGCCCTTCCCAGTTACTTAACTGCCCTTTCATTGTCTGCACCTGGCTCCACCCTACACCACTATCCCCTTGATTCCATCTAGACCCCATTTTCTCTTGGCCATGTGGTCCAGGTCCCTGGGGTTCCCAGCCCTTCTCTGTTACCTCCCAGTCACCCCAGACTACTTGGCCATTCCTAGATCCTTCCCACAGTCTTTCTGTATATAAGATCCATCTTTCCTCCATTAAGGTGCTCAGATTCCTTAAGAGTCTGGCCAATATGGCAGATTTTTAGAATCATGCCCACCCTGACTGGTGTTCTAATAAATCTTGTCTTTGACTGAAAGAAGGCTTGGGTTGAATTAATTTGGGCAGGACCTGCACGTTGTTGTTTCAGGGTCCCAGCACCCCTAAACCTCACCATATGCACCCTGGGTGCAGCTGTGAAAGCTCTGAATCCTAGCCTCTTCAGAGTAGTGATAGCAATGTTGATTTGATTATCAATCCTTGACCAAGAGGTATAAAAGTGATAGAGCAGTATGTACATAATAGCAGAGTACATAGTAAGTACCTGGCCCTGCCTAATGGTCAAGGCTGGGATCAGAGGAATCTATCAGGCTGAATGAGTCAGTCAGTAAACATTTATTTGGCACCTACTGTATGTCAGGCATTGTGCTAAGTTCTGAGCATACAAAGAAAGGCATAGGACTGTCCCTGCCCTCAAGGAGGCATGATGAAGTTCCAGGGCACGATGAAGTCTTATAGCTGGGTTGGGTAATGATCTGAGGATATGTGAATATCAGAGCTGATGTCATCTTGCAGGATGGTGAGTTTCTGAAGATCATGAAGTCCCAGAGACCATTAGAAAATTTCCAACCAGAGGGAGGGAGGGAGGGACCCCAGGGGTAGCGGGTACTGAGGAAATAGGAGTTTCAGACTTGACTCCATCTTGCGGAATGATGGGTTTCTAGAGATCATGAGGTCCAGGGGACCAGCTTGGGGTGGGAGTGGGGGGCAGGGATAACTAGTTAAAGAAGGGTGAGGCGTGTTTCAGATACTCAGCCTCTAATTCTCAGTCAAGACATCTCTGCACCTTAGGATCACGCCCCTCTCCAATCCATCCTCCATGCACAGCTGCTAAAAATAATCTTTTTAACACCATCTAACCACATGACCACCCCACTCAAGAATTTCCAGATGAATCTGTTTCTTCTTGTAAATTGACATGAATTGTATCCTGATTATCTTCTGATGCTGTCTGGTCGCCAGGGCTGCGTGGTGCATTTAGCACATGAAGCGTCCATCACCATCCTCAAGCAAGTATTTCCAAAGTCACACAGCTCCCACTGTTAGCAGGTCCTGGCATATATTTTAGTACTTCAAAAGAAGTATCATTTCATCCAGAGGAATACTTCCTGCATTAACACAGATCACCACCCTCAAAGCCTCTGTAGATGGTTTCATAAGTTTCCAAGGCTGAAAAAATTTTATCACCTGGTTATCAACCATCTTCTGGTGATTGTCCCTTCTGAATTTAGCTAGGTTAGTTTTCAGACAACACTCTATCACCAGGCCTGTACTCATTCTTTTTAATTTGGTAGTGCCTATCAGAATCTACTCTCCTCAAGGCACGTACCCCTTGCCTCCTCGCCAACATGAGGCATCAGAGTAATTCTTTAGTAAGTGTATTTCTATAATCTGCTCTAAATCCTTTCAGGTTTACTCATTGTAAATTCATTTCTTCTTGTCCAGGCCTCATTAGAAAAGAACAATCCATCAACATTACCCTTATCATTCGTTTTAATTTTGGAGAATTGTTGCATAAACCCACAACCTTCCCTTCTATAGATGGAATAATCCCAAATCCCTTAACCTATTTTGCTGATTTCTATTTCTGAATCTTTTGATCGTCTGTGTGACTCTTACTGAACCGTCTCCAAATCCATCTTTAGCCAGAGAGCTTAGAAATGGATACAAGCTTCTGACCAAAGCTGACATAATAAAAATAACAATCTCTTTCATTTCTACAGCCCCTTCCTCCCAAAGGACTCAGAACACTCTCATTTGTGATCTAATTTATCTACCTGATGTCAGTGTGAGATAGAGAAGGGCAGGGATTGCTGTCTCAGTAAAGAAGAGGAGACAGTTTAGGCGCAGAGGCCTGAGTGCCTTGTTCAAGGTTATACAGAAAGACAGAGCTAGGATCAGAACCCAGATCTCCTGATACTAAGCCCAAAACTCAATCTACTCAGCCTAGAGGATTATCTCCTAGAGAACAGAAAAATAAACACTCTCATTCTCTACCATTTACACTGTGAACTCTTAGGGCCCGATGAGTTTTCCTTTGCTATTGTTTTTCATTTTTATTATCTAAAGAATTGCTTTGTTTCTTTAGTAAACATTTGCTGTAGATACCTAGAATGAGCCTGCCTTGGAGAATTTTGCTCAAGTATCATGGATTCCAATAACCATTAGGATTTGTAATGCTTAAAACTTCCACTACGTCCAGTGTTCCATGGCTCTCAGCTGTCCCCTTGTGTGAATTTTCCAGTTCTTCTCAGTAACACCTTATTGAAGGGGGTATAATGCATCCTCAAAGGGTTACTTGCTATCATGAAGCCAACTTTATTCCTGGTGTCCCTCAAATTGACAATAGTCTTCTATACTTTAAGCTTCTTTTCCCAAAATTTGCTATCAATATTCAGAGTACAGTATTTTGGAGTTTCCACATTTGAATGTTTTCATATCAATACAACCTCATCACTGGAGGGCTGGCCACCAGGTGGGTGCATTTTTTTTTTTTGGCCATAGAAACTCATGAAACTACCTACCAAGGGGTGGAGGGGTTTTTCTATGCATTGAAGATGGAGCACCTGCACAGTTAATATCACGAATCCCTGAAACACTGAAGTATCAGCATTACAGTTCCCTTCAAAAAAGGGAGGTTTTTCCAGCAGATCCATTTTATCAGTAGGATTACGAGAAACTCCACAGGCCTTCTTTCAAATCATGGTTCTTTCTCTTCTCCACCCCACCGCCTTCCTTCTCCTCTCTTTCAGTGTCCCTCTCAGTCTGACTCCCTTTCTGTGTCTCCCTCCCACTGGCAAAGAAATCAGAGACTCTGACAACTTATGATTGTAGAAAACCATAAAGGGGGATTAGGTAGATTTTTTTTCAGGGTCCTATTGTTTGTTCCCAAACCATTGTTGCAAAAGTGAAGGTCTCCAGCTGTTCAATTGACCCACAAATTGCCATGGTCGTGGTGGTCACATTGGGAGGAATCTCATTTATTACCAACAAATAAGTAAATGAATAAATAAAACCAATAGAATGGTTGCCATTCACTCACATTGGACTACCCACATCAATCCACACATTAGACTATATTATTATGTCCTATTATATATAAATCAGCCTAGAGAAAGGGCCCTTACTGCCTTGCTCAGAGTAAGGAATGTTTTATCACAAGCTAACATTAAATAATATATTTCATACAGGGGATGAGCAAAATATTTTATTAGACTGGCACATTACTTAGACTTATTTGCAAGTAAATATTAAAGAACATACTTTTTATTAATTTAGTAAAGTTTGGCTATCTTAGCCAATGAAGAGTTAGTACTTTAATTAAAAAAAAGGTAAGTTGATTAAAGAATATATGACCTGGTCCCTTTTCTGTACCTCAGATAGTATGAAGTCTAAAGGAAACTTAAGAGCATGAGATCTTGCATGTTTTAAGTCTAGGGAGAAGAGATTTGGAGAAAATGAATTAGGAAAGACTGGGTGTAAAAAAACATGTGGGGTTATATTTCCATATCTTTCACTGATTCTTAATTGCATTTGCACTCACCTCATTGTAGGAGTTGCAATAATTGATGGAAGATTTAGGGGTTCTGCCCAGCTGGGGATTTTAGACATGGGCTGGAGGTCCATTTGCTTACTTCGCTTCCTACCCTCCCTGCCCCCTTCCTGCCCTAAGCTCAGTCAACTAGTCACTTAAGCAGCAAGGAAGACACAAGGGTAGAATCTGACATCTTGGTAGTACCCTCTTCTTCTCCAGCAATCTCAAAGTTGCAGCACTGCCTACCTAACATACAAATTGCTACAGAGGCTCTTCTCATATTAAATCATCAGATGGATAGGGAAGGAGCTGGATATCTTAAGCATCTGTCTTCCAGGGCTCCCGTATCTCCTATCACTGGATGGTAGAGAGGTCAATCAGCATCCAGGGAACCAGAGACAGTAAAAGAGCTGATTGAAGCCATCGTCAACTGGACTAACTAATGCTAACTGCCATCTCTGCTAGCCAGTGACATTTATAGACAAAAGGGGAGGAAATGATTCCTTCTCCTTACGTTAAATTCCAGGTTGGTGACAGATGGCAAATTATAAAATGTTTTGAACTGGCATGTATTTTCACATACCTCATGACTCTTTCTGGTTCTCCATTGGTACATAATCATTCATACATCCCTGTGTCCTTATAATTTACTTGAGAGGATGATGCTGTGAAAAATATGCAGTATCATAATGTTTGCAAGTTTTTCAAGTAGTGACATAATCGTTAATAATAACCACCATGGCCACCACAACAATGATAATTAACACAAATAGGGCATTAGGGTCTGTGAAGCACTTCTCAAATAATATCTCATTTTATCCTTGCAGCAACCCCTGGAAGTTAGGTGCTATTATTATCCCCATTTTACAGATTAAGAAGCTGACTTGACCAGGGTCACATAGCTAATAAGCATCCGAGGCTGGATTTGAACTCAAGTCTTACTGACTCCAGATCCAGCACTCTATCCACTATAACACCAAGCTATCCCTACATCAAAGTAGCTACTGCTCCAGGACTATCCAGAGACTAAGCACTTCCTGTGTAGATTGGTACTGGTCCATAGGTTGGTACTTCCTCTTCTAGTAAAGAGCCTGAGTGCACATGCCTAGACCAGAGTTTAGTCCTGGTGGAGCCTGGCTTTCAAAAAGATAGATCAGGCTCTTTCTCATTGTGTCTAGTTCTTTCTACTTCCACCTTGAAGCCCTGGGGAAAATCATGAAAAACTTCAGCATGGCTTATGTCTACAGTCTCTCTAAAAGGGAATGTGAAGGTACTCATTGTACAATGTAGATAGGGTATAATATAGCTATTTTCTTCTTGCATACAAAAGAAATGTCTAAAACACACATATTACCAAGGACTTAGAACATGAAACAAGTAATTAATAAATGTATAAATAAAAAATATTTTATGTAAAAATAAAACACCTCCTGAGAGGTTCATACTAAAATATCAAACACAAAATGTTTTGTAGAAATGCGATACAATCATATCACCTTCACCTCAGCTCTGCACTGTCTTAACAACTCCAAGTACTATGTCTTCTGGAAAGTAAGATCAGGACCTGGGCTCATCCTCCTGTAGGTGGTTGTTTTCTCTATTAAACTCCTCTTGGTACCAGTTAGTTTTGACCATGGGCCAGTGTCTTACTACTCCTTTTCTTTTAACTTGAGCAATAATTTCTCTATACTTTATTTCCTTATTTGAAAAATGAGAGCTAGGTGTACATACACCTCTTTTCCTAACTACTGTGGGAAGCTGAGGCTGTATGACCTACAGGAGAGCTAAAGCACAATCAGGTGCCAACGCTAAGTCTGGTGCTAATACAATGTTTCTTGAACTGGAGGGCAATCATTAGGTCACTGCCTAAGGAGGGGTGAACCAACCTAGGTCACAAAAACAGAGCAGGTTAAAGTTTGAGCAGATCAGCAGTGGGAGTGGGTTCAACACTATGAGTGGCTGCTATACTTCTAGCTTGGGTGAAATAGGGTGACCTAGTCTCAGAAAGAGGGAGGGAGGGAGGAAGGGAGGGAGGAATGGAGAGAGAGAGAGAGAGAGAGACAGAGAGAGAGAGAGAGAGAGAGAGAGAGACAGAGAGAGACAGAGAGAGAGAGAGACAGAGAGACACAGAGAGACACAGAGACACAGAGAGACACAGAGAGACAGAGACACAGAGAGAGACACAGAGAGACAGAGACACAAAGAGACAGAGAGATGGGGGATGGGGGATGAGGGAGTGAAAGAGGAGGGAAAGAGAGGAAAAAGGAGAAAAAGAAAGGAAGGAAGAAGAAGAGGAAGAAGAAAAAGAGGAACAAGAAGGAGGAGGATGTTGAGGAGTTTGGGCTACATGACCTTTAAGATCCCATCAAATTCTCAAACTCGTCTATAATTCTATGACCTACCACAGTTTAGAGTTAACTAACTTGCCACCAGGTGCATATGCACGTGGAATAAACATTCATTTAATTTTTTTAGCTTAGACAAAACATAATTAAGAAGATGAATATGCTTCAAGAATGTTGTATTGCCAAACCACTGGAAACATCATTTGGATTCTCTTCCTTCCATTCTTCACATGGATGATTAAGAGTTAATCACCTAAAAAGGATGTACCCAAGAGTCACCCACGATGATGAAGTATCCAGTGTAGTGTTTCTGTAAAGTCCTCCTTCCCCACCAAATGCCATTACCCAAATGTATTCTTCTTCATAAAGCAGAGGATCTGACTGATGAACATTTAGTTAAACACATACGTGAAAAATTATTTGTCCATCCATTCGCTTTTGTCTGTCCTATTCCTTCTACAAACCGGTATCACATGGTCCTATGTAGTAGTACTATATTAGATGCTGGATGAAATGCAAGGAAGTATCAGAGTGTAGTAGATACAGTGTAGAACTCAGTGACAGGAAGACCTCTGTTCGAATCCCATCTCTGACACTGTAGCCTTCCTGAACCTCAATTTCTTCATACATAAAATGAAGAATCTAGACTCTATAGCTTCAGGAGTCTTTTCCAGCTCTATGTCTGTGGTCTTAATATCACCCCCCCCCCAAAAGTCCCTGGCCTCAAGAACCTTAAAATTTGGCATGACAAATTATTCCTTTATAATGCAGATGGCTAGTATGATGGTTAGCAGGACAGTTTAAAGTCAGTGAACAGCGTGCTCATTGAATACTAACTGAATCGAACTGAGCTGGAGTGAAGGAGAGACAGCGTGACAATCTGGGAAGATCATCGGCCTGAAAATCAGAACAGAGATTCTACTAAACTAGCTGGGTGATCTTGAGCATGTCGCTTAAATTCTTTGGGCCTCCATTGTCTTATCTACAAATTGAGGCAGGTAGAATAGGATCCCAGATCTAGACCTGGAAGGGACCTGACAGATCACCTAATCCAATCTACTAGTTTTATAGATGAGGGAACTCCCAGGGAAGTTGTGACTTGCCCAAGGGAACACTCATAGAATGGGGGGACGGTTCACACCCTGGACCTCTTGACATCTGCCTCCTCCTCCAAATATATATAGTCAACATTGTTGCTTCCTACTCCAAAATGCTATATCTGGATGACCTCTACTCCCAGGAGCCAACCAGCTAAGCTCCAGGGCTAGAGAGTAAGAGGAGGGAGACCATTTAGTTTTTAGTTTTCCCAAGAGCTCCCCTCTAAGGCACAATTAATACGTGGGAAAGTAATTAAGAAGACTATATTTTGAGTTCAATTCCCCAAACTTTTGATGATATACTCCATTTAATAAACAATTACTAGGTACTTGCTATGTGTGGAGTACTGGGCCAGATTCTGAGGCAGAAATATCATATAAGTCACAGAAACTCACAGCTGGGAGAAAGCTCAGAGATCGAGTGTGGCCCATTCTTAGATGGGAACAGAATCCCCTCTAGAGCATGCCTGGTAAGTTATAATCCTGTAGCTTCCCTTTGATAAGAAAACTCTCTACCTCCCAAGGAAACCCATTCTGTTTTGGGCACAGCACTAATTGTTAGGAAGTTATCCTTTATATGGGTCCTAAATCTGCCTTTCTTCAATTTCTACCCACTGTTCATAGTTCTTTCCTTGGGGACTATAAACAAGGCAAACCCAATCCTTCCTGCACATTGTAATGCTGCAGATAAGGTCATAGGATTCTAGTGTCATGACTGTAAAAGCTAGTCTGGAAGGCAGTTATCTTGTGCCCCTAAGTCTCTGTCTTCAGGCTAAACATTCCTCATTCAACAGATCATAGAATAGCATAGAATAGCATAGTCTCCATCCTTAGGGCTACTGATGTCCTGCTAGCATTTAAATGGTGCTTTCAGGTTTGTAAAGCACTTTACAGACACTGCCTCCCTTAAGCAGATAAGAGATAAGTGCTATTATTATCAGATTTTACAGATGCGGAAACTGAGGCTGAGTAAGGTTAAATGGCTTGCCCAAAGTCACACAGCTAGTGTCTGTGGATGGATTTGAACTCAGGCTTGAATTCAATCCACCAACCACCTAAAAGCCAGCATTTAGGGGAAGGAAGGCGGGAGAGAATAAGTGCATATATAGCACCTACTATGTGCCAGGCTTATTATGTGCTAAGCACTTTACAAGTATCGTCCTCATTTGATCCTCACAGCTATCATGAGAGTTAGGTGCTATTATTATCCCTATTTTGCAGTTGAAGAAACCAAGGCAAACAGAGGTTAAGTGACTTGCCCAGTGTCACACAGCTAGGAAGCGTCTGTGGTAAGAATTTGAGCTCTAGTCTTCCTGACTCCATCTCCAGCAGTCTATTCATTGAACCATCTAGGTTATAGCAAAGAGCAGCCTACACACACAGAGACATACGTATGTATGTATTTCTGTACATGTACAGACATATACAGGTATGTGCACTTCAAACATAAAATGTATCCGGGATCTGATAGCTGTGTGTATGGTCACAAACCATCCATGCTTTCTTATCCTGTGCATTTCTTGTCTTTGTCTTCCCATAAATCATTCCTAAAGAATGTAAGTCTAAGAGGGAGGGAGAGGAGCCCTGAAAAGAAAGTTGAAGAGCAAAAAACAAAACCAAACAAACAAACAAAAAAAAGAAAGTGAAAGGGCACCAGAGACAAACTTCTCAAGTCTCAGCCTTATTCTTCTCCTCCTTTACTAGAACCTTTGCCCAGTAGAAGATTAACTCCTTGATGGCAAGGATTGGTCATTTTGTCATTAAATCACAGCACCTAGCACTGAACCTTACACACAGTAGGCACTTAATAAGAGTTTGTTGAATGAATCCTCTTAACCCCCAGATTATATGCCTTTGGCATCATATACCCCTTGCCTACTCAGATCCTTTTGAAAGTGGGTCATGGTTCCCAATTTCCAACTACATCACCTTAATGTCTTTAACAGGACAATGTGTCCTGGGATAAGGAATAAAATAATTAAAGTCTGTCCTCAGTGTCTTAGCACATCACTATCCAGCCCCACACTACCCCCATTTGCATCCCTTTGTACTTTGGTAGCACCCATCTGATCAAGGCACTATTAACTTTAGTATTCGTTCCCTCTCACCTCCCTATACAAATCCACTATTAGGGGAGTCATAGAAAAGAGGCATTCATACTGAGGTATAAGTGACTGATAAGATTTTATGAGTTACCCTACCAAGTTATTTTATAAATTACTCTCCCAATTCAACTTTACTCAAAGGAAATAATCCCTGAACTTTCAGGGATTGGAAAGCTAGTTAGGGAGAAATCTTTTGAAAGTGAGATGTGGGGGAGGGAATCAGGAGCACTGTGGTATGATGGAAAGAGTACTGACTATGAGTTCTTTCTGTTGTGGCAAAGACTTGGAAACTGAGGGGATGGCCATCAATTGGGCAATGGTTGAACAAGTTGTGATATATGATTGTATGACAAGCAGGCAGATTTCAGAAAAACCTGGAAAGACTTATATGAACTGATGCTGAGTGAAGTGAGCAGAACCAGGAGGACACTGTACACAGTAACAGTCACAGTGTGCGAGGACTGATTTTGATAGACTTAGCCCTTCTCAGCAATGCAAGGACCTAAAACAATTCCAAAGAACTCAGGATGGAAAATGCCATCCACATACCGAGAAGGAACTATGGAGTCTAAATCGAAGCATACCATTCTTTACTTTCCTTGGTTTTTGTGGTTTTTTGTCTGTTTCTTCTTTCACAACATGACTAATATAGAACTATATTTTACATGATTGTACATATATAACCTATATCAAATTGTTTATTATCTTAGGGAGGGGGGAATGTGAGAGGGAGAGAGGAAATTAGGAATTCAGAATTAAAAAAAAAAGAAATGTTAAAAGTTGTCTTTACATGTAATTGGGAAAAATAAATATTCTTATAAAATTAAATTTTAGAAGTACTGGCTATGGAGTCAGAGGACCTGGGTTCAATGCCTACCTCTGACGTTTACTAGGTGTGACTGATTCCAATTTTCTGTAAAATGGGCATTGTCTCCGCTTCATTCACAGGTTGCCTGCTACAGCTAAATAGGCTGTTTTTCCCATTGGGCAAAAGTCCTGACAAAGACAGAGGATGGTCACAGGGTAATTAATGCAAACACTATAGTCACCTTCCTTGTTCCACTGATTTGAATTTTAGCCTTTTAGAGATGATCTTGTTTAACTCCTTTATTTTTTGCGTGTTTGGCTTTCAGAACTTTAACTAGAAGGATGTTTAGAAAAAGATCTCCAGGCCAGATTTGGAAACAAAGACTAGTTAGTTAGTTTCTATTGTTCCTTTTAATACCATCTAAGTCTGCTTGTTTTTGCTCCTTGTAACCCAACTAATCCAAAGGCGAGATTATTTTCCCCAGACCATTTGATAAGCAGTAGGGTTTCTGTCCCATCAGACTGGGTCTAAGTCATGGACATTTCTCATTTCGTGAAAGTCCATATCTAGTTTCCCTTCTGACAATACCCCTGAATCCTTCTTTTGACCTTTTGTTATGAAAGTGTGTGTGTGTGTGTGTGTGTGTGTGTGTGTGTGTGTGTGTGTGTAGAGCATTTGCACCTGCTGGAGCTTATGGATCAGTTCTTGGACTAAGGTTTACAGCTTCAGAGTCTTTATCATGGTAGAAAATTGTTAGAGGTGTAAATTTAACCAGGAAGGAAGTATGTCTGTAGTGGGGGGAAGTGGGGTATGTGGAGTGTACAGCAAGATTTCTAGGTTTGGTATCTGGGAACTTGAGTTCAAATCCTCCCTCTGCCTCTACTGGTATAAAATTTAGTGAGATTGAACCATGCTAAGTCTATCACCTTAACTGTACAATAAGGACCCCTGAGGTCCTTTCCAGTTCTAGACCTATAATCCTATAATTAAATCATTGAGAGGAAAAAAAAACTCTTGAAAGGCAGTGAAATCAAATGTAGTCTTTCAGGGTGATCCAGGAAACCTTGAGACTTGCTTAGGATAGTCGAGTCTGGTTTCCTGCACATATAGCAAGACAAATACTGACCCACCTGGGAGCTAGTTCTATCTGGGTTCACTCTGCCTTTTTCTGGTATCCTCAGATGGGGCTTACTCTACTAGGGAACAGGGGGCAGCTTGGTGTATGGTGCATGAGAAAGAACAATATACAGCTTGTCCTGTACTGTCCTCCCAGAGTTGACCTGGCAGAAGCGAAAATCTACGTTGATGTCATTAAACAAGCATGTTTAAGTAGGGAAGCAATGTAACCATGAAATACATGAAATACGTGCTGTTCTGCAAAGCTGTGCTGTGACTGTTACCAAACTTAAAAACATACTTGCGAATTCATCATCCAAAAATTTTCTTTTGAGGCATTTAGCAGTAAAAGACTGATTCTATAGCATTGTTGTTTTCTTTTTTTCTTTTGTGAATTCTTCTTCTTCTTCCTTGGATATTGGACTGTTCCTTTTTGGTTCCCATGGCCTACTAATCATTCTCTTCCTCCTCCTCCTCCTCTTACTCTTCATTGTCCTTAGCATCATTATCCTCATAATCTTCATTATAAACCTTCTCCTCTTCATCACCATTTTTTTCATCGTAGAATCACAAAAACCCATAATCAGAATGACAAGGGGCCTGAGTGGTCATCTTTTCCTTATATTAATCAGAAACATGGACTGAACAGACAGAAGTGGAGCCAAAATGGCAGAATAGAGGGGACAATCCAGCTGAACTCTCCCAACATTCCCCTCCAAACAATTTTAAAATAATGCATCAAATTGTTGGCATAGCCAACAAAACATCAGGGCAAGACATTTTTCCAGCCCAAGGCAACTTAGGAAGTCAGCAGGAGAGATCTGTGACAAGAGGGGCTGGCCTAGAGGGCAGGCAACAACCACACAAGTAGTGGGTCTTGGAGGAAGCTGTGACAGCAACAGCTTTGGAAAGTCTCAGTCTAGAGACTACAAGAGGATTGGACCACTGATCAAAAAGAGATTATAAAGGACCCTGAGCTGACACTGGACACAAGACCAGTCCCTATACACAGTTTCAGTGCATAGAGCAGTATTTGTGGTCAGTCACAAGGAAACAGGGGCCCTAGTTGCAGTTGAAGGGCGGAGAGGAGTACTAGCACTTATGGCTAGAGGGTAACAGGGGACCTGGTCACATTTTCAGGGCAGAGAGGAGTACTAATATTTGTAGTTTCAAGGGAGCAAGGTCTCTTCCTGGGTAAACTATCATGTGCTCTTGAATTCTATCTCCTCATCGCTAAACTCATTCCCAGTTTCTTTGATTGAACTTCATGTTACATGGTTTCAGGCTCAGCAGTCACACTCTGGTAAAGCCATTTCCACAGATGGGCTCAACTGGGTTGAGGGTAAGTGGCAACCCTCAAACCTATTGGCCTCTGGGTCAGTTAGGGGGATGTCTACCCCAAGCATGGGAAGATTTCCCCCAGCAGAACGGGTGGATAAGAACAATTTGTTCCAATATCCATGAAGGCTGTTGAAGCTGGTGCTGCGTAGTGCTTAGAGCTTGGTCAGACATCAAAGATGCCAAGGTCTTCTACTGAATCCCAGGACACTGCCAGTTGTCCTGACTTTGGTCTTGCCACTGGACTTCGATGACTCTGAAAAAGAGAGTGAGACCCAGCAATACCACTTCTAGGGCTATATCCCAAAGAGATCACACAAGTGGGAAAGGGATCCGTATGTACAAAAATATTTATAGCAGCTCTTTTTGTGGTGGCAAAGAATTGGAAATCAAGGGGATGCCCATCAATTGGGGAATGGCTAAATAAGTTGTGGTATATGAATGTAATGGAATACTATTGTGCTATAAGAAATAAGGAGCAGACGGACTTCATAATAACCTGGAAAAACTTACATGATCTGATGCTGATTGAGGGGAGCAGAACCTGGAGAACATTACACACGATTATAGACACAGTATCTACAATGACTAACTTTGATAGACTTGGCTCTTCTCAGCAATACAAGGTTCAAAGACAGCTCCAAAAGACTCATGATGGATAAAGCTATCCACATCCAGAGAAAGAATTATGAAATCTGCAGATTGAGGCAAACTATTTGCTCTCTTTTTTACCTTCTTTTTTGGTTTTGTTTCTCCTTTCTCATGATTCATTCCATTGGTTATAATTCTTCTTTACAGCTGGACCATTATGTAAATAAGTTCAATGTGAAGGTATAAGTAGAACCAACACTGGATTCCATGCCATCTTGAGGGGGGAGGAGGGGAGAAGAGGGAGGGGGAGAAAATTTAGAACTCAAAAACCTATGGAACTGAATGTTGCAAACTAAAAATAAAAAAAAACAAAAGAAAACAGAGTGAGGCTGACAACTTTGGCTGACAACTGCCTCACTAAATCCAATTCATGTGCAAGTCAAGATATCGCCCTATGTTGTCATTGGTCCTCCAAAAAGCTAAGGACTAACAACAACAACAAACAACATGGTTTCAAGTCCCCTCGTTGTGCTGGTAGAAAAACTGTGAACACATTCCAGCTTGTGAACATCCTTTCTAAAATGTGGCAGTTGGACCTGAGATTTATATCCTCAGAGTACATAGAGTATAGCAGAACTATAACCTCCCTCATTATAGATATTATGGTTCCATTGGTACAGCCCAAGATCATACCGGAATTTGTGGTTGCTGGGTTATCCTGCCGAATCACTTTAAACTTTTGCTCACCTGAATGGGAGTGAGCTTTTTCACATAAGCTGTTTGTTTAAATGTGTCCCATATTTTGCATTTACGAAATTGATATTTTTTTTGCTTAGGTGTTCAACTTTAAATTTATCACTATTAAATTGAATCTTTATGGACTCTGATCATTTAACCCTCATTTAACATTTTAGATCCTTCTTCTATGATTTAATGTATAAGCTATTTATCATACTGTTACGTAACATACAAATTTAATAAGCATGCCATCTGTGTCTTCATTAAAATAAGTGTTGAATAGGACAAGGCCAGGAATACAGAGCCATAGGGCACGTCACCATAGACCTCTCTTCAAGCTGATACTGCTCCAATAATCACGTATCTTTGAGTCTGTTCATTTAACCATTTATGATTCTACCTCACTATATTGTCATACATCCCACGTACATTTATCTTGTTCACAAGGATATATAAAAGACTTGGTCAAAAGCCTCATTGAAACTTAAATATTCCATGTCTGTGACATTCTCCTGATCTACCAATAACTCTAATATTATAGTAATTCAAAAATTTTTTTAAAAAGCAAAAAAGATTGATGACTTGTTCTCTAAGAATTCATGTTTACTCCTAATGATCATTACTTGAATTTCTGAAGTACTGGTAAACCACACCTTTAATACAATCTATAATATTTCTGGAAATCAAAATCAGGCTTGTTAACCAATAGTTTGAAGAGTCATCATGATCTTCATCACCAACATCCTCTTCAATATTCAATCTGTCATGTCACTGGATCTAGGATGTCACTGATGTGGATGCCCTCTCCAACAAGGTAGATAGAAACTCCTTATCTTGGCTGTATCTTCTGCATTCTGCTCATGTATATTCTGTCATTAATCCTTCCCAGACAATCAATGCCAATTGCCTTCTATTTTTTTAATATCTTGTGGGTTGCAATGAGGTCCTCAAGCTGTCTCTCTATTTTCCCTTGTTCTTACACCATGATAGGACTGCCTCTCTGCTCATGAATTTCTAGGATGCTATTCCTCATTACACTTTTTGAGTCTCTGTATTATCATTTTGGTTCATACATAATTTTGATTCTTCAGAGATTATGGCATTGCATGATTCACAACTATATTGTATTAAGTTTGAAAATATGTATTTCTATGTCAGAGAGCAGCTTAATGTCTTAGAAAGTGTTGTGCCATTTCCCACTATCTTCCTTTGATTCCTTTGGGTCAGCTCATTTTCCTTCTGCAGGACCCTTGTATTACTAACACCTTTCAGTCAATTGTGTGATCATACAGATTTTTTTGTGAAGTCTCTTCCCTGCTCATATTTTCATGGAGGTTACCCTTGATGGGTGTGGAACATCCTCACAAAAATTTTCTAGAGAAGAGAAATTAAAAATATGGATCATTAGTTACTTATACGTTCTCAATTGTCTCTTGGGGTCATTTATTTTTTTCCCAATGTTTTGGCATCTTTCCTTCTCTCAGGTTGTCATAGGTGCTGGGCATACAATGATTAAAAGATAAAATTCAATAAATGTTGACTAATCGAATTTAATGGGAGTGCTGAACTAAGATTGTCTACACAATGACATTCAGTTCAGTTTGACAAATTTTTATTGAGTGCCTATGTGTGCTCTACTTTGGAGGATACAAAATAAGTGTTAGCTGTGTCTCTGTCTTCATAGAACTCATACTTTACTTGAGTTTACAATCTATCTTCAAAGTGAAGAGTAGGATTAGATGGTGTCTGAGATCCTTACCAGTTCTCTGTCTATGTCGTTACAATCCTATGGTTTCTTATTTGGCTTCTTCCTCATTCTCAATAATATGCAGCTCTTTGTTTTTCTTCTCTTCTGTCAGGAGATAGAGAGGGGATTATATGCAAAAATTTGTGTTAGAGTCAGGAAGTGTCCTAGAAGGTCAAAGAAGGGAGACATCAGTGTGGGCTGGAAGACTGTAGGATGATTTCATTAAGAACGTAACAGTTAATAGGTACAATAAGCAAAAAGAAGGAGGTGTGATTAGGGACAGGAAAAAAAAACAGTTCTCCAGGCCTAGGATGTTCTTGGTCTTCACTTTTGTCTCTTAATTTTCCTGGCTTCCTTCAAGACTCAGCTCAAATCCTATCTTCTACAAATCCTACCTTCCACTCTCACCCCTACCAGCTGCTGCCTTTCAATTGCTCTCTCCATATTTTGCATGTATCTACTTATTTACATGTTGTTAACCCTATTAGAATCTAGGTTTTTTGAGGGTAGAGGTTGTTTTTGCCTTATTTTATATCCCCAGTTCTGAAGGGGATGTGGAAAAGTAGGGACACCAATACACTGTCAGTGGAGCTGTGGACTGGGCCAACCATTCTGGAGAACAATTTGGAACTAGGCCCAAAGGGCTATAAAACTGCCTACCCTTTGACCCAGCAGTATCACTACTAGTGATCACTACTATCACTACTCTCCCTCCCAAAGAGAAAGAAATGGGACCTATATGTACAACAATATTTCTAGCAGCTCTCTTTGTGGTAGCAAAGATTTGGAAATTAAGGGGATGCTCATCAATAAAGGAATGGCTGAACAAATTACAGTATTTGATTGTGTTGGAATAGTAATGTGCTATAAGAAACAATGAGAGAGATGGTTTCAGAAAAACCTGGGAAGATCTACATGAATGGACGTAGAGCTAAGTGAATAGAACCAGAAGGTCATTATGCACCTAACAATAGTACTGAATGATGATCAACTGGGAAACACTTGCCTACTCTGATCAATACAATGAACCAAGGCAATTCCAAAGGACCCACGATGCAAAATGTGCTCTCCCTCCAGAGAGAGAACTGATGAAGTCTGGGTGCAAATTAAAGTATGCTTTTTTCACTTTATTATTCTTGCTTTTTTGTGACATGGCTAATATGTAAATATGTTTTACATGATTTGAGTGCCTGGTACATAGTAAACACTTAATAAATGCTTATTGACTGATTGCCTGACAAAGAAGAGAATCAAGACCTATGGGCCAGGTACTGGTCTGGCTGGAGTGAAAGATTTGCTATGGAAAAAAGTGACAGATAGTGGATGGGTGGTTTGTGATCACATTATAAAATCATAAGCTCATGGAATGCCAGAGCTGGAAAGGACCTTAGGGGTCGCTCAATCTGATTCCTTCCCCTTATTTTATAGGTGAGAAAATTGAGGCTCTTTGAACCTTCCAGTATGGTAATTAGCTCTCATGTAGTTAAGTATACTTTGGGAGTAACACTCTCCTCTGGGTCCAACCCTGGCTTTTTGCAGGGTGGCTAAAAAAAAAATGTTCCTAGTTAAGTAGTTGTCTAGCTTAGTCTCTAATTAGTTTTGTTACTGATCCCACTCTCCCAGAGTCCCTGCCTTAGACACTTAATCTCTAAGAGTCTGCTGGGGTCCTGCCCTTGGGCCTTCATCTTCTAGAGGATGGATCCATATGCCTTTAGGTCCCCAAATACCAATTGCTAGCCTCTGACCCTGGCTGATCCCATTACCTGGGTATAGGGTCCCTGGCTTCTATTGGCAGATTTCCTTGACAATTTAATTTCATTCTGTTAAACACATATTTATTAAGCAATCACACGTTAGGCTCAAAAAATTATTTTGGCTATTATAAATACCCAAATTAACTATAAAGGATATATGAAGAGAGACACTATATGTATTCAGAGAAAGAATTGATAAAGAGAAGTGTAGAATAATTTTATATATATTATATATATACACACATACATACATACATATATACACATCCACATATATAATGTACATACACATCTATCTATCTATCTATTTATCTATCTATCTATCTATCTATCTACACATATTTGTGTCTAATGGTAGCCATCCCTAGGGCAGGAGAGGGGGAAGGGAAGAAAAAAGGGGAAAAAAGAAATTTACATGATAATTTTGTTGTATATTTGAAAGGAATAGCAAATTGTGCATAGTAGATTTGCAGTTTCACGTGCAGTCATCTTTTTTATTGTATTATGTTATGGAAATGCTTATTTTATTCCATAAATTAAAAATGAATTTTTTTTTAAAGTTAGGGAAGTTTTCAGAAAAAGTTTCAGAAAAAAAAGGAGGAAGGAAAGGATGCCTGAAGCAGAGTTCATCTGCTCCAAATGAGTCTTATGAGTCTCAGTGAAGCTCTTTGGACCATCACAACCACTTACAACTAAGCACTTTTATTTATTGAAATAGACCATCTTCCAAGTTCCCCTTTGTTCCCCCTTGCATTTCTCTAGAGACATCATCTTTATCAGTTCAGATCGTCACCTTATTCTTTCTGGGTAATGCAATGCATAGATTAGAAGGAGGTTCTGAGCAGCAAGGTGGAGGAGAGGTCTCAATTGGTTGAGGTGATCTGAAAATATACCTAGTCATTACTAGAAAGGAGAAAATACTATTTGTCTTGAGGGCCAAAAATCACCAGGGCAGTCTGGACAGGATAAAGTCATGATCCATAGGCTGAGGGACTAACATAGCAGCTAGGCTAGGACCATTAATTCACTGATGGTCACATGAGGGCAAGAATCTGGAAAAGAGATCTTAGACCTAGAGATCAGACTAAGGGGAGAAGATAGGAAAGATACACAACTGTCAGCTCAGGTTAAAGCAGAGTCAAAGAGAGAGCATAGTCACCTCTACCCACCTCTGCCAACTCCAGTCATATTTGCAGTCCTCCAAGCCAGTATTCAACTCTTTAAAAATCCAGAAGAATCCACATTCATTCTTTAATAAGTTAATTTATTTTTAGTTTCAACATTCACTTCCATACGTTTTAAATTTTCTCCCCCTCCCTCTCCTCTTACTCCCCAAGATGGCCTGAAATCTGATATAGGTTCTACATATACATTCCTATTAAACATATTCGCATTAGTCATGTTGTATAGAAGAATTAGAACGAATGGGAGTAACCATGAGAAAGAAAAACATTAAAAAAAACAAAAACAGAAAATAGTCTGATTTGATCTGCATTCAGACTCTATATTTCTTTCTCTGGATGTGGATGGTATTTTCCATCATGAATCTTTTGGAATTGTTTTAGGTCCTTGCATTGCTGAGAAGAGCTAAGTCTATCAAAGTCAGTCATCACACACTGTGGCTGTTACTGTATACAGTGTTCTCCTGGTTCTGCCCACTTCACTCAGCATCAGTTCATATAAGTCTTTCCAGATTTTTCTGAAGTCCACCTACTCCTCATTTCTTACAGCACAATAGTATTCCATTACATTCATACACCACAACTTGTTCAGCCATTCCCCAAATGATTGGCATTCCGTCAATTTCCAGTTCTTGGCTACCACAAAACACATTCACATGTTAAAATGCAAATGTGCTCTGCTAGTCTCAGTCTCTGGGACTCCTCAATACTTTATGTCTCTGAAAAATCAAATGGTTTAATGGGAAGAGCATTGGGTTCTAGTCTCAACTTTCCCACTTAGTAGCTATGTGACTTTGGACAAGTCACTTTCCTTGTGATCATTTTCCCTGTTTGACTCAGCCATGCCTAGCTAATAGTAGATCTTTCTACCTATGACATCGGAGATGGGAAACTACAGATGGGTGTCATCCAGAGTTTACCTCTCCCACTACCACCTCTCTCCTCCTCCATCCCATGACTTTGACTGCCTCAGTGAGTGGCCCTGTTTTGAGTTGACAGGAGTCCAGACACCAGCTAGGAAGGGTGAGGGAGAGTTTTTGAGGAACTGGATATAATTTAAAAGTAGCCCCTGGGCAGGACCATTAACTGAACTCATTTCCTCTTCCTGCCACAGCCAGAAGACCCAAGTGTCTGGCAACTGACTAGCAGTTAAAACCAGGTTATATCTACTATCCTCTGGAGACTTAAGACTCAGTGGTATCCTTTGCCCCAAACATTTCTTCCTTTGTTGCCCCTGCTGCCGTGCTCCTGCAGGTGGATTGATTTTAAGCCTTGGTCCTTATACAAGTTAAAACTCACCAAGATAAAGACTTTTTGCTTTAGGTACTAATGGCCATCTGATTCTTTTGTGCAACCCCTTCTAAGTTCCCAAACTGCTGTTTTGGACTAAAGACAGTGGCCTGACTAGCATGCCTACTGTCGATCCCTGCATTGGCAAGTGGATGGCAGGCAGCAGGTTGCACCAAGTGAGAGGGGTCTGCGCCATGTGGGTGTTTACAATTGTCTGAGGCGTCTTGAGCTCAGCCAGGCCAGATGGACTCTGCCTCTCAAATATCAGACCTGATCTTTTCAAATAAAACAGTACAAAGCACATTAAAAGCTTTGATCCAACTGTTTACTTTGCATTTGTGTGTGTTGAGGGAAATCAGGACAAAGGGAGGATTTATTAGTCATTCCTGTGGGTGGTCAGTCCAACCAGTGGGCATGTTAGAAGATAATTGGGCGTGATCTTCATTGACACGTATTAGATAAGTGCCAGAGCCCTGTACTTCTCTGCTCTCTTGTTGAATTACTTTGGCTAGCTTTCTAAGCCACCTTCTGTGTTTCAATCTCCTGTAAAGGAGAATTACCATATATAGGGTTAGCTACTGTTGGAGGTCAGCTAATCAGTCAGTTCCTCTGTTGTAAGGAGGACTTTAAGGAAATTATCATAGGTAGATGGAACTCGTGTTTTAGAGATGCCAGGAAAAGATAGGTAAAAATAATAATGCTACTTCAAATTTTCAGTGTTTATTCTTTTATTACATTTTCTGTTTTATTCTCATTTATCTGTAGAACAATACTAGTATAATAATAATAGTAACAATAAAAGCTATCATTTATAAAAACACTTTCAAGTCTACAAAGCATTTTACAAATATTACCTCCTTTTGTCTTTATAACTCTAGGAGATAGGTGCTATTTTCACTTGCATTATACAGTGCAGAGACTGAGACAGCCAGAGGTTAAATGACTTGTCCAGGGTCACACTAGCTCTATGTGTCTGAAGCCATTTGTGAACTCAGATCTTTCTGACTCTGAGCACCATCTAGGTGCATATGTGAGCTAGAGAGATACTATCTTTGCTGCACAGGTTAGGAAACAGAAGCACAACTGGGTCAGATGACTAGCTAGTGACAGCCAAAAATCCTGAGAGCATCCAGATCTCCAAAACCTTAGTTTGGCATCCATTCCACTACACTGTATCACCAAAATCGATTGTCAACAGAGTATTCTTCTTTGTTTCTACCCTAAATCCATCCTGTGGCAAGTCCGGTCATAGAATAACAGCATGATAGAAAGTACATGAGAACCTATCCGGAGGGATCCCTTCATATTATAGGGGAAGTAGCTGAGGCTGAGGGTGATACAGGCAGTCAGTGGCAGACCTGGGGCCAGGCCTGATTCTCAGTTCTCTGTTCTTTCCACCTCCTCACTCGATTTCCTTTTTATTTGTGTTCAGAAAGATGGGGATGGGAGGAGGGGAGATTGTTGATAAAATGAGCTTTAGTATCTTTGCATTGTTATTCTTATAATTAGTGGTGGTAGTAATGATTGTATACTTCTATAACCCACCAGGATTAAAAATCAATTTGCATACATCACCTCCTTTGATCTTCAAAGCAATCCTGCCAGGAAGGCAGAGCAGAAAGCAGTATCCCCATTATACAGAAGAGGAAACCGAAAGTTGAGTGATTTGCCCAAGGCCATGCAGTTAGGTAAGAGACAGCCCTCTAACAGAATCTCAAGTGATCTGAGAGGACATTGAAGAACCAGTTAAATGCACTGGAATTGAGATAGGGTGGGGAGTGGGAGGAATGAATTGGGAGAGTGAGTACTCAGAGAATATAGCAAAAAATGGTTGGTTTTTACTATGTAAAAAACAACAATGGCCACTCAGATTCAGTGAACAGTGTTGGAGATATGAACTGCTGGTTCTGAGACTGTCCTTCTGCCTTGCTCAAGGCCACTGGTCATTTGCCTTGTTAGGATACAACTCATCGTTCCTGAATAGGTTGCTTAGAGGATGGGGACAAGAGGAAAGGTGTTTAGAAATTCCAGTGTGAAAACAGCACTCAGGAAAAGAGCATTTGGAGGATTTAAATGCCTCTTTTTATCTGAAAACAAGAATAAAACTTCTTCATAAGATTTCAAAAACAAATGAGGCATTTGGAGAAATAAAGATAAAACTTGATTGTTTCATGTTTATCAAATAGAATTTGAAAATATGCAGTTGCTGGGGGTGTATGTGTGTGAGAGAGACAGAGAAAGGGGAGACAGGAGAGAGGAGGTACTGTAATTTTAATTGCTTGTAATCTAACTTCCCTTTTTGTTCCTTTTTCTTCCTTTCTTTTCTTTCTTTCTTTTTTTTTTGTATGAGTTAATCTGTTGGTTACATTTTCAGCTTTTCTTTCCTTCTGGTTTCATTTTCAGATGAAAAAATGCTGGGCACACAGCGCTGCTGTCTGGTTGCCATGGTGACCACAGCCTATTATCCCGCCTTGTCATTCATCAAGAAAGAATTGCACTTGACAGAGAGAGAGGAGAATGCCTGCAGTCTGCAGCAAAAGGGGGGGGGTGGTTTTCTTTTCTTCTGAGTATGTAAAAGGTCTTTAATGCCCGTTTCGTTACATGTTTTATTTAACATTATTTATTACTTGTAACGGCAATAATTGATACCTGTAAAAATACACCCTCTCCCTCCAAAGTGTTTAATTTGCAATTTGCTTGTTTGTCTTGCTTCCCCATTTTCAATCTATACACCTCCCCCCCCACTTCCACCTCAGTGAGGGGGACAGCTAAATGGTCACATTCTCCAAAGAGAGTGACCATTGTCCAGGTGCCTCAAAAAGCAAGCCAACCCCACCCCCCTTAATTGTGCCCTGTGCTCATCAGCTTCTGCTGTCCTCGTTTAGAAAGATAATTAGTGCACTATGGGAAAAAACCTCCAAAAACAATTGAACATAACCTTTGACCAGACTGGATCTTCCAAGTGCGCAATGCCTGTGGACTAAAATATTCAAAAAGGAAGGTTTCTGCACTGCTCCCCCCTGCCCCCCCGCAATGGAGGTCTTTCCAGGAGAGGGTAGAATATAAAACCAGTAATTGCTCTTTACAAAGTTGGATCCCAACCAAACTCATTCTTCAAAGGCAGGAAAAGGTAATTACTTGTTATTTGGCCATTCCTCATCTTTGCCATCTGAATTAACCCAAATTAATTCTGAAAATATGTGGCCTAATACCTTTTGTAAATGAATACATTTGTAGGTTTAAACACCTTGCCTTTTTCTTTTACGTTTTTTTCTTCTTTCTTTCTTGTTGTTAAGAACCTGGGATTACTTCCCAGTTAATTGTTAGGTTGTTAAACTATCTGTATCTGGTTGGGTCATTGTAAAAGCAGTGTGCTCTACAGAGCTGCCTGGTACCAGCTGATTTCCTTGTTAAAGGGGAGACTGTATAGTAAAAGAGTCTTTATGGGCTGGGTGGGATTTTAAGTCGAGGTCCTCTTAGCTCCAGTTTTTAAATCTGTTGAATCTTTTGTCCTGGAGATCACAGGGAAGACAGCAGATAGCACAGATCCACCTGGATTGCTTAGATGCCAGATCTTAATGTGACTGATACTAGTTTTAAAGGGCCATATATGTGGAGGTTGATTGAACATCAAGAACTGAAGTGTTAGGAACTTGTGAAGATCAAGTTCTCTTCACTCTGAAGACAACCTTTCAACTGAAGCTTTGGGACAATGAGAGCGCATGAATGCAGCTGCGGCAGGGAAGGAGGGCATTCAACAATTTCTTAGTGACTCTGGGCAGTGAATCAGTTCGATCTCTAAACCCTGTCCCATCACTTCAGATTCCTACATAACTGAGACAAACAGATTTGCATGGTGGTAGTGGAAGTCAATGGATGTTGCCCACATCACCCAAATGACCTGACTTAAACCTGCAGTATAGGGCAGGAACCTGCATGGTCCTTCAATTCAATTCGGCAAGCATTTATAAAATGCCTATTCTAGGCAAGCAACTGAGAATATAAAGACAAAAAACAAAACAATGCCTGCCTTCAAGAAACATATATTCTCCTGGTCACTTGGCTATGGCTATATGCACATATGTTTATATTCCAATCAGAGAGCAGAAGCTCTAAATATCCACCCACATCCTTGCCATGCAAATGTGGAAACCATAGCCTGTTTTTCTCTTATTCTTGACATTTGGGAAAGAGAGGGAAAAAAAGAAAGAAAAAGAAAAGAAAAGTTTAAACTAGAGCAGAAGATGTGTTGTGTTTAGGACTCTTGCCACTTCCCCTCATCGCTCAACTTTTGCTTTAATATTGCCCCAACACCACTGTTCATTTCCTGTTCGACTCCAATTCTACCTTTTGATTTTCAAATCTCCCTTAGGCTAATGGTTTCAGTGAAGAATGAAATGAACAGGCAGAAACAATTAAGTGAACGAACAGATACAGTGAAAACCAACACCACTGCACTTTCACAGAAATGGAAGTGTACGAAGGAATTCTGTTTTGGTTTTCATCTTCCTGCAGTAAGTCTTACTTAGGCTTACTATTACTTGCCTTCCACCTCCCAATAGTTCCCTACCTAGCCCTTTATCCATACCAAATGCATTGCTCCCCCCCGCCCCGACCCCACCTCACTCCATTCCCCACCCCCTTAAAGAGAAGAGATATTTATCACCTCAGCTATGCCTAAAAAATCACAGGCATTGAAAATATTTTCTCTGTATTTTGCTATTACTGGGTAATCTCTCAGCATCGAATTCATCTAAATATTCTTAATTGCAAATGTCTCCCAAATCCCATTAAATGCTCACATATGTCTGTATGAAAATGGGAATATGGACTGTTTATACACTTTTGACTGTGGTCATGAATATCATTAAAAAAGGATCAAGTCAGTTTAAGGACTGAAAAATCTAGAATCTGATAGGCGTGTTATCCATAAGGAACAGATTTAATTTTGCTCCTAAGCGGCTTTTTCCTCTTTCTATATGTAGGCATGTCAATAGTCAAACTGTGGGATTATGAAGTGTCTTGATAAGTTTTATCAGAAATTATCAAGGAAAGAATCAACTGTGTCCCCCAAAATTATGTTGTCATACTTTATAAGACGGATAAAGCCTCTTTGTCAGTAGTTCCCTGTGACATTTCATATGGCAAGAAGTTGGCCATCTTAGGTTTGGTTCTGCTTTGTTAAATTAGAAATAATTCTCTTACTGAAATCCATGAGAATCTGGGCACAAAATACCAAAGGGAAAGCAGTGAAAATGAGGCACCATGGTGACTATCAGCCGCCATTTTAAATGGCATTGTGTTATCGTCTGGCATGCACTCACAAAAGCCACTTTCCAAGTCCTGTTGGCAGCGAGTCTATTTTCGAAGTCATTCTTCATTTCAAAAGACAGTACAAATTAGAGATGTGCTTTATAAGGACCAGAATTCATGAAACCTCAGCCTAGTACAACTCTTATGGCCATCCATTGAGAAGTGACACAACACCTCAGTAATGAATCTGGAGAAGTAGGAGGGCTTCCACAAGGCTTTGCTGAGCAGAAGGCATATGGAGCTTTTACTGAATACATCCTTTAGTATTTACCCAATAAAACACCTCTTGTAAACCAAGGACTTTGTATTTTTGTTGTTGTTGTTCGGGGGGGTTTTTGTTTGTTTGTTTTAATACCAGTATAATGGTTTGCTCTGCAATAGTGAGGATTTGAAGACAGCTGCTAGTAAACATAAAATGAGCTATATAATGGTATTACAATGGATTTTTTATTTGAGATTCCAGGATGGGGCAAATTTGTTACCCTAGCAAATGTCTGGTTACATGGAAATTGTCTTCACATAATAGGGAACATTTCCCTGAGAAGAAAAAAAAAAGCAATTTATTTTTGTTAAAACCCCAGCACACTTCCTTTCCTTTGTTATTTATGAAAAATACACATATATTATGTCTAGACATGAGCATTTTTCAGGGAATGTGGTTCCTTCAGGTGTCCATGATTCCCAATAGCAAATGATTAGGGAAGATATGTGGATTCTCACTTGTGTTTGGGGGGTGGGGGGGGGCAGGGTCAAGCCAGGTCTTTAGACTTGCTGATAAGTTTCTTTCAATGGCTTCAACAGACCGAATTGGTTCAGCACAGGTGAAAGTCCAGCTTGCTCTTTCAGCGTTTGCTACTTCAACATAGGTGAAAAAAAACCTGAAAAAATATGTAAATTAATTCTACAGTAGAAAGCTCTATCTCTCCAAATAGTTCTCAATTTGATGCTTGAAGATTCTGAAGACTAAGAGCCCAAACTGAGAGGATGGAGGAGTTGAAAAGCAATATGAGAGATCTGATAAAAATCAGCAAGGATTTCCTGAAGATGCTGCCCTTAAGTATTAAGACTGGCAACCAAGGTAGAATTAGAAGCTCTTTCTTTGTGGATCTTTCAAATAGGATATCTTCTTATTTTGCAGGAAAAGGTGATTTATCCATCCCTCTTTCTTTCAAGGTTAATGAGGCTCAATATAGCTCTTGATGGTGTGTCTATGAGAAGAAAGGAAAAAAAATCATCTATAAAAGTTGGTACCATCCTTAAGATTTTCTGATCTTGTGATCTTCTGTTTTTATGGTTGGGGATTCCATGTATCTAGCAATTAGGATGATTCTGTCCTTCACCTGAGAATCAGTCTTATTGCTTTATAGGCATAGCTTGTAATTTTGGCCACCATGATTTTGGACAAATGGGGCCAATGTAATCATGGTGTTGGGCTTTGTACTTGTGTAAGGAATCTTAAAAAGTGCTAAGCCTGAATAGGTCAATAACACATTTTGTAGTTTACTGGTACTCCCCCAAATTGAAATTATAGCACATGCCGTTTGTTTTGTTTTTTATTTTTTTTTTTTTGCCATTACTTTATTCTTCTGTTCAGTGAGTACAAGCCCAATCATGATGATGTCTGCTATTGAAAAGGGAGTTGCCACCAGGTTGAAAAAAAATCCAAACTACCTTCTTTTATTCCATTTCCTTTTCCCTACTAGCTCCCCTATAGAGGACCAAATGATTAATCAAGTGCCACATTGCAAGCAGCAAGTTAGATGAAAGAAAACAAGGAGCATGAATAATCCATTAAAAGGAAATCCTGCCCTTGGATAATTGAGAGTTCACTGCCTTAGTTCTAGTCCCAGCTCTGCAACTGACTGCATGTAGCCTTAGGCAAGTCACTCTATCTATGGGCCTCAGTATCCTCTTATGTAAAAACAGGGCATTGGATTAGTGCTCTCTAAATTCTCTTCCAGCCTTATCCTTTTAGGATGTAATGTTTGTTTGCTCACATAGAAGAAAAAAATTTGATAAATTAATTCACATTAGGGTGTAAATGATTGGTTAAAGAGTACCTTACTCCCCTCCAAAGGGCATTTGAATTTATTTAGGACAAGGGAAGCAATGGACAGTGTAAGATAGGAGGGCAATTTCTAACTTCTAAGGGTTAAGACACATTCCAAGATTATATCAACTTAACAGTAGATAGTTCATTATTCCAAAATCTTAGTTTTTAATCAGCTTCAACCCCAATGTCCATCTACTTCAGACCAGAATGATCTTTCTTTCTGTTTCTTTCTCTTGATGGAATCTTCAAACTATAGGTAAGAAGATTGACTGCAATTCCTGACAAAACTGTGTCATGTATTATTAGAAGAATGTATAGTGAATATCTGGAAAAGGAAATGGATTTTCATAAACAACCATCATGGCTTCATTAAAAACAGGTCATGCCATACTAACCTTATTTCCTTTTTTGATAGGGTTACTAGACAGGCAACTCAGAAGAATGCTGTAAGTGTAATTTACCTTTATTTTAGCATCACATTTGACAAAATCTTTCATGCTATTCTTGTGGAACAGATAGAGAGACAGAGACTATATACAGTACAATTAGATGAAGTCAGAACTGGTTGAATAGCTGGAAGCAAAAGGTTTTCATCAATGATTTTGTATCAGTCTAGAAGGAGGTCCTTAATGGCCGTACTCTGGTTTTGGTGCTATATAAAATATCTAACTATGATGTATATAATAAAAACATAGAGAGTATTCCTAATAAAGTTGCAGACAGTGCAAGGACAAGAAGGGTAACTAAACTGTTAGATAAGAGAATCAGGATCCCAAGTAGTCTTGACAAGATAGAACACTGGATCAAATTTAATGAGATTAATTGTAAGACGAATAATATAAATTATTACTTGGATTCAAAAAAAATCAACTTCCTAAGTACAATACAGGAGAAACGTGACTGGACAGTAGTAGGTCATCTTTAAAAGAGCTAGAGATCTTAGTAAACTGTAAGCTCAATATGTGTTTATAATATAATATGGTAATCAATAAAGTTAATACAATTTTAGACTATAGTGGCCAGGACCAGGGAGGTGATAATCCTCCTGTATTCTCACCATATCAGATTATGTCTGGAGTATGGTGTTCAATTCTGAGCATGACATTTTAGAAAGTCATAGGTGATCAGGGGAACATCCAGAGGAGGGGAATAAAGTTGGCATAGGCCTCAAGCTTTTAACATGATGATCTTGATTAGCCAAAGGAGCTAGTAATATTTACCCTGGAGAAGAGACAATTTAGGGGGAACACAATAGCTGACTCAGGATAGATGTGGATGCAACAGACTGCCTTGGGAAGGTAGGAGTTCTTCACTGGAGGTCTTCATATAAAAACTAGTTGGGCACTTGTTAGATATGTTGTAGAGAGAATTCTTATTTAGGAATAAATTAGCCTGGAGAGCTTCTGAGATTCCTTCCAACTCTGAGAGTCTAAGGTTCTGGTTGTTTGATAATTTCCTCCCAAACTGTCTCTTCTCCTAACTTTCTTATTTCTCTCGATAGAATTATCCTTCCCCAAATTACCTCAGTTCTAAACATCAGCATCCTTTCTTTCTCATTCCCCTTTCCTTCACAACTAATCAAATGCAAGTCCTTGGTTCTTTCTCAGGTTCTTCCTCAACAACATCTCTCTGTATCTTAAAATTCCCTGTGTTGATATTCAGGGTCTGTGTTGACTCTCTCTTCTTTGCATTCTATAATCCCCCTCTTGGAAACCTCACCAGCTTCTATGCAGATAAATCCCAGATTCAATATATTCATCCTCAGTGTAACCACTTCCAGCTTCTCAAACTGAATATACCAGAAACATCTTAAACTCATTATGTCTAATACTGAACTCATCTTTCTTCCCAAACCCTCATCTTCCAAACTTCCCTATTTCTGTTGAAGGTCCTGTGCTTCTAGATTGTCAAGTGTATAACCTCAGCATTATCCTTCCTCACTCTCATCTCATCCCACATCATCTGATCAGTTGTCAAGTCTTGTGGTTCTACATGCACATATCTTGCTTCTCTCACCTTTCTTTCACTCATATGGCCACCACCTTAGTTCAATCATCACTTCTCTCCTAGATCATTGCAACAGCTCCCTAATTAGTCTTCCTGCCTCAAGTTCCTTACCACTACCATCCATCCTACACATTGCTACCAAAGTAATTTTCCTTCAAACACAAATCCAACTATATCCCTCCCCTACTCAACCAATGTGACAGTTTCCTATTGACTCTAGGATAAATTATAGACTCCTCTGTTAAAATCCTTCACAACCTGGCCCCAGCCTTCCTTTCCAATCTTATTGGAAATTTTTCTCTTTCTTCCACTCTGAAATTCAGCCAGTGAATGGAAGAGAATAAAATATAATGATTGGAAAGGTAGGAAAGGGCCAGGTTATACAGAGCTTTAAAATTCCAAACAGAGGAATTTATATTTGATTCTGAATGTAATAGGGAGAAGCCACTAGAGTTTATTGAGTGGGGTGAGGGGAGGGAGTTGGTCATGACATAGGCAGACTTAAGCTTTAGGCAAATCACTTCAGCAGCTATGTGAAAGCTACATTGAAATGAGGAAAGACTTTAGTCAATGGATACCAGTTAGGAGGTTATTACAAGAGTCCAGGTAATGAAGGTTTAAACTAAAGTAATAGATGTGTGAGTGGAGAGAAGGGGCATATATGAGAGATATAGTAGAGAAGGAAATGATTTGGTAACTTATTGGACATGTGGGGTGAGTTAAGAGAGAAAAATTGAGGAAAGATAATGATTTTCCATTTTGGACATGTTGAGGTTGAGATGCCTATGGGATATCTGTTTCAAAATGCAGGAGTACATCTCAGTAGAGTCTATGACTTGGTATCTGTAACTTTGAATTGTCTGCATAGAGATGATAATTGAACCTATGAAAGTTGATGAGATCACCAAGTGGGAGAGAATAGAAAAGAAAGAGAAGGACCAAGATACAGCCTTGTGTGACACCAACATTAGTGGGCTTGACATGGATGAAGAGACAGCAAAAAAGGAAAGGTCAGACAGATAAAAAGAAAACTAAGGATCTCTCAGTACTTTTTTGTATTCTTCATTCTTGCCAGCCTTAATTACATTACAGTATTCTATTACATTATATATTCCATTACAGATTAGATATTGTTATGCATTGGCAGAGGGATTTCTATCTGCATTCATGAAATCACCCATCTATTTTTAAAAAATTCATTATGCTAACCTACTGAAATTTAATTATCATCAGTTAGTTAGTAAACATTTATTGAGCACCTGCTATATGCCAGGCACTGTGCTAAGCGCTGGGGATACAAAGAAAGGTAAAAATCCCTGTTCTCGATTATTCCCCAGAGTTGAATACGTAGGTTGGTTCCAGCTGCCTGCCAACAGACTCTGTAGTTGTGATTTCTCTGGTATAGAAAGCTTCTTCTATCATTGCAGTTTGGAACTTTCTCTGCCACTTGATTTTATAGGGCTTTGTAGAGCTCATAAAATGCAATTATGAAAATCTTTGAACAATTAGCTTTCCCCTCCCACCCCCAATTTTGGTAATAATAATAGGAAGGATTGATAGGATTATCCATGATAGGATTATTTTTCAACCTTTACTGTATAATGCTAGATTTCTTTCCAAAAGGAATCAATATTTGCAATTCCACCAGGAATACATGAATGTATCTGCTTCTATACAGAAGCCAATCATTGCTTTTCATTATTTTTATCTATTTATTGAAGGTAGGTTGGAACTTCAAAGTTATTTTAATTTATGTCTCTTTGATTATTGAAAGTAAGGAAGGCATAGCAGATAGAGACACCCATCTTAGAGCCAGAAAGACTTAGGTTCAAATCCTCTCTCTGATACACAGTGGTCATGTGACTCAGGCACTTAATCTCTCAGCTTACACAGCTGTCTAAGACTAAATTGCAGAGAAGGCACCAAACTGCAGTAGAAGAAGGAGTTTCCTTACCTAGGAGTTTCCTATACCAGAGAAGTAATAGTCATAGTCCTTTTCTTCCTTGGTTATTAGCAAGATGGACTTTTTCATGTGATTATTCAAAATCTGTTTTCATTTTTGAAAAATGTCAGTTCATATCCTTTGACCATTTTTTTTTTCCTATGGTGGATTGGGAGTTACCACTGTAACTTTGAAGCATTCTCTGTCATAGTTTAGGCTTACACTACTATTCTTCATGCATTCCATATTCCTGCCAAACTGGAGTACTCATTGTGCTCTCATTTCATCCTGGCATCTCCTATCTTTATTCCTTTGTTCAACTATCTCCCTAGCTTATGACTAATTCCTCTTGCATCTCCACCTGTTGAAGTACTTCTCATCCTCGAAGACACAGCTCAGAAGTCATTTCCTTCCTTAAGTCTTCCCTGATCCCTACAAGTATTTTGGGGAAGATCTTTTCTCCAAAATAGCATGTACTCTCTTACTCTCAACAGTGGTACTGCATTATATTTTCTATGCTTACGAAAGCTTTTCCTGAATCTAAGTGTACATTCCATAGGACCCAAATTTACTTTTACTCAACAAGAAGAGGAGCAAGCCTTTGGCTTTGAGTGTGAAATCCCCCTGTCAAATCCCTCAAATGCCAATTCTGGTGTACTTGGACATCACTTGGAACACTGGGAATTACAATTACAAAATCCATAAATGGAAGCAATTTCTTAGATTTATTTTCACACAAACCAATTTCTCTCATTTTCTTTGTGCCAATCATTTCTAGTAGAGGATGATCCAATTGGATGTGAAGGCAATTTATGGTCAATTATCAGCAAATCAGTCCCCTAGAATCCTAAAATACTTTAAAGGACCAGCAAAGCAAAATAGATTTGCTGTGTGATCCATAAGGCTGATTTGGAAAGTACATTATTCATTGTTCATAAATCAATTTAGTGATCGAAATAAATCTTGTTTTGCTGCATGGATTCCTGGAACTGGCCTCTGTCACTTACTGACTTTTTGGCCTTGGGTAAGTCATGTAACTTCTCAGGTCCTTAATTGCATCATCTTTATATGAAGTATTGGACTGGATAAAGTCAAAGGGCCATTCTATACCTAAATCATATGATTCTATTGTCTCAAGAATAAAAGGTCATTTGCATTAATTTGTAGGCAACAAATAGCCAACAGAATTTGGATAGCATTTGGTTAATATTTTATCTGGAAATTTTAAAATATCAAATTTGGTTTCAGTCTTATGTGTGTCTTCAACAGATTGTCTTAAGAATGCCCAAAGATATATGGCATATAAGCTAAAAAAAATCATAGATTTTGAACTGAAAGTTATCTTGAAAGTTATGGAGTCCAAACCCCTGCTTTTACAAATAGGAACACTAAGGCCCAGAGAGGTTAGAAGACTTACTGAAGGCCAAAGAGGTGAATAAGTGGCAGAGAGGAGATTCAAACTCAGCTCCTTTGACTTCAAAACCATCACATTTTTTATAACACCATTAATCAAGAAATACGTAATAAGTCTTTCTTGTCATAAATCCCCAGATGGCATATACTATGTCCAGATAATTTTCTTAAATAAATTATTGTGATAATGATGATAAAGTCAACAAAGGAGAAAAGTGTTCAGGGAAAACTTCATGTCAGCATGCAAATAATCAATACACATGTCATGGTGTTCATTTTCTACACATTGACCAAACAATCAAGCCATGTGAACTATCTCCTACACCTTTCCAGTAACTGGATACAACAGTGACAGTTGTCACCCGGCCCACTTACACCTGGCCAATGAAGTCAGTATGTCCTTACCATCAGAGTGGGAACTACTTGGAAAAAAAGTTACCTCAATGGCTCTCCTGAAGCCTTTGGTCATAATAGCATCCTCACTTGTGTGAAAATAGACTGGTTTCTCAAGGGACTCTTCTTTTCTGGTTAAAGAAATGGAAACACAGTTTTAATGCTTAGGAATCTGCTTTATTGGTGGGTAGAACCAATCACAGCCTTACAAGGACCCAAAGAATGACTCAAAGAATGCAGTTAATCTCCCATTTTGATTAGCCATGCATCACCTAGCATACAATAATTGCTATCTTTAGGGATAGACTACACAGGTTGGGGTAGATTTTTCATCAGATGCATCTGGTAATCAGTTAGTCTGTAAATCATCTTGAAAGATTATGGGAGCTAAGCATGTTATCAGGTAGGGAGTCTTACGACTTGGAGGCTAGAAGTACAATATACTGCCTCGGTCATGGAGTTTATTATTGCTGACACTAGAAGCCTGTGAGAGAAGCAAACTACACTCGGTTCCTGTGATTTTCATCTAAAAATACATAAAGCCCTTAAATGGCTTTCTTGTTACTTGACTTCCTCTTTCACCTGAGATTAGCACAAAGTCAGAGTTGATTAGGTTGCTTTTACGTCTGTTCAAGACAGTATGTCCAAGTGGATGGCACATCCCAGGAAAAAATCATGCATATTTTGGTATTTGACCCTTCCTTTAGTGGAAATTACGTGCAGACCTTTTTCCTATGAAGACCACAGTATGTACTGTGTGTTCTTTCTTCTTTGCTTGAAGGATTAGGTCATTAACATCTGGACACACACATATCCATACACACTACATTAAAGTCCTCCTCTGACATTTCATACAAGTAATAAGGACCAGAACTGGCTAGAATCCAAACCCAGGTCCTAGTTTTGAATTCCTTTACTCTTTCACCTATGCCATAAAATCTTACCAAATCACATAATCACCAGAAGTCATTTAGTCACTCCCACACATGAACCATAATCTTTTCTACAAAATATATCCCTGGCAAGTGGATCAATCAGACTCTGATTGATTGCAGGAAAACCTGCGGTGATGGGAAACTTACCGCCTCTTAAGAGAACCTATTCCAGTTTTGAATAGCTCTAATTGTTAGGAACTTTTGGTTTATACCAAGACTTATTTGCCTCTTTTTCTACCTCCTCTATCGCTCCTAAGTCTTCTCTCTGAGATCAGTTAGAATACAACAATACACATGATAACACCATATATGATAGTCTTTCAAATACCTGAAGACATCTTTCATCTTTACCCAAGTCCTCTCTTCTGCAGGGTAAATATCCCCATTTCCTTTAATGGATCCTTATAGGCCATAGTTTCCAGGCCTCTCACCACCCTGGTCACTTTTCTCTGGATGTGCTCCAGAAACCTTTGTCAATCTTCATAGACATTAGGAATTTTTTCACTAAGGGGGGAAAAACAGGTGAGGGCCTGTAGAGTTATGGGGAGCATGGGGTGCAGAGGACATTCCAATCGCAGGTGGCTGGTGCTTTCCCCATTCCCTCCCCACCCCCTTAGATTTTTGTGCATTGGGGCAAAAATACCAGTTTTGACTTTTTTGTCGATGTATTTTCTGAAATATGTTGCCTAGAACTAAGCATGTTACTCCAGATGTTGCTGGACCAAGATGAAGTACAGCAGGACTACTGCCTCATTCATTCTAGATACGACCATTTAGATTGGCAATAACTTGGCCAATTTTTCCTCCCACTAAATCGACTAATTGTTTTGACACCATATAGACACTCTGAAGAAATATGTTTCATATCATTGCTTGTTTTTATAAAACGGTTAGCATTGTAAAAATGCCAATGAGTTTGGATTCAGAAGACTTGGATTCAAATCTTGACTTGTAACTTACTACTTTTGAGTGACCCTGGACAAGTCATTATCTGTCTGGCTCTCAGTTTTTTCATCTATAAAATGAGGGTGTCAGACTAGATGTTTTCAAACATTTTTTCTAGCTTTAAATCTTGCATTCCTAAAAGCCTTTCCTCAATAGACTTTACTTTCCTTAGCTATCAATGGGTACTATAACATCTGCACTTCCTATCTTGCTTTGTAAACCAAAAAGGAAAAAAAAAACTATAGAAATTTCAACCAAACATTTCTTTTTTCCTTCTTTCTTTTTTTAAACCTTTGGTTCCTTCAAAAGTCAACTTTCTAAGTTTCACCCATTCTCCCAGCTGCAACTTGAAGAATTTAATTGAAATCATCTGAGGCTAAGTGACATCTCTGTAGGCCTTTAGTATTAAAAGGGCAGCTCGGGAAAGATGTGTTTCAGCTTAGAAGAAAAGCAGGAGACTAATTTCAGAAATGCGGAGAAGCTTCAAAGGATAGAGGTGCCTGCTTTTGAAGGAAGAACAGCAATAGAAGGTGGGTTTTTCCACGAGGCTAGACATTTTTAAACTAAGGGAGAGGCACATAAGGGACATTCCTCAACAGTTCTTAGTGCTAAGTAGAAAAGTAACATTCACCAAAAAATGATGAATGAGACTATGTTTAAAATCCTGCTGAGTCTAAGTGAGTTAAAGTAAAAGCATTACAAGAAAAATAGGGGAGAAAACAATAAATATCTTGTATGTAATTTTTGTTAATCACTTTTTTGTTTTGGTATTCCTTTATATTGGTAAAATGAATTAGCTGTTTTATGTTTTATTAATATAAATAAATATCAGTATCTTGGGCTGATGAAATAGGTTTTTAGATGTCTATTCCAAATACTCAAATTTGTGCCACTATGGTACCCTAATAAGTGGAACCAGGTGATCTGATGGCAGAGAAGAGGGGGTACTGAGAGGACCTAACAAGATCATTTAAGACTAGCACAAACCCTCAAGTAGTAATAGGAATATTATGAACATAGCTGTAGTCTCCATCTCCCTCCCTCCCTCCAATTAAAAGCAAGAACATGTTTTTAATCAGTGGTTTTGTACTGTGACCTATTTTATTTCCTCCTATATTAAGTACCATGTTAAACAATATAGTTTATGTTATCAGACTTTTATGGTATCCACTGTATGTGTGAGACTGGCCCAGATGCTTGGCTTGAGAGGCTAATTCAAAGAAGCTATTTCCTTGTTCTCATAGAGCACACATTCTAAGAGGCATGCATAGACATAAATATACATGGAGCACCATCCCATAAGTTAAAGTAACTGGACACATGGGCTGTATTTATCCACCATGAACCACAAACTGCCTCCCCACCAATCTGTGTCTATTGCTTTCTTAAAGCTCAGACTGAAAACTTGTTTCTTCTGTGGAGTTTTCCAGGATGAGCCCACCCCATCCTGATCACTCCCTCACTTGTTTCTCAGGACGTGTTGTCCAGTTTGGGCTATATTACCGTATGCCTGCTTTTTGTTCCATAGCTATTACATGTATTTGACCCCATCTTTTCTTTCTCAATTAGGGTTTAAAATTTTTGAAGATCCTTTGTATCCTCATAGCTCCCTGTTACCGTGCTATGTTTACATGAAGTAATTAATAAATGCTTGCTGATTGAATTACTGAATGGATGAACTAGAGAGAGATTCTAAATAGAGCTGGCCCACTGCAATATAGTTGGTGTATGTAACAGTTTAGTTGTACCAGGAGACCAGTGGCTTGGCTAGGTTTTCTAGGTGTTAAAATGAGTAGTAGTAAATATAACTATTTCTATGGATTTAAACCAATTCACCTTGGTTTAGAGATAGAGTAGCATGCAATATGCATTCACATCAAATGCAATAGAAAAAAACACAAATATGAATATTATATCTCAGAATTTTAACATATTTTGCTCCTGGAAAAGGATGGAGAATGGAAGAGGAAGTGGTAAGGTGATTGCTTTTCTCCCCTTGGAAAGTTGATTTGAGGATTATGTGAGGCACGGCAGGAGGAGGAGGAAGGGAAGAAGTGATCTAAAGAGTTGAATGAAACAGAGTAAAAATATAAAGAGGGTAATGTTGGGAGATAGTTGAACATAAACTAAGTTAGAGAAGATAATAGTTTATTTACAGAGTGATTTATAAGTTTTAGGAGTATTTTGCTCACCACGACCCTGCAAGGTATGAACCAAGTAGTAGGGGACCTCCATTACAGATGAGGAAACTGAGTCACAGAGAGGCTGACTGACTTGCCTATGATCACACAGCCACTTAGTACCAAACCCAGGATTCCAATCCAAGGCTGTTCTTCTAATCTCAAGTTCAGTGCTCTTACCACTCGATCACACATTCATGAGATGGGACTTAGGAAGGAGATGGAAAAATCGAGGAATCGAATCTCTCCCTGGGTTCTTGGTGTCCTGGCCATTCTTCCTGCTGCCTCACATCTCTTCTCTGACCCTGGGCAGGGACTGAAGTTTGAGCTCTCCAGCACAAAAGGAACCTGCCTTCCCTGCCCCCCATCATGCTGCTACTTGCCCTGAATCATGTTTCAGTCCTATAGAGGCAGGGAAGAAAAGGAAAGCCCCAGCCCCGCGGCTGAAGTTGATCAGTCCCTTAGCAAGCTTTTGCTTTCTGCCCCCCACCCTCAGATAGACATATTGAGGCCCTGAAGAAATGAGTTTGGAAAAGAACAGGGATAAACTGTTTGCCTCCCCTATTCCCTCAGGACAACCTGCAGTTCTAATATTTGGATTTAGGTTGTTAATGTCTTCCAGATGAGCTATTAAAAAAGCAAGAAAGGAGACTTGCAGACTGAGGTGTGGTCTTGCAGTGTGAGCTCTCACCAGGATTGTAAGAGCTTGCCTGTTCAAGTCCTGGTTCTAATAACAATTCACTCAAAGGACTTGAACAAATTCTTGATTTTTGTTCTCCTTCAGGGTCCTCATCTGTAGAATGGGGACCAGAAAATGGTGGGAAACCTGCAGCCTTGAGGCCACATGTGGCCTTCTACATCATCGGGTACGGCCTTTTGACTGAGTCCAAGCTTTATGGAACAAATCCTTTTATTAAGGAGATTTGTTCTGTGAGGTTTGGATTCAGTCAAAGGGGCACACTTGAGGACCTAGAGGGCCACATGTGGCCTCAAAGCCGCAGGTTCCCCACCCCTGGTAGTGCATGATTCTGTTGAAACTGAATTAAACGATTGTAAATTGCTTAAAAGACAGGTGATGCTGTTTGAACCAAGTATAAGAAAGGGAAAGAGAGACAGACAGATGCAGACAGACACAGACAAAGAGGAAGCAGGAGTGGGGCAGAAGGGAGAGGGGAGAAAGAGAAAATGAGATTGGGAGGGAGAGAGAAGGAGGAGAGGAAGAGAATAAAAGAGAGGAGGGGGAAGGAGGAAGAAAAAAGAGAAGGAGAAACAGAAAGGAAAAGAAAAAAAGTAAAAATTTAAATTGATAACTAATCATAAAATTGTAGATTGGGAATTGGATGCCATATAAAACACCCTCAAATAATTCAGCCTTGAGAGATATTTGCCAAAAATTATGAATATAGGATAGAAATGCAGCATTAATAAAAAGCAGTATAGTATAATGGAAAGAATGCTAAAATTGGAGTCAGAGGATCTGAATTTAATCCCATTGCAGGTGCTTGCTACCTGTATGACCCTGGGAAAGTCATTTCGTGTCTGGAGCTCAGATTCTCATCTGAAAAACAATGAGGCGTCTAGACTAAAAGAGTCAGTCAGCTGTCAATGCCATGATGTCTCAGGTTCCTCCAGCTCAGAATCCTTGGATCCCACTTCTACTCACATAGTACCTTTCACCCAAATGACACAAAGCACTTTGCAAAGGATTTAAATTGGCTGTTTTGTCAAAAAGGAAATTGAGCAAGAAGTCAGAGGAATGGGGCTAAAGCTAAAGAATGAATCATCTCAGCAACAGGTAATATGTTCTCGAGTCCAAACATCCCACCTATTGTGCTCTCAGTAGCAGACTCATTCTCTCTCTCTTTCTCTCTGCCTATCTCTCTCTTCCTCCTTCTCCTCCTCTCTCTGCCTGTCTTTCCTCCTCCTCCTTCTCCTCCTCCTTCTCCTCCTCCTTCTCCTCCTCCTTCTCCTCCTCCTTCTCCTCCTCCTTCTTCTCCTCCTTCTCCTCTTCCTTTTCCTCTTCCTACTCCTTTTCCTACTGCTTCTCCTTTTCCTGGTCCTCCTTTTCCTCCTGCTCCTCCTCTTCCTTCTCCTTTTCCTCCTTCTCCTCTTCTTCTTCCTCTTCTTTCTCCTCCTCCTCTTCTTTCTCCTCCTCCTCCTTTTCCTCCTCCTCCTCCTTTTCCTCCTCCTCCTCCTTTCCTCCTCCTCCTCCTTTTCCTCCTCCTCCTCCTTTTCCTCCTCCTCCTCCTTTTCCTCCTCCTCCTCCTTTTCCTCCTCCTCCTCCTTTTCCTCCTCCTTCTTCTTCTCCTCGTCCTCCTCCTTTTCCTCCTCCTCCTCTTTTTCCTCCTCCTCCTCCTTCTCTCTTTCTCTCTCTCTCCTCACTATCTCTGTCTCTATCTTTATGTTCATGTGTTTCTCTATCTCTCGCTCTGTCTTCCTCTGTCCCTTAGCATCAGAATGGTGAGCATAGCTCTGATGGAGTTCTAACAACACACACATGGGCATCTGTGCAGGAAGTGGGCCACATGGAGTAGTGGAAATCCAATTTGACTTCAAGTGCTAGAACCCACCATTTGTTTTAACCAGGTCATCTTGGACAAGTCATTTCACCTCTCTGTGCCTTAGTTTTGACATCTGTACAATGGCGATAATAATCCCTGCACTACCTACGTCCCAATTGTTGTGAAGGTCAAAGGAGATGGTGCATGTGAATTACCTTGCTTTGTGATCATAGAGCACTATGTAAATGAGAGATATTTTATTATTACTATTAACAAATGATTTATCTTACATTATTACTAATTATATTAGTGACCATCATCCAAACTATTACAATTCTGGTGCTTCTTTATGGGTAGGATGGTAAGTATTTGGGAGATAGGATCATAGAATTAGAAGAAACCTTAGACATCACAGAGAATAACTCTCATTGTACAGATGTGGAAACTGAGGCCCAGAGAAGGGAAGTGATTTCTGGTAAACAAGACAGGTGAAACTTGAACCGAAGTCTTCTGACTCTACATCTAGCAGTCTTTCCACTATGATGTGCTGCCTCTCTGTAGTGTATTAGCTCAGAAATAATTTTAAGACCAAAATGTAAAGGTCTGCTCCCATTTCTCAGAGTAGTGAAAAAGAACTCTATAGAGTTCTCATTTTTTGGAATAGAGAGCTTGTTTTTGGTTCCAGTGTAAACTGGATGAGGTGGTTTCAGGGGGCCTCTTCTATCTTGGAAATTCTATTATTTCCATGATCTCTTTTCATTTCACTTGTGCACATAAAATCATCTGAAGTCTTCCCGTAGGGAGAAGATGTGGTCCATCATGTTGGTCTCTGTTCTGTACTTGACTTCTGAAATGAAAAAAAATGATAGGCTAGTATGCTAAAGCTGGGAGAGATGCCCATAGGTCCATCAAGCCCGCCCCCAAATCTACACTCACTTTCCCCAAACCCAAGAACTCTGTGATGATAAGCCAAAGAAGGTTTTAGTCAGCTTTAGAAATAAATATGTATGCCAAGCTGGGGAGGTGATGAAGCTCTACAGAAATACTTGGATGACATGCTCAGATGAGGTGAGTTTTGAGGAATTGAGGCTACCACTTACCAAATCCTTGCCCTTATCATGTTGAAACCTGCAAATGCCCAGAAGGTAATGTAATCCATTTGCCTGTGATTCATTTACACTTCTCTCATCAAAATGCCGTGTTGCAAGAGTATGCTTGATGCCTGAGATGCTGAAGGATTCTTGTTAAGCCTCCTTTTTCTCATCTGGGAAGTTTTTTTTGACAGAGGACAGCTCACACCTTGAAATTTGGGAACTGATTGGGAAATTCCAGAGCTGTCAGGTTGAAGAGCTTTTGCAAATTGGACCCAAAATTTTTTCCTTCATTATTGATTAATAATATCAGGAGGGGTAAAATACCATAAAAAGAATGGGTCACTGGATAACCACTAAACTTTCAGAAAGGTAGGTGATATAAACCAGGACCATTTCCATCAGGCTTCACCCTCATCCATTTGTTTCAATATATGCCATGATTCTCAGAAATACTTTAATATAGCCAGATGCTTTTGAAAGGCTATACTTGACATAGGATCAATTGACCACTGAAGGAGTATTTATAAAGCTCTCACTTTGTGCCAGGCACAGACCTGGATATAAAAACAAGAATGAAATAATCCCTGCCCTTTGGGGAACTTCCATTTTATTGGAGGTAGACTACATGTAGACATAGAGAGATACAAAATAGATACAGGGTGATGGGGAAGGACTCACAAGCTACGGGGATCAGGAAAGAATGTGGTAGATCTTAAATCGGAAGGGAACTTGGAAATCCGGTTCAACCCTCTCACTTGAACAGATGAGAACAGTAAAACGCAGAGTAAGTCGCTTGACTAAGTGCGAAGAGTCAGGTCTAGAACCTGGTTTTCCTGGTTGCTTCAGTGCTCTTTATATTCCACCATAATGTTTGAACACTACTAGCCAAAGTCACTGTGGAATCTAGTTCAGGATCAAGAATGCCAAAACCAAAGCTTTGACCAGTTAGTCAACCAATCAACATACCTTTTTAAAGCATCTACTTTGTGCCAAGCACCAGGCTAGATGCTGGCGATTCAGAGACAAAGGTAAAATGATCCTGCCCTGAAGGAACTTATGATATAGCTGAGAGACAACATATAAATAGGTATATACAAACTACATGCAAGGTTATTTGGGGGAGAGAAACTAGCAGCTTGGGGCATCAGGAGGTAGAACATTCAACTCAATTCAATAAACATTTATTAAGCACCTACTATGTGCCAGACAGAATGATAAGTGGGAGGGATACAAAAATAGACAAAAGATTGTCCCTGCCCTTAAGGAGATTACATATAATGGGGAGACCACATGTAAATAAACATATACAAAGCAAACTATATACAGGATAAATAGGAAATATTTAGCAGAGGAAAGGCATTGGAATTAAGAGGGCTTGGGGAAGGCTTCCTAGAGGAGGTGGGATTTTAGGAAGTTAGGGAGGTCAATAGTCCAACTGAAGGAGAGAGAGAGATCATTACAGTCATGGAAGAGACTTGCTCATAGAATAGCCATAAGGCCTGTCCTGAAGGAAACTAGGGATTCGGGGGGTGGGAAGGTGCATTTCAGGGATGTAGGACAGCTACTGTAAAGACATGAAGACTGGAAATGGAATGTTGTATATGAAGAGTGCTGAGAAAGCCAGTTTGGCTGGACCATCAGGTTACATCAAGTGAGGAATGTGGAATAAGTTTGGAAAGGCAGGTTGAGATCTTGCCAAATAGAAGAGTTGATTATTTGATTCTTAAAATAATAGAGAATCACCAAACTTTGTGGAACTAAGGGAGTGACGTGGCCAGACCTGTGCTTTAGGGAAATCACTTTGGCACATGGATGGAAGATGGATTTTGTTGGGGAGAGACGAAGCAGGGAGACTGGTGAAGAGGCTATTACAGTGGTTTAGTTAAGAGGTGATGAAATGGGGCAGTGGTTGTATGAGTTAGAGAGAAAATAATGGATGTAAGAGATATTGAGGAGGTAGAAAGGACAAGGTTTGGCAGCTGACTGGAAACGTGTCATGAGAAAGAGAGTCAAGAATTGAGAACAATGCGACATGAAAGTTGTAAACCTGGGTGATCAGATATACGGCAATATCCATGACCAAAAAAGCAAAGTTCAGAAGAGGGGTGGGTTTTGGGGAAAGGATTATAAGTTATTTTAGATATGTTAAGTTTGAATGGCTTGAGAGACTTCCAGTTGTAAATATCCAATAGGCAGTGGGATTAGAGCTCAGAAGAGAGACTGTGACAGAGTATCAAGATCTGAGGTGAAAAAATATGATAGACAGATATGATAATTAAACTCATGTGGTTTCTTATGATACAATAGAATTACGCTGCATTTATATAACAAAATTTGTTCAGCCATTCCACAATTGATTGGCATTCCTTAGTTTTCAGGTCTTCGACACCACAAATACACTAATACAAATATTTTTGTACATATGGATACTTTTTATCTTTCCTGGATCTCTTTAGGGTATAGGTTTAGTAACAAGATTTCTGAGTCAAAAAGTTTGAACAGTTTTAGTAACTGAGGTATTGGTTTAAACCTAATATTTGACAGAGAGTTTTTCAGTTTTTTCCAATACTTTTTGTTGAATAATGAGTTTTTGTCCAAGAACCTAAGGTCTTTGGGTTTATTAAATACTAGACTACTTATCAAGTTAATTTGCTTCTGATCATTGTGTACTTAATCTGTCCATTGACCCACATCTATTTTTTTTTTAGCAAATATGAAATCATTTTGATGATTACCACACTGTGGTGTTGTCTGAGATCCAGGAATTCTGGACCACCTTCCTTCTCACTTTTTTTGTTGCTCTTGATATTCTTGACCTTATGTTCCTCCAGATGAATTTTGTTATCATTTTTTCTAGCTCTATTAACTAATCATTTGGCAGTTTGATTGCTATGGAACTAAATAAGTAAACTATTTTAGGCAATATTGTCAATTTATGATAGTGACTCAGCCTGAGCAAATGGTATCTCTCCAATTATATAAATGTGTCTTTATATTTGTAAAGAGTGTCTCAGTTTTACTCACATAATTCCTATCTATTTCTTGGTAGGTGGACTCTCAAGTATTTTATATAGTCTATAGTTATTTTATGTTTTTCTCTTTATCTCTTTTTGTTGGGTTTTATTGGAAATATACAGAAATATTGATGATTTCTGTGGATTTATTTGATATCCTGATACTTTGCTGAAATACTTTCAATTAATTTTAGTTGAATCTTTAGGATTTATAAGTAAATATTCATATTATTTGCCCAAACGTGATGATTTTATTTCTTCTTTGCCCATGCTAATTCCTTTCATTTATTTTTTCTTTTATTAATTCTAGAGATAGCTTTTCCAACACTATATCAAATAGTGGTAATAATGGACATCCTTACCTTATCCCAGCTCTTATAGAAAAGACCTCTAACTTATCCCCATTACTTATAATTATTTCAGAGAAATCTGGGAAGATTTGTTTGAGCTGATACTGAGTGAAGTAAGCAGAAACAGGAGAGAAATTGATACTGTAACAACAACATTGTCAAACAGAAACAACTCTGAAAAATTTAACTCTGATTGATGTAACAAACAATCATGATTCCAGTGTACTGATGACAAAAAAAAGCTACTTCTTGACAGAGAGATGATGAAATAAATATTCATAATGAGACATTCATTTTTGGACATGACTAATATAGGAATTTGTTTTGCTTGATTAATGCATAGTGTCACAAGATTCTGTCATTTCTTTTTTCACTTGTTTCAGAAGTGGAGAGAGCTCAGAGGGAGAGAAAAGAAATTCTTTTTAATTGAAAAACAAGTCAATTAAAAAATCGAACCTATGTGAACCAATAAATATATCCAGAGATAGAGTATAGAAAGAAAAGAGAAAGGGAACCAGGTCAGAACCTTGCTGTATACCATCAATTAAAGGGAGTGATATGGATGATGTTACAGCAAAGGAGACTGAGAAGGATCAGAGAACCAAGAAAGACCAGGCTCATAAAAACCCAGAGCATGCCCAGAGAGTATCCAGGAGGAGAGGGTGCCCGATAGTGTTAATGCAAGTCAAAAAGGATAAAGACTGAGAAAATGCCAGGAAATGGGATCAGATTATTAGAGTAGAATTATTAAAAAGGAGATTGATGCTATTGATTAGAGAAATGCAAACTGAAACAACTCTGAGGTACTAGAGGTACTAACTCACACCTATCAGATTGGCTATTAATGACAGAAAAGGGAAATGATAAATGCTGGAGAAGATGTGGGAAAATTGGAACACTAATGCATTGTTGGTGGAGTTGTGAACTGATCCCACCATTCTGGAGAGTGATTTGAAACTATGCTCAAAGGACTATAAAACTGTGCATACCCTTTGATCCAACAATACCACTACTAGGGCTGTATCACAAAGAGATCATAAAAATGGGAAAAGAACCCACATATACAAAAATATTTTTAGTTGCTCTTTTTGTGGTGGCCAAGAATGGGAAATTGAGGGGTTGCCCATCAGTTGGGAAATGGCTGATCAAGTTGTAGCATATGAATGTAATGGAATACTATTGTACTATAAGAAATGATGAGCAGGTAGATTTCAGAAAAACCTTGAAAGCCTTACATGAATTGATGCTGAGAGAAGTGAGGAGAACATTGTACCCAGTAACACCAACATTGTGTGATAATCAATTTTGATAGACTTGGCTCTTCCCAGCAATGCAATGATCAAAGACAATTCCAAAAGACTCATAATGGAAAATGTGATCCACATTCAGAGAAACAACTATGGAAGATGAATGCGGATCGAAGCACACCATTTCCCCTTTTTCTTTCTTTCTTGTAGTTTTCCCCTTTTGTTCTGATTCATCTTTTACAACGCAATAAATGTGGAAATATGTTTAATATGATTGTACATGTGTACCATATACCAGATTCCTTCCTGTCTTGGGGAAGGGAGGAGAAAAAAAATTTGGAACTCAAAATCTTATAAAAGTGAATGTTGAAAACTAAAAACGACGACGACAAAAAAAAAATGGAGATTGAGATTTGGTTTAAAACAGGCAGAACAAAACATAATAATGGAGAGAAAGTCAAGACCAGAAATCAAGTTGTTAAGCCAAGTTCAAGAATACCAGAGGTCAAGGTCATCTAGTTCAGGGAAGGCCAAGGGCCTAGCTTCAAACCTACATACTACTGTAGATTACAACCAGAGTACCTAATTGATTGAAGCACCAGGAAACTTCTGCTGGTCTCTTTTACTACCCCCTCCCCTGCTCTAGCTTTCTTAGCCTATCTGATTCTCTTGAACGTCTTAGCAAACCTAACCGATAGTATAATTTACTTTTAAAAAAAGTCAGTGGGGGTGGTGGAGCTGTAACAAGAGGACACTGAGCCACACATCACATCAGATTGACCCATGATCAAATATGGATTTCTTTTTGGCAATCCACTAATTTCTATTTCTTGTGGCCAATACACATGTGGCTCTTCTCTATTGTATTAAGTCCACATATTCATTAGTGCACAATGGCTGGAAAACTTCCTTCTCATTATTCCCAAATTTTGCCAGGCTGCAGAGAAAAATCTCGCCTTAGACTGCATTTGAATCAAAATATCAAATACAGTGGCACAATCCGAGAGCAAGTCAGCCCCAAATGCAATTCAGGAATAAAAAGACTCTCCATACATCTTTCAAAAGCAAAATGAAAATCACTGTTTTATGTGTGTTTCAGTGGAAGATGACATGAAACCCAGGGTAAGATTAGTAAAAGAAAAAGCTTTGTGTGGTTTATTTTTCCACAGAGAAAGCCATATTGGGAAGGAATAGGGGCTGTGCTGACCACTGCAAGCATGTATGTGTATACGCACGCGCGCACACACACACACACACACACACACACAGAAGTAATCAAGAAGGGAATGTACAACTGTATCAATATGTTATGTTTTATGGTTATTTATTGAGCTCATTCTTCTGTGGAATGGAAAGCAATCCCCAGACACTATGGAAAGGGTTTGCATGCTAAGTTAGACAGACAATGCAATGCATTTCAGACACAAGCAATAGCAGAAACCAGATGGTCATCTGATCTCAATAACTGTATATAAACTGAACTGTTATTAGTGATACCATCACCAATAATGTATTTGCGGGGTAAGGGGAAGAGGCTTTTGCTCACACAACATAGCCTGTCCCTCAGCGTTTGTAGCTGTCGACAGGACACTGAAACATCTGGAAGACGCCAGAACCCTTCAGTCCATCAGCTAGATGGTTCTTATGATGTCGAACATCCCAATGTTAGGAAGCAGGGTGGCGACTGACTGGATTGCTCTCTTTTCATCTTAATGTTAGCAGCTATGTAGGCAGCCTGTGTGCCTTCACAGGCAGGCCGAGATCTGCCGGCTGAATCTAGAGAACCGATTGATGCAGACGTCTCATCCAGACAACTATTCAGGTCTCAAACGCCTTCGTTTTCTAAAGCAAGTTTTTTACCTGAATTATTTGGGTAATTGTCCCCAACAGTCCTCCTCCTCATTCCATCTTCATAAACCCTAGCTGAAGGACCACACTTAATATTGATTGAATTATTCGCATTACAACAATAATGATGCGTTCGGTAGAATTCAAAGAACATGCCTCTCCTGCTTCATTGTAATTTTATGCAACTTTTCGAAAGGCAGCAGTTAGCACAGGCTGCATTATCATTCATAAAATATATTTCAGTGCCTCGGTAGAGTTGTAGATGCTCTCACTCTCTAGGAATTTTCAAAACGCTCTAGAATGCAGGATGTTTAAAAAAAGGGAAGTGAATGTTAAATACCTTATAACCTTCAGAGAAGCTACGTTGATAACACAGACCTATAAAAGGATTATAGGATGTCCTATTCACCTATTCGTTTCTGGGCAGTAAAGCATTTTCATCAAGTCCTTCTTTTGCTTTTTAGTCTATGACTGGGTAAGGGGGGGGGGAAGTCTCATGTCACTGTACTACATACAATATATATATATATATATATGTCACACACACACGCGCGCGCGCGCGCACACACACACACACACACACACACACACACACACCACTCTAGTGAAACAAGAACAGAACCGGCAGAGGAAATTACTTTTTTCCTCTGCCCTCAGGACATACCGATATTTTTCATTCCTTCACCAAAATCATCTGGGTGAAAACGTGGCGGTGCTGGGGGAGCAGGGGAAGGCGGGAATACTTTTTGCCATCCATAAGCGGAGGAGATAATGAAACTAGCTTCTGGGATAAGCATATTTATTGGGTTTGTTGTGTATCAAATGTAACAAAAGTAAAGTGTCTGAAGAACGCCATGTGTGGTTCTTTTCACACCCTTTGATCACACAATTCCCCTTTAATTCAGATGCAGTAGAGCTTAAGTGGCTTCATTGATGTGTTAAGTGTGGAATGATTTTTGTATAAAATAAAAAAGGCCCCATTATGTGTCCAGAAAAGCCTGTGTGTGCTTGTTTATTGAGACAGGAAGTCGGTTTCCCACACAGAACAACAGCCCAGAGATGCTGGAGCATTGTGTCTGAAAGCAGAGGAAAGGAAACTTAATTTTCTACCTGGCAGAAATCGGCTTCTAGAGGAAGGGCCAGACAATGCGATTGGGCTGCAGCTGAATGAGGGGGCTTGATTGATTCTCAGAAAATGCGCTCTGCCATGTATAGGGAGGTTGCATGGACTACTTTTGTTAGGGAAGTGCACGTTGCACAATCGGGGTCTTTGTACCTTAGGCTTAAAGTGATGTGTCCCAGTGAGCACTCTCCCCCTATTTCCCTCTCGCACTCTTTACCTCTCCCCCTTCCCCCTTTTCTCTCTCCCCCTTTCCTTCCCCGGTCAGGTGGGGGAAGGAAGCTGGGGCGGAGGGAGGCTCTACTCTGCACTGCCCTCTCTCCCTCTTGGTCCGGTCTGCTCTTGACACTGGCCTTGAGTATCTTGGCCCCTTCTCTGCCCCAAATTTTTAGCACTGGCGAAAGTTCTCCGAGATTTTCCAAGATTCAAGGAAGGGGGTGAGGTGGGGGGTGGGGTGGACAACTGAAGTTTTAATAACCGTCTGCTGATCAAAGCTCCAAACGTGGGAATAGCCACCATCTGCCTGGAAAATGAGCTCTTAGTCTGGGGATGGGGAGGGGGGTAGGGTGGGCAGGAAATCTGAGTTGTATCCTTGGGTTTGGGATTAGAACTGATTGCCCACCTGGGTCTGGAATAAGTTTTCTGCCTGCGGGATTGTTGAAGCAATACCCTTGGGTGAATAGATCTGTGAGTTCTCGTCTCCCCTCTTTCCTCACCTCAAGCATTGTCCACGCCTCTTGAAACCTCTCAGAGCAAGTGGCATGATTTTAATAATTGATTACATGAATACATCAATTAATTAATTCCTTCATTATCTGGGGGTAGCAATTACATTAAAAAGACCCTCTGTGTAAAAAGAATAACAATTTCAGGGCCAAAAGTTTAAAGTTCGTGCAAGCAGAAATACCATGGGGCTTGGATTCAAAGCGGAGGCTAGCTCCAGTCTCAACTCTGATACTTATTACCCAGATGACCTTGGGGAAGTCATTTCCCTTCACAAGGCATCAGTTTCTTCCTCTAAAAATAAAAGGGGTGTTCTAAAGTAATGATCTATGAGGATAAACTTGTGCTTCTATGATCCAAATGGGTTACTTGCTGATTCTGAGATCTCTGGCTAACACACCTTTTGTTTGGAGAACATTTATACTCTGCGTATTACCTCTAGAGCAACATTCCCGACCTTTGTGACTATGTGCCTACTGTGTGTCAGGTGTCCGGTCCTGTGTTGAAGCACACAGGACACTGTGTTAGATATGATGCAGACTTCCCTTCAGAGAAGTTTATAATTTAATGGGTGGGGGTTGAGAGACTTGAATACAAATAACCATGACACAAAAGAGAGGGTGTTAAATGCAAACCAAGAGGTCAAAGCAAAGAACTATGAGAAAACTGAGGGAGAGAGCACTTTCACCTTTGGGGGAAATGGGCTGGAGATGGAGGGGTGGGGATTTGGATTAGGGAAATCTTTATGGAAGAAAGATTTGACACCAAGGTGCTACTTAAAAGAAGGGAGCCACTTCAGTAGAGGGAAGAAACAGGGTGTATTCTATTGGGAACAAACCTGGAGTCAGAAAAACCTGGGTTCGGATCCCAACTCAGAACTAGCTGTGTGACTCTGCTTCACTTCGGGCGCCTGTTTCCTCTTCTTTTTTTTTTAAATTCTTCTTAGATCTTTTGGGGGGGGGGGCAGGGTAATTGGGGTTAAGTCACTTGCCCAAGGTCACACAGCTAGTACATGTGTCAAATGTCTGAGGCTGGATTTGAACTCAGGTCCTCCTGACTCCAGGGCTGGTGCTCTACTCACTGCACCACCTAGCTGCCTCCTAAGCTTCCTCTTCTGTAAAAGGAGGGGATTGAGCTTGATCTCTAGGGTTCCATCTCATCTTAAGAGACAATGAAAAGTTTATTGCAGGTATGGGGGGGGGGGGAAGGGGAGGAATGGAGTGAGTATAAACATAAGGATATGGGAGGAGGCAAGACTAGAATGAGGAACAGAAAACAAATAGTGCAGTTTGCCTAGATCTCAGAAGAGGAGGAGTATAAGAGAAGGCTGGAGCTAGACAGTAAAGGACCTTGAAGATCAGGATCTGGAGTTTGTTCTTTAATGAATAGATACTGAGGATTTTTGAATAAACAAGTGATCAGAGAAGTGCTTCAGGAAGATTACTCAAACATACCAGAGTGAAAAGACCATTGGGGAAGGGCTATGCTAGAGGCAGGAAGACCAGTGAGGAGGCCAGTACAATAGCCTCATATAGACAATGAGGGCTTAAATTTGAGTAGCTATAATGGAAATGGAAAGGTGGGGGCAGGGGAATACAAGAAATACTAAAGTGGTAGAATCCGAATTTTTGGAAGTTCATAACCAATATCCTATTCTTATGTTCCATAATACAAATATTACATTATTTAATTTTAAGGTTAAAAAAATTAAAAGTCACCATATGGATGTAAGTCACAACCTTCCTGAACTCAGTTTCTCTATTTGTAAAATGAAGAGGTTATGCTAGTCAGTTCTTAAAGCCTCTTCAAAATTCAGTGTGTTGATTTTGCGTGTATCAAAAGCTATCTGTAGAGTAGTGATGGGGATTTTCTCTTTCAGAGGAAGTTGTCTTTAGTCAAAGTGTCTTCATGGAAGAAGTAGAATGTTTCATGAACTGTTTGAATGAGGAGAAGAAAATGGAGTAGTGGGTCACAGGTTGGGGGAGGAGTATCTTCTCTCCATGAATGGTTTAGCAGGTGTGTGGAAGTGGATAGAGCACTGGGCTTGGAATCAGGAAGACCAGAGTTGAAATCCTGTCTCAGATGGAAACTAGCTGAGTGGCCCTGGGCAAGTCACTGAAACACTATCTGCTCAGTTTCTTCTTCTGAAAAATGGGGGTATTAATAATATTACTTCTCAGGATTGTTGTGGGACTAAAATGAACTAATATCTATAAAGTGCTTTTCAAATTGTTATGTGCTGTGTAAGTGCTTAAATTCTTTGGCGGTAGTGGTGATGTTTCTCTTGAGACTGGAATTGATGCTTTTCTATAACCAAAAGTCCTTCTCTATGACTACTTTTCCCTCTCCTCTACTTAAAATACCCTCTCTCCCTTCTCTCTATCAGGTTGAGTCAAAGTGGCTTCAAGTCAGAAAGATCACTGAAATTAAAGTCAGAACACCTGGGCTCAAGTCCTGCATCTCACATTTACTTGCCGTGTGACTGAACATGACACCTAACTTATCTGAGCCTGTTTCCTCATTTATAAGATGGTTATAATAATTCTTTAACCTCCACTGAAATCACAGAACCACAGAATTTGAGTTGGGAGGAACCTCAGAGGACATCTAGCACAACATATATAGAAACTGAATGTCCATATAACCTATCTTACAAATGATCATCCGGTCCCAGCTTTAAAGGGAGTCCCTTCTCAAAAGAGAAGGCTCTTGTTTGTACACGTTGTTTTTTCTAGAAACTTACTCTGATGCCCAGTCGTGACCTCAAGGGACCCTGGGGTTCTTGAAAACTGTTGTTGTTGTTACTGTGTTTGTCCTTCGTTCTCGAAGAGGACCATGACATCAGGGAGATGATGACGTGACCTGCAGTTGACTTTGATTTGAGGGAGGGAGGGCTATGCAAGGTCACCAGCCTCACTTTCTCCTCCAGAGCCATATGGGTCCAGTGGCCAGATATTGATCAGGACCACTAGAGATGGCTCAGCTCTTGAAAACTATGCAGCTCTTAAATGCTGATTCTACCAAGCTGGAAAGACTTCCAGGAGAGCCCAGTGATGTCTGTCATTTGAGTTCTAGCCCAGCTAAGTTTGGAGATGCTTATCAGAAGTTTAGTGGAGGTGGGGCTGAGGTGGTTGTTTACATAACAACTCTAAAGAACTTCTACTCAGTGTTAGACAAATTGCATTGGTGGAGAGAATAGCTACCCCAGTGAATCAAAGATTTAAGTAAACATTGGGCAAGCATTTATTAAATGCCTGTTACATGATAGGCAGCATGCTAGGTACTGGGGGTACAAACATAAAAATGAAACATCCAAGCCCTCAAAGAAACTTAGATTTTATGAAATTACAGTGGAGATACCATAGCACTTTCTCAATGTGCCTAATCCTAAAGGTTGTTTGAGAGAAGCCCTGATTCAGTTGTAGAGAACTAAATAAATGTGGTTTTTATCATATGTACCCCCCTACCCCCAAAAAAATCCCAAGATATGGGGGGGTTGTTTCTGGGGGTAGGAGGAGCATACCCTTTAGAGCTATTTTGAAGCTGAGTAGAGAAGAATTCTAGAGTATAAGAATTGGCTTGACAATGGAGATTCGGGTAATTTCATTGCTAGTGCTCCCAGACTGAAAGCCCTAACCACTCAGGCTCCCTCCTTTGGCATTGGGGAGAAATTCATATTCTTTTCTGACTCTTTCCTCAACCAATTTCATTTCAGTTCCCCACCCACTAGCCCTGCTGCCAGCCCACTAACCTAGCCATCTATTTTATGCCTCTTCATTTTTCTGTCCATAACCCATGTCCTCCTCACATTCCTTTTATGCATTCCACATCTTGCCATATCTCATTCCCCCTACATCTATTTATGAAATGCTTGGTATGTGGCTTTCGCCTGTGAACAACAATAGGCCATGACCAATCACGTCACATGACTCTAATTTATCGTGTCCAGGGCCATTTTTTTTTTTTTGGAAAGGAGTTGTTATTGACTAAAAATGCTGCTTTCTCATTTTGGCATGAGAGTTCTGATCACTAATAACAACTCCTTACTTTAGCTCTCACAATAAATACTGAAGTATTTTATCCTAGCCATATTTACACTCAAATGAGAAAGTAGTCACTTTTGTATATCCTAGTGGGGGAAAGAAAAAACAAACCACACATTGAGTAATAGTAGAGTCAAAAGACTTAGATATGAGCCCTAGTTCTGCAATTTCCTACCTTTATGACTTTGGGCAAAACATGCCCCATCTCTAAATCACAATTTCCTCTTCTATAAAATATCGGAGGGAGTTCAACTAGGCGACTTCTGAGACACTTTCTATCTTTAAATCCAAATGTACTATTGTTGGGCCTATTAATGGATGGGAAGATCTTCAAATTAAGCAAAAGTACTTTAGCAATACAGCTATATGGAGCCAGGTGAGCTGAATTCTTGTCTTCATTCTGTAACTAACATCTCAATTTTATGACTTAACTATTTGAGCATCAGGTTACGAAGATGAAAATCTTCTCCATTCATTCATTCATTCAAAAATTATTTGTTGAGGACCTCCTATGTTAGATATTGGGGGGAATTACAAGAAAAATATAAAACACAATTCCCATCCTCAAGGCACTTTTAGTCTTGTCGGGAGGACAAAATTCAAATAAAAAATTTTAAATACCAATATAATGAATGATGAAAATATTGCGGCGAATGGCAAAGTCCTAATTACTAAATAGATCAGAGGAAGGGCACCGAAGTGATTGAACTCGGCCGGTGACTGGAAGAGAAGGTGGGCATTTTGACTGTTGACGTGGATTCACGTCTGAGGGGTCTTTAAGGAGGGAAAAGACCTCCTGGGTTGAGGAAATGGCACTTGAAGATTAGAGTTTAATTTGCTTTTCATTTAAAGTGCCTTAATGAATGAGAAGCCCTAAAGGAAGAAGTGGTGGGCCCATTTTGCAGAGAGGTTCATTGATATGCAGAATGGTTAGAGACTGACCCAGAAGCCACTTAGCTTAAAGTGGGAACAACTCTAGGGTCCTAACACAGCCTAGACTCCTACCTACAGCACAGCACATATGCCCTTGAGCCAGGAGCTGGTGGTGGCCTAGCATTAGAAACAGTTCATGTGCCATATTCGGGTCAGTGCTCTGATGACACAGAACATAGAAATGGTCTGCTCTATGAGAGCAATCCAGGGCTCCTTATTTTTAGAGCGCTCCCCTTCAAGAGAGGTCCCTTTCCCGGCTGGTAAGAAAGGCCTCAGAGAGAATGAGTAATGGTTGTGGCACCTAGCCTACCCTTGGCTAAATGCAGTTACAAAATTCCTTTGTGAGAGGAGAAGGAAATAATTTCTCCTCCTCCCTCCCTTCTTCTTTTTTTTTTTTTTAATGTGCCTGAGATGATCTGGAGGAAAAAAAAAAGTTTCTCCAGGCAGACAAAATTGAAGTTGTTTTTTTCCCCCTTCTGTCTGTCAAAGGAGTCTTATCTGATTTTAATCAGGCCTTTGCCTGATATGATTTGAAACAGCTGAAGCTAAAATCATCCTGAAGAAAGACACCTTTGGTTAGAAGTACCAAGCTAAGCTAGTCTCCCAATCCCCAAGCCAGGTATTCCCTATCAGATCTAAGTGTCAGGGAGTGTGAAGGTTTCCTTCCCTTAAAACAAACAGATGCCCTGCAGGGCTTTCACATCTCAGCAATCCACTCTGGAGATACACTCTAAAGGAAATAAAGTGCGATGGAGACCATTGCAAACAGAAAGTGACGACTACCATTTATTTACAGCTAGAGAGGTGTACAAAGCACTTTAAGTATATTATCTCACTCATTCATTTAACAGACATTTATTAAGGCCCTGCAATGTCCTAAGCACTGTGCAAGGTTGCTATATACATATGTATATATGTGTGTGTGTGTGTGTATATGTATATATGTATGTATAGATATGTATATGTATGTATATGTATATATAAATAGGTGTGTATATGTATATATAGATATGTATATGTATGTATATGTGTGTATGTATATATAAATACATGTATATATGTATAGATATGTATATATGTATGTATAGACATGTATATATGTATATGTATGTATATGTGTATGTATATGGATATAGATATGTATATATGTATGTATAGATAAATATGTGTGTATGTATATGTATATGTAAATATGTGTGTATATGTATATATACATGTATATGTATATATATGTATACATATACAAAACCAAAAGCATTTTCTGCACTTGTTCAAGAGGCATATCTCAAGCACCTACAATGTGCCAAGCGTGAAAGGAGATTATACTCTACCTGGAGGAAATAATGTATTCATAGCTAAGAAAATGCAAAATACAAAGTTTTATATATGTATATAATACATGTCTGTATTCATATATATATATACATACATACATACATACATACATATAGATACAAATGTGTGTATGTGTGTGTTGTTAGGTCATGTCCAATTTGGAGTTTTCTTGGCATTTTCTTGGCAAAGATACGGGGGTGATTTGCCGTTTCCTCATCCAACTCATTTTACAGATGAGGAAGCTAAGGCAAGCAGGGTTAAGTGACTTGCCCAAAGTCACACAGCTAGAAAGTGTCTGAGGGCAGATCTGAACTCAGGAGGATGAATCTTCCTGACTTCAGGTCCAGCACTTTGTGCACTATGGCACCCCCTAGCTACAACAGATAGAGTGCCAGGCCTGGATACAAACAGACAAACCTGTGTTTGTTCTCCGTTTTTGAAGAGAACAGTGACATCAGAGAAATTATGACATGACTTGCAGTTGACTTGGATTTGAGTGAGGGAGTCACCAGCCTCAGTTTCTCCTCCAGAGCCATCTGGGTCCAGTGACCAGATATTCAGCAGGATGACTGGAGATGGCCCAGGATGCAATGGGAGACCCTGGCCCTTTCAGCCTAAGGTCTTTTCAGGTTCTCACTTTGAGTGAGGTAAGGCCCATTCAGTGCATAGGCCTCTTATAAATATATATGATTTATAATGTATAAATATAATATATTCAATACATAACCATGTACACTTAATGGACCTACACTTTCAGTTGTGTAGAGCACTCCTGGAGAAGAACTTTCTCCACCATTGCAGGTTGGCACCGGCTCCGTAACTCATAGTGTATCTTAAAGAGTTGCTTTAGAGCATTGGAGGCTAAGTGACTTGCCCAGGGTCACACAGCTAGTAGGTAGCAGAGGAAGAATTTTAACTTTGAGAACTCTTCCAGACTCCAGGCCAGGTCTCTACAAATCATTTCTCTCTGCCTCTCAATAGCAATTCATTTTTATACAAAGTGATTATGAAATAACATTGAGGAGGACCTTAACATCTGAGGAGATCAGGATAGGCCTGTTATAAAGGACGGCAATGGAATTGAGCCTTGGAGGAAGCCAGTGGTTCTCAGAGATGAGGGGGAAGTGTGTGAGGTAAAATTTGAACTCAGGTCTTCCTGACTCCAAGGCTAACACACTATTTGCTATGCCAAGCTGTCTCTACCTTTGATAATGGGGATGAGTCTAGCCAGAATATTATTAATGCTTCTGATATTAATGATTAATTAACTAGCTTGTAAATACTTGGAGCATGGGTGATAAGCTTTAAAATATAGTGTTAGGGATGATCTAGATCTTACGGACGGATAAGTGATAGGAAACCAGGCTCTTCCATTGCAAGTCCAAGGAGAATAATCAAGAACTACCTATCCTGTAGTCATAGGAATTCATGATGGAAGAAATCTTACAGGTCATCTAGGCCACCGCATTCATTTACAGATGAGATAGCTGAGGCCTAGGGGAACACCATTATTTCCTCAAGGCATCATGGGTAGGGTGTGACAGAAGTGAGATTGGAACCTAGACCTTCTGATTCCATGAGTCTATGATTGTTCCATTATTTTCCCAATGTTATCATGGGAGTTAGCTCGGACAATTTCCTGGCCCGTATTTGTTTTTAACCAGGTTGTCCTCCAAAGGCTATAAAAGCAAATGACCCCGGAAAGCTTCACAGCTCGCTCACCAACCCCTGGAATTATTTTTTTCCTGTGTGATGAGGTTAGTGATGACCATTAAGACTGATATGGATGTCCTCCAAGTTGGCTCTAGGAATGACCCGTTCTTAGACCCCACTTTAAAAGACAGGGTTAAAATTAGAAGGCAGAGGATCCCAGGACTGTTGTTATGGTATCTTAGTTGCCTGGTTATTTGGGTTTGCGGAACTGCTTTCCAGCAGGGATCTCATGGGGCCAAATCTAATTGGAGCACAGCACAAGAAACTATAACAACCTGAGCATGCTCTAAAGACCAGGGCAGTATTGCCATGGCAAAAAATAATTGTAAACCTTTTCCTCAACAACTTTGCATTCTAAAAGAAAAATAAAGTTCACTCAGTGTTGTCTCTCTTAGCTTGTAAATACTTGGAGCATGGGTAATAAGCTTTAAAATATAATTAGATAACCAAGCCTGACCACCCTCCCCCCCCCACAAAAAAAAGAGAAATAAAAATGAACCCCTCCCTTCTTTGCAGAGGTGGGGAAGATGGGTGTAGAACATTGTATGGACTGTTGGATTATGCTCATGTGTTGGTATTTCCTAAATTGCTTTTTCCTTTTCTCTCTTAAAATTTTTGGTTACATAAGAGACAGTTTTCTAGAGAGACAAGGGGAGGAGGGAAGTATATATTTGTAAATGAAGGTGAGTTTAATACACATTTAAAAAATATTTAATGTAATTAGTATCATAAACTATAGACCTGAAAGGTACTCAGAAATTATCTAATCCAAATAAAACATTTGATAAAGACTGTGAAGTCCACAGGGCTTAATTGACTTCCCCAATATTATGCAGCTAGCTGAAGGCAAACCAAGATTAAAATCTAAGTCTCCTAACTCTTAGTCCAATGTGTGTTCCATTCTCGCATGCTTTCTCTGTGGGCAGTCTGCCCCATTAAAATAGCTCCATGTGATTAAGGATTGTTTCATTCTTTTCACTTGTACCCAAGTGCCTAGTACGGTGCCTGTCAAGAAGTAGGTACTTAATAGACATATGGTGGTTGACTGATTTTAGTTTTATGTGCTGGGATTTCACGGTTGTACACTGCAGTGTTTTTCCTAGGAGTTTTGCCCACAGTAGATCTGCGATCATGATCGAGATTTGCTGGTCTCTTATTTTGGGAAATAAAACATCACTGACAAGGATTGTCTTCTAGTAAAAGTACCACAGAAAATTGTGTAGTCCCCTAGTAGGTGTTGTAGAAAGCCGCGGTCTAAGGCTTCAACCCTCTGAACTAAGCAATCTGTGTTCTAGACCACACAGAACATCTTAATGCCAGTCATTTTACCTTCTTGGATTTCTGTGAGTTTTTCTGATTTTTTCTTAGTCAATGACTTACCTAATGCATCACAACACCATGTTACAACAGTACTCACAGATCACCAGGAGCGTGAGATGGGTGAAATTCCCAGTTGGAATATATTTTGTTGCAATAAAGATCAATAAATGTACTTTAACTTTCCTGGACCATAATTTCCATATATATAAACTGGGAGAGTTGAGCTAGATCATTTCTAAGCTTCCTTCTGGTACTAAATCCTACGAAAACAGAAGCATGCCATCCCCGAGGGCCTTTGGCGCCCAACTATGGGCCACAGCAATGGTTCCTCACTGTTTCACCAGAACTGTCAGTTATCATTCAGAGACATGCATTTTACAAACAGCAACACAACAGACTGGTGAGTCCTTTTTACAGCTGAAGAAACTGATACTAGCTGACATTTATACGGTGCTTTAAAATTTCCTACTTTTAAAAAAATTAGACATGATTTCATGGATTTAGGGAGCTACCGGTGACCTCTACCAGAAAAGCAACTGATCTGTAAATTATAGTCTTAGCAAGTTGCTTGGGGTCACTGAAAGATGAAGCAACTTGCCCAGGATCACTTAGCCAATATATGTCAGAGGTGGACCCGGACACTTTTGAGCTCTTCAAAGTGCTTTGGAAACATTATCTTTTTTGCCCTTTGGGACAAGCCTGTGAGATGGGTGCTATGCTTATACCCTTTTTACAGATGAGGAAACTGAGGTTCAGAGGTTAAGGAACTTGCCTACACTGATGTAGCAATAAGTAAATGACAGAGCCAGTGCTCAAACCTAGGTGCTCTGATTCTAATTCCAAGGATCTTTTCATGCTCCCACCCTTGCCTCATTTCATAAGGCACATGGGACCCATCTGTGCAGTTGGCCCTTGCATTTCTCGTTGGGGGGTGCGGGTGGGAAGGTCTCTGCAGAACTTGATCTTGCCCAAGCTTGTCAACAACTGATGGCTGATGATTCTGCAGCAGACGCCAAGACAATCATCACTCATCGAGGACTGCTCAAGATTTAAATGCCTTCGGTTCAGAATTTCTGTTGCCCCTGGAATTTTCCGATGCTTCATGGATACCCTGCTTTCTAAGATGCCAGGAGTGGTGTTATATTTTGCTGACATTCATTTCAGGGGATCAAAAGGAAATAACCCCAGGAAGACTTGCACTGTGGGAATCCATTGCGTATCTGAGTGAAACAATGGAAATGTGAGGTCAAAATGGCCAATATCCCCTTTCTAAGCCCCAACAAGCATCAGTGCTGCTGGGATTCCCCCCATACAAGAGGAGGCAGCTAGGCGATATAGTGGACAGAGTGCTGCACTTGTAGTCGACTGAAAGACCTGAGTGCAAATCCTGTCTTAGATCCTTACTAGCTACCGTGGGTAGGTCATTTAGCCTTGTCTAACTTCTGTTTCCTCATCTATAAAGGGGAGGGATGTAGCATAACAATAGTACCTCCTTCCCAGGCTTGCCCTGAGGATCAGGTGAGATAATATTCACCAACTTTAAGGTGTCACATAAATGTTAGCTACTTATAATAATGATGATAATAATAAATGACTGATAATGCACCAAGTACAAAAACAAAGTAGGTGTCATACTTTCCAGTAGATGCTCAATTCTTACTAGATTTTGCTGCAGGGCTACCATTACTGAGCAACTCTCCTCCATGTTAAAAAGGAAAAAAGGAAACATTTTCATTAAGTGCCTACTATGTGCCAGGCGCTGTGATAAACACTTTACAATCATTACCTCGTTTGATCCTCACACCAACCCTGGGAGGTAGGTGCTATCATTATCTCCATTTTACAGTTGAGGAAACTGAGGCAAACAGAGCTTAAGTGACTTGTCCAAGGTCACACAGTGTCTGAGGCTGAATTTGAACTCATGTCTTCTTAACTTCAGGCTCAGCACTCTATTCATTGTGCCTATGGAAAGGAATATTCTATGGTACGTACAACTATGGGTTCACCAGCATGAAGAACTCTCTAGAGTATCAGGCAGCTACTGACTTCTGAATCTTTAATGCACATAAACCATAGCTTATGGCCCCTGTTGTGTCCCCTCTGTGGTGCTGGAATTTTCTGTGCCTATCCATAAAATGCCAAATGGCACAGAGACACTGACCACTTGTGACTCAAAACACTATTATCTATAACAGGGCTGTCCAAAATGTGGCTCGCCTAGAAGCATGGAAATTTACATAAATGTTTTAATAAAAAAAGCTGAGCTCCTGAAGAGCTCTCACTAAAATGGCAAATCAAAATATATTGTCTATCGTTTCAATAAAAACCCAAGGCTGGACAGCCCTGATCTATAAAATGAAGCTATGCTCCCATTGGCAAAGAAGACATTGTTATCATGGTAGTCACCTTAGGTCTTCAACCATTGCTGTGACTGTGCCATTAAGAGTTGGTCTTGATTCCCATCTTTTGGGGGACTCTTTTCCTTCCTTCTTTTGTCTTTCTTTCCTTTTCTTCTCTCATTCTTTCTAAAATATTATTTATTTATTTTTAACATTCTTTTCTTTTTAAATTTTGAGTTCCAAATTTTGTCCCTCCCATCCACCCTTCCTCCACCCACCAAAAAGGTAAGCAAAATGATATCAATAATACGTGTGAAATCATGCAAACCATATTTCCATATTATACACATCACACAAAATAATAGAGAAAACTATATTTCAATTTGCACTCAGAGTTTGTCAGTTCTCTCTCTGGGGGTGGATAGCATTTTTTTATTGTGAGTCCTTCAGAATTGTCTTGGATCATCGTATCGATCAGAGTAGCCAAGTCTTTCATAGTTCATCATCATTACAACATCACTGTTACAGCACACAATGATGTCCCAGTTCTTCTCACTTCATTTTGCATCAGTTCATATGGTCTTGCCATGTTTTGTTGAAACCACCCCTCTTGTCATCTCTTATTGCACAATCATGCCACAACTTGTTCAGCCATTCCCCAGTTGATGGACATACCCTTGATTTCAAATTTCTAGCCACCACGAAAAAAAAGCTGCTACAAATATTTTAGTATGTATAGGTCCTTTCCTTTTGTCTTTGATCTCTTCGGGGTACAGATTTCGTAGTGGTATTGTTGGGTCAAAAGGTGTGCACAATTTTTTAGCTCTTTGGGCACAGTTCCAAATTTCTCTAGCATGCTTGGATCAACTCACCACTCCATCACCAGTTTAGTGGTGTGCCTATTTTCCCTCGTCCCCTCCAGCATTTGTCTTTTATGATAGGTATGTGATGGTACCTCAGACTTGTTTTAACTTGCATTTCTCTAAACAACAGTGATTTAGAGCATTTTTGTCACATGACTATAAATAGCTTTACTTTCTTCTTTTGAAAACTGCCTGTTCATAACCTTTGACCATTTATTGATTGGCATTGTTGTTGTTGCCCAGTCATTTTTAGCCATGTTCAACTCTCCATGACCCTTGTTGGGGTTTTCTTGGCAAAAATACCGGAGTAGTTTTCCATTTCCTTCTCTAGCCCATTTTATAATGAGGAACTGAGGCAAACGGGGTTGAGTGACTTGCCCACGGTCACACAGCTAGTAATTATTTGAATATGAGTCTTCCTGATTCCAAGTCCATTGTACCACCCAGTTGCCATTGTATCGACTGGAGATTGGCTCTTATTTTTATAAATTTGACTTAGTTCCCTATATATTTGAGAAATGAGGTACTTATCAGAGAAACTTGCTATAATTTTTAAAATATCCCTTGATTGTCTAATGGTACCTTTTTCGCAAAATGCAGTTTCCCTGATTACCTCTTTTAATTAGGTCTGTTTTTGATTTTGTTTTGTCTGAGATCATGCTTGTTACCTTTACCTTTTTTATTTCAGATGGTGCCTAATAGATTCTGCTCTAGCCCTTTATTTTAACTCTGTGTGTGTCTTTCTCTTTCAAGTGTGTCTCTTGTAAGCAGCATATTGTTCAATTCTGGTTTCTAATCCATTCTGCTATCCATTTCCATTTTATGGATGAGCTCATCCCATCCACATTCACGGTTATGATTACTAACTTTATGTTTCCCTCTATCCTATTTTCTTCTCTTTATCCTTTTCTCTCTTTACTCTGTTCCTCCTCAAAAATCTGTTTTGCCTCTGATCACTGCCTCCTTTAATCCATCTTCCCTTTTATCATCCCACCCCTCCATATCTCTTATCCCCTTCCCCTTATATTTAACTATTGGATAAGACACATTTCTATACCCAATTTAGTGTGTGTGTGTGTGTGTGTGTAGATACATAAATATATACACAACTACCCATATTTCTCTATCTATCTATCTATCTATCTATCTATCTATATTCCTCCCTCTTTGAACCAATTCTAATGAGAGTGAGATTTAACATTGCCTACTGCACCCTCCCTCACCTTTCCCCTTCCACTATAAAACCTATTTCTTGCATATCTATTTTATGTGAGAAAATTTTCCCCATTGTATCCTTCCCTTCCTCCTTTTTCCTATTTTGCTACCTTTCATTTGTTTTTTGAAATTATCCCAACATAATTGACTCACACTGGTGGGCTTTGTCTGTGTAGACTTCTAATAGCTGCCTTAATGATGATAAAGTTCTTAGGTGTTACATGTATCATCTTCCCATACAGTAATGAAAATAGTTTAACTTTTTTGAGTGCCTTATGATTTCTCTTCCATGTTCACCTTTTTGTATTTCTCTTGAGTCTTATTTTCGAATATGAAATTTTCTATTCATCTCTGATCTTTTCATCAGCTATATCTGAAAGTCCTCAATTTCATTAAATATCTATTTTTTCCTTCTGAAAAATAGTTTTCTCTGGGTAGATTATTCTTTGTTGTAATCCGAGCTTCTCTGCCTTCCCAAATATCATATTCTAAGCCCTCTGCTCCTTTAACATAGAAGCCACTAAATCTTGTGTGATCCTGAGTGTGGCTCCACAGTATAAAAATTGGTTTCTTTCTGGCTACTTGCAATATTTTCTCCTTGGCCTAGGACCTTTGGTATTTGACTATAATATTCTTGGGAGTTTTTATTTTGGGATTTCTTTCAGGAGGGAATTGTGAATTCCTTCAATTTCTATTTTGCCCTCTGAATATAAAATATTGGGGCAGTTTTCCTTTACAATTTCTTGAAAGATGATATCTAGGTTGTTTTTTTGATCATGGCTTTCAGGTAGTCCAACAATTCTTGAATTTTCTCTCCTTGGTCTATTTTCCAGGTCAGTTGTTTTTCTGAGGAAATATTTCACATTTTCTTCTATTTTTAATTCTTTTGACCTTATTTTGTTGTTTGTTGATGTCTCATCAAGTCATTAGCTTACACTTGCCAAATTCTGGTTTCGATGGAATTATTTTCTACGGTGAACTTTTGTACCTCTTTTTCTGCTTTTTAAAGACTTCTTTTCTTCAGTGAAATTTGTGCCTTTTTAACCTTTAGGCCAATTCTATTTTTTTTAATGTGTTATTTTCTTTAGCATTGTGTGTGTGTGTGTGTGTGTCTTTTTCACCAAACTGTTCTCTTTTCACAATTTTTCTTGCATCACTCTCATTACTTTTTTCCATTTTTTTTCATACCACTCATCTCTTTCTTTAACTGTTCCAGGAATTCTTATTGGGCTTAGGTTCAATTAACAGTTTTTGAGGCTTTGCTTGTAGCTGTTTTCACATTGTTGTCTTCTGAGCTTATGTCTTGGTCTTCCCTACCACTGTAGCAACTTTTTATGTTCAATTTTTTTGTGGTTTGTTCATTTTTCCAGTCCATCTTTTGACTTTGAACTTTCTGTTAAAATTGGCATGAGTTCATCTGAGGGTGGGGAGGCACTGTCCCAAGCTTCAGCTTTTTTGTGCTGTTGTTTTCAGAACTAGTTCTGGGGATCTGCAACTTTTGAGTGCTTCCAAGGTGTGATCCAGGGAGAAGTGTTGTCACTGCTCTCCTAGTCTGTGCTCTGTTCTTTACTCAGGAAGGGCCCCTGCTTCCCTGCAGTTGCAAGCACTTGTGCTCCTGATAGCCCTGGAGCTGTGACTAGGTTCCCTGCTCTTTTATAGCTTCAGGCCCTAGTATTCCTTCTTCCCATTGCAACTGCAACTAGGGCTCCTGTTCCCTTGTGACCAACCACAAGTGCTCCTCTCCAACCTGGAACTGTGACCCAGAACTGCATATGGGCAATAATGTTGCCAATCAGTGCCAGCTGCATGTAGTGCCACCATAGGGTCTCCTGTAATCTCTCTTTGACTAGTTGTCCAAGCCCCTTATTGTCCCTGGGCTGAGAGCTCCCAGTGCTGCTTTTGTTGCTGCTGCTGCTGCTGCTGTCCAAGGGCCCTCAAGCCCAACACCGGACCCCCCATCCTGGTGTCACACACTTTCCTGCCTACCTCCTAAGTTGTCTTAGGCTGGAAAAATGTCTCACTTTGACCTTTCATTGGAAGGGAATGTTGGGAGAATTTGGCTGGGTTGCTGTCTCTAATCTGCCATCCTGTCCCACACCTCTCCCACTTTTCTTATACTCCTCATTATATTACCATGTCATATGTCTTCATTGGCAGCATTTGGATCTTCTAATCAGTTGCCAGTGGCTGACATTGTATGATTTTATGCTCTGCACTTGTCAACAAGGGTGAAAGAGCACTATTGAATGGCCATGTCCTAAGCAACCTGCCACTTCTCCCAACAGATCTCAGATCATGCTATGCTTCTTCCCCTAAAATGCTGATATATAAAGGTCTGATCCACCTCTTTAGCCAGATCAAATTGCACAGAATCTGATTTAGGTCAACATCTCAATGTGGTATGGAAGGAGTGGCTGGCAGAGAAGCCAACTGAATAATTCAAGTCATTCATAAATTGTCAATCTGGGTTATTTGCCCCTAAAGGATCCCTTTTACAGGGAAAGTATCTCATTATTCCATAAAGTAGTCATCCAGTCATTTTGACCACACCATAGATAGCCTGTTCAAGAATTATTTACATGAAAGCATTGTCTAGGAGCTTTAAAGACCTGGGTGCTATTGACGGGACTCTAAGAGAACATAGCACAGCTTCGGGGACCCAGCATAAGTTGCCAAAGGCACTGCCCCCACTTTTTCATGGAAAGGAACCAAGAAATCTTGGTGAAGACTCTAAGACATGAGGAATAACATCATGCCTGGAATCCAGTAAACACTTAATATATGCCTCATTCATTTACTCATTCATTCATTCAAGTTAGTTTTGCAAGACCATTCCAAGGAAAGAATTGATTGACTTGCTCCATCTCAGACCTTTTCTGCAGCCACAATAGCTCTATATTGTTAGTTGCAACACACAGAACACTGTTATTTCCGACTGTGGATATGCAGTTATCTCAGTAGAGTTTGAGGAGTGTATGGATACCTCAACACCCTAAAGCAAACTGTGACCATGACAAGATGCTATAGACCATTAAAAACGCCTTGAGTTGGATGGTTGAAGATCAGCCAGAAAGATTTGTCAAGTTTCTCATTGTTTAATATGATCCTCCCCATTTAATAATAGGAGTCAGACTAAATTACTCTTGTATTACTGTACAACTCTTAAGACTTTGCCCAACTCTTTCTATCCAGACTTGTTTGTCTTTCATTCTGAAAGAGGACCAATGACATCATGAGAGTGATGTCTCGACTTGCGTGTGAGGCAGAGCTGTGCAAAGTCATCAGTCTCGCTCTCTACCCCAGAGTCATCAAAATCCAGTGGCAAGACAAAGGTGGCTGCCCAAAGGGTCCATGACAAAAAATAGTTAAGAGCTCTTGCTGAACACAGGGTGACCTTACCAACCCTTTTATTCTCTTCTAATAGGTCCAACACTTCCCAAGAGAGACCCCTATCATCATCTTTAATTCAACAATTGAACAATCCTTTGAGTACCTACCATGTGCCAGGCTCCATAACTTATCCTTCATGGCATTAGACATCAGACATGGCCCTCTGCATTTCTTTTGCTTCTTCTGTTTCCTGTGGCTTGAGTGGTATGACAAAGCCTGGCAGTAACAACTGCCAGTAAGTGGGCTCTTGATTGTAAGCCTGCAGGGAATAGGGCCAGGTTAGCTAGCATGGTTTTGCAAATATTATTTCATTTTATCCTCACACCTTGAGAGGTAGGTGCTTTTATCCCCATTTTACAGATGAAGGAACTGAGGCAAACAGAGATTAGGTGTTTTGCTCAAGGCCACACAGCTAGTGTCTCAGGCCATATCTGAACTCAGGTCTTCCTGACTCTAGTACCACTGCTCTGTCCACTGTGCCACTCAACATTAGCTGCCTGATATCTATTAAATGCCTTTGGATTGATCTATACAACTAAACAATACATGTAGCCAGGTCCACTAGGCCAGACATTTTCTTTCTCCATGGCCTTGATTGAGGGCCTGTAACTTTCCAAGTGCCTCAGTTTCCTCCTGTACAAAATGGACAGTGACCTAGGTCTTAATAGCTATTGAAGAAAGATTAGCAGATAATTAGGCAATCCCTAGAAACAGTTAAGTATTGTGGGGATGGTGAAACTCAATGGATATGATCCTAGTTAAAGAGCCCCTATGAGACCCTACAGATCTCAGTGCATTGGAGGTATTGTAAAAATCCCTATTGCTTCATTTCCTGTGGTCTGTGCAACCACACAAATACTTTGGGGGCTCAGACACACCCCAAACATGGAGTTTGACGTGAATTCATAATAGGCTGGTTTGGAGCTCAGCCTAATTATTCCATCAAAGTGTATCCAAATATTGGCCTAGGTTGGCTGAGAGCTCAGGAAGAGATGCAGGGAGCTGGGGCCAATACTCGCTTTGATGGTGATATTTGAAACCCAAATAAGTTTTGCTTGGCTTTCAGTTAGGGAGGAAAGTTTTGTACCACAGTCTATATCCTGGCCCTCACTCAAGGCTGTCTTTTAGCTTCATCCAAGGATGGTTCTCTCCTTGCTAATATGCACCGGTCCCAAATGCACTATATGCATTTCAAATACCAAGGTCTGTTCCCAGAAACTTTGGGCTCACAGTGTAGATAGCTGTACCCTGGGGAAACCCGTTACATTGGTTGCCTTTCTAGGAAAAGTCTGGCTTCGGTTCCTATCCCAGACCACTTTTCCCTTAAGAATTCCTTTCTCCTACAGAACCCATTGCCCATTGCCTAGGTACCCAGTGCTATCTTGTACCCCTTAGATACTCATAACCCTCCCTTGGCAATGCCCCTTTTGAGAGTGTGCCCTCCTCAAAGAATATTCCATATTAGACTTCAGGGCACCCTATGTACCACCTTTATGCCCCTCGTACCTTATCTGGCTCTCAACCCTAACCTGAACCCTGTTCTATCTCTTGTATACCACCCCTTCCCTCCCACTACTTTTTCACATGACATGAAAATTAATATATTAATGGGGTGCCAACAGGTTATCCCCTCTGAGATAACATACTTTCATTGTAACAGTGTCCTCCTAGAGGCAACGTCTTTACTCAAAGGAGCAATTAACGAGAATGTCAGGCACCCAAGGGTATTCTTGGGCAGATGAGGCATTATAGGATGGAAGGAAGGAAGGGAATAAGAATTTATCAGGTGCCTACTATGTGCCAGGTACTATGCTAAGTGCTTTACAAATATCTCATTTGGTGCTAGAAGCCCCGAGCTGTATCAACAATGTTGCTAGCAGCTGCTGTGGAGGTTTAAGGCCAATAACACCAGCACACAGGAGGGCTGCTAGCACAGGTTCTTTGATCTGCTTTTCTAAGGAAAGCAACTTTAAGGGGTTAACAATCTTACTTTAATTAAACATACATATATCATTAACTCAGTTCAGGGGAAAAAGTCAGTACCCTCAACTTCAGAGCAAATACAAACAGAAATTACAAACAGGAATTAAGAGCAGAGAGAATAACAGAAACCAACAGACAGGCTTCTATCTGTCTGACCAGATCACAATACATAGTTACCAGAGAGAGCAGCACCAACATCTGGTTTTTCAAAGATGAGGGTGGGGGTGGGGGCTCTAATGGTTACCCAGAGTCTCCTCTGGCCAAACCACAGGACCACTCTTCCAATGAGTGAAACCCCAAAACAAAAAAACCCCAATCTCAGATCATATACACACTTCTCAGGGCCCTGGGGCTTAGTACCTACTTAGCAAAAGGGTGTGGGGCCTGGGGACTGGGGCTTTCTTGTTTCTTAAGCAGGTCCTCAAAGACTCTTGATTCAATCAAAGACTCAAAGGCACTTGATTACCTCAGTGCTGAGAAGCATTCCAGAACAAAAGACAACAAAAAGTCCTACTTGACTTGCTATTACCTTTGAAAGGCAAGACTCATCAAAGGCACTTGATTGCCTTAGTGATGAGAAGCACTCCTAAAGAAAAAACAAAGGCAAAAAGTCCCGCCCTGCTTGCCATTAATTCCTAGAGAGTTTTTCATGCTTGGTTGTAATTCTGAACCATCCAGGCATGTTCACAGTCATCCTTGAGGTCATGAATCTTGCCTTACTGATATGCTAGCCTAGACTTAGGACTGTGTTTGGGCCTACCATCTGAAGGTGCCCAAGTGAGACAACTAAAAGTTTCTCTTTCCCAGGGATGCCAGGTGAGTCCAGTTGTTCCCCTTTAGGGCGTTATTGAATATCCTCTAATCATGACAGGGAGCCATTTCCTCTTTTTCTCTTCCTTCCCTTCTTCCTTCTCCCATTTGCTCTTTCCCCTAGAGCTTTGTCTTCCAGAGATTAAGTTAAATTCCAGGAGAGGAACCCTGTCCGATAGCCAGAAAGCTATGCTGCACAGCTGTAGCCTCTGACATTTCTTTGTACAGCTCTGACATGGAGACAAGAAAAGTGACCATTCAGGTATTTGGGGATGCTCTTAATGTGCTCTCTGGAGATTGCATTGGAATGAGCAAGGCTCACAGATCACAATGGTTGGGCTCAGAGTGACTCCATTCCTGTACTAGTCCAAATAACTCTAGGAACTGAGTCAGGTAAGGTGGGGAGAATTGTTTCTTCTTATCTCTCCCCCATCTATTCCATGCCCCATGTGGATTGGTGGAGGAGGCCAACTGGTCTAGGACCGAGGGCCTGTCTTATTGGTGATCCACCCAGAGCTATTGTGTGCATACCCTTTGTTGCCTAGTCTATTTCTCCTCTCCTAAGACCCCGAACTCCATGATTCTGCCTCTAAATGAGTAACTTACTCTTGATTTCTGATTGCTCCCTCTATTTGCTAGATCGACTTTAGAGTTCTTAACCCTGGGCGAGTGTCTTGCTCTATTATTGCTTCTATGAAGAAAAGGCCTAAGCCTCTTGTAAAGGGTGATAGGTATAGACAGGGAAAAACAATCGCTACCTTGGAGTGAGATAGAAAGTAGCTTAGTTGGAGAGTAAAGCAACTGGGTGAATGCAGAATGCCAAAATTCATTGAGTTTGAGACATATGGGAAAGCCAGTAGTAAGAGGAGAGATCCAGGCCAGCAGGACCCTTTTGTTTTTTTAATGGCAGATGCTTTTTCTGCCAATATGCTGTTGCAGTGAGGGATAGGGTCCTCCATATCACTTCTCAGGCTCTACCAAATCCATTGGGCCATGGGTTTACATACTCCTTCCCCTGACATCAACACATTAACAGTTCCTTTCTATCCCATGTGTGCATCAGAAATGACTCTTTGTTATGGGGATTTGATTGATCTCTGTAGAGCTTTCTGAAGTGTGAGGAAGTTCTCTGCTTGTTTAAGCATCAACTTTGTGCCCAAGAGTCGAATTCTGGTTGAACGTTAGTCTGTTGTGCTTGCTCAGCTAGGTGGTGCAGTGAACAGAGGACCTGAAGTCAGAAAGACTCATCTTCCTGAGTTCAAATCTGACCTCGGACACCTACTAGCTATGTGACCCTGGGCAAGTCACTTAACCCAGTTTCCCTCAGTTTCCTCATCTGTAAAATGAGCAGGAGAAGGAAATGGCAAACCACTCCAGTATCTTTGCCAAGAAAGCCCCAAATGGGGTCACAGAGAGTCAGACATGACTGAAAATGACTGAACAACAAACACCTGCTCTGCCCTCAGCTGTTATTTTCCAGGCAATCACACCTATACCATGCCATTAGAAGCTGTGCTTTGGGGAATCTTTAAAGCAATTATTTTGATATATTACCTCAAGTCAAAGCTTGGGTGAAAATATTTCCAAAAAAGACCTTGTGTTGTAGGGTAAAAAAAGCAAGAAGCAAATGGGTCCTTCTTTCTCTTGGATTTTTCAATTAGCAAAGTACAAAGGGTCTTTCTAAAATCTAGGCTCAGTAGAGCAGGATATAACTTTATGATGCTGTGTCATATGGTATGGCTATAACGCACAAACAAACATACACACACATATGCTCTATGTTACATATGGTAACAATCATAAAAATGATTATAGGAACATACAAATGATTGTTACTACATGTAAAAGGTGGAACTGAATAGTAAGGACTCTGACTACATAGATAAAATTAAGGAGAAAGCTAAGCCTTTGTTAAGTAGGTGGATTGTTGAATTCCACAGAACTGATCTGTGGAGGCCTTAAATCTTCATCGTGAGAGCTTGAAGGCCTATAGTAGGGAGTTCATAGGCTAAAAAAACCTCAGAGTTGTAAAGGACCTTAGAGGTCATCTGGGCCAACCATCCATTCAATGAATGAATTTCCTGCCCAGCAGCCTCTATGGATAGTTGTCCAGTCTCTTCTTGATGATGCGCAGTGGTTAATACCTGAAGGCTATGGAGGAGGAACAATATTTGTATATTTACGTATGGAAAGGGGGAAACATTTCAGGGAGAGGAAGTATGTGCATTTGTAAAGGGGAATGGATGGGACAGATGGACATCTCTTTCCACAGACATAGGGAGATGACGCAGCCTGAACATAAGTCCTGGTCACCCTTTGTGATGGTTTGATTTATGTCATCTGAATCATTGGATTTCTTATATGTGATAAATTTCATCTACTATAATTTATTGAATTATGTGTATTATTCATTATTTTGGATAGGAAAGATGCATTTTAAGGATGGATAAGACTAGGTCCACATAGCTATGATTATCTGGAGAACTAAGTAAAGATTCTCTTCACATATTGTCATCTACATGACACAGATTTATCTTTAAAAGTGCCAGGAATCATCTATATGCTTCTCCCTAAATAAGGGTTTCCCTCGAGATTTTGTCCTGAGTCATCTTCTTTCTCTACTTTCATCTGAGGCAGCTGGGTGGCCTAGTGGGAAGAGTTCTGGACTCAGGAAGACCTGAGTTCAAGCCCAGCTTGAGACACTTGGTACTTGTGTGACCCTAAGAAAGTCACTTAACATTTGGCTGCCTTAATTTCCTCAACCGCACAATGGGGATAATAATAGCATTTACCTCCTAGGGTTGTTGTGAGGATAAAATAAGATAATATTTGTGAAGTGCTGTGCAAAACTTAAAGTGTTATATAAATACTAGCTATGATGATGAGATTAGTGCCCTCTTTCTCAGTGGTCTCATCAGCTCCCATTCAATTTTCATCCTGACACAAATGATTTATGTATCTAACCATCAAGCTCTGGTCTTTCATGGATTCCCAGTCCCATATGGCCAACTATTTCTTGAACATTTCCTACTAGATGAGCCTTAGGCATTTATCTAAAACTGAACATTTCCTAAGGAATCTAATTGACCTAGTCCTAAACAACCTAATCTTCTCAGCCCTCCTTTCCAAACCCAACTTTCTCTCCCTTTCTGTTGAGGTCACTCCCATCCTTCTAGTCACTCGAGCTTGAGAAGTCAGAGTAGTTTTTGACTCTTTACTGTCTCTCATGTCCTTCTCCCATAAAGAATCAGTTCACGAATCTTGTTCAGGGAAGACTAGTAGCTCTGGTGTGAGGGCTTGCTGAGCTCTTTTTGGGGCTGCTCATCTACTGTTGGTGTCCACATTTCACCCAACTCTCACCTGTGGCTCCAAGAGGCTGTAGTAGGTCCAGTGGCCACACCCTGGCAAAACCATTTTGGCAGGTGGGCTAAATCAGGTCAAGGGGAACCAAAAGGCCTCAAACCCATCAGTGAGTTAGGAGGATGTCTACCCAAGCATGGACAGATGAGAACAATTTATTCCAATGGCCATAAAGACAGCTAAAGCAAGCACTGTGGAGGCTTAGAGCTTGGTCAAACATTGAAGATGCCAAGGTCATCCACGGTATCCTAGGTCATCACTAGTCATCTTGACTTTTGTTGTGCTACTGGACTTCAATGACTTTGAGAGAAAGTGAGGCTGATGACTCTGCCTCACTTAAATCCAATTCATACATAAGTCATCACCTAATGACGCCATTGGACCTCTTCAAAACAAAGGATGAACAGCACCCTCAGCAACACCTCTCACAAAAATGCCCTTCTTCCTCTCACAGTGGTACAACCCTAGTTCACATCTGTTTTGCCTCTAGCCTGGATTATTGCTATAACCTTGCGTTCACTCTCTTGCCTCAAGTCTATCCTACACGTGTCTGCCAAAATTGTATTTCTGAAGCACAGGTTTTACTGTGTCAAAGTTCAGAAAGCTTTAGTTTTGCTGCTAGGATAAAATGCAAATTCTTCTGTTTGTCATTCAAAACCCTTCACAATCTGGCCCTGGCTTATCTTTCCATATTGGTTCCTTCACATGCAGTCTGTGTTCTGACCAGACCAGTCTACTTGCTGCTCCGCAAACCTCATGCTCTATCTCTGGCCTCCATGCCTTTTTCTAGGCTGTCACTCATATAAAGATGCTCTTTTTTCATATCCACATCTTAGAATTTCTTGCTCAGCTCAAGTGCCAGCTCTTACATGCCCCAGGTACTAGCTGTTGTTATTGTTCAGTCATGTCTGACCCTTCATGATCCCGTGGACTGTATCATGCCAGGCCCTTCTATCATCTACTATATCTCCAAGTCTGTCCAAATTCATGTTTGTTGTTTCCATGACAATATCTATCCATTGCATCCTCTGCTGTCCTCTTCTCCTTCTACCTTCAATCCTTCCCAATATCAGGGGCTTTTCCACTGAGTCTTCTCTTCTCATTATGTGGCCAAAGTATTTAGGCTTCAGCTTTAGTATGTGGCCTTCCAGTGAATAGCCTGAATTAATTTCTTTGAGTATTGACTGATTTGATCTCCTTGCTGTCCAAGGGATTCTCAAAAGTCTTTTCTAGCACCACAATTTGAAAGTGTCAGTTCTGCTGTGCTCAGCTCCTTATAGTTCAACTCTCACAGCCTTATGTTACTACTAAAAAAACCATAACTTTGACTATACAGACCTTTGTTGGTAAAGTAATATCTCTACTTTTTAGCAGGCTGTCCAGATTTGCCATAGCTTTCCTTGCAAGGAGCAAGTATCTTTTAATTTCATGGCTGCAGTTGCTATCTACAGTGATCTTTGAGTCCAAGGATATAAAATCTGACACCGTTTCTATCTCTGCTCCCTCTATGTGCCAGGAAGTGAGGGGACCAGTTGCCGAGATCTTAGTTTTTTTTTTTGATGTTGAGCTTTAAGCCAGCTGTTACACTCTCCTCTTTCACCCTCATCAAGAGGCTTCTTAACTCCTCTTCACTTTCTGCCATCAGAGTGGTATTGTCTGCATATCTTAGATTGTTGATACTTTCCCCAGGAACCTCAATTCTGGCTTTTGATTCATCCAGCCTGGCATTTCACATGATGTACTCTGCATGTAACTTAAACAAATAAAATGACAATAGTTGTTCCATGTTCATTTCTAACTTTTGCTTCTTGGCCTGCATATAGGATCCTCAGGAGATAAGTAAGATGATCTGGTACTCCCATCTCTTTGAGGACTTGCCATATTTTGTTGTGATCCACATAATCAAAAACTTTAATGTAGTCAGAAGTAGAAGTTTTTCTGGAACTCCCTTGCTTTCTCCATAGTCCAATCAATCTTGGCAATTTGGTCTCTAGTTCCTCTGCCTCTTCAAAAAACCAGCCTACTCTTCTGGTAATTCTTAGTTTACATGTTGCTTAGCTTGGCTTGCAGAATTTTAAGCACAACTTTGCTGGCATATGAAATGAGCCTAATTGTTCAATAATTTGAGCATTGCTTGGCATTGTCCTTCTTTAGGATTGGGCTGTAAACTGATATTTTCCAATCTAGCGGCCGCTGTTGAATTTTCCAAATTTGGTGTTGTACTGAGTGCAGCATGTTAATAGCATTATGTTTTAGGATGGTACTAGACCCCCGAAATTACTTTGTATTAACTATATACATATTTTGTACTAAAATATGTACAAGTTGTTATAATCTCATTGACAGCAGGGACTATATGGGAAACTGGAGGGAAAAGGCCAACAGCAGCCTCTCTATTGGCCTTAATAGGCAAGTACAGCGGAATAAATCTTCTTACAAGAGAGTTCTAGACAACTAAATCATTTTAAGGGCAGCCCTAATCCTTGGAAGCCAATCAGAGCTGTCTTTTATCCTCTTACTAAATGACAATGAAGGTGTCCATACTCTGTTTGGAAAGATTCTTTTCCTAACCTCAGACAAGGCTCACTGCTCTGTAAACTCATCAAATTGATTAGGGAACCCCATCAACCTATTCTCTGCCCCTTTCCACCTAAAGAGGAAAAGCTATAAAAGCCACCGGAGGTCATAATTGGAGACTTAAGAGAAAGGGCTGATCTATAAGGCAGGCTTTGGAAGTTGTCTGTATGTAGATGGTAAAGAGACACCCTACAGTTATGGTCTGAGGTTTGAGGAACACCCAAGTTTAGTGGATGACTGGAGGAAGGCGGAGTCCCTGAAGGTGACTGAAAAAAAGGATGAAGGGAAATCTTTTTGTGGAGAGGCTTCTCACTCAGGTGAAGTGCTACAGAGAGCTTTAGAAGAATAGAGACTGACATAATTTTTGCTTCATTATCTAGCTAATTTGGGCAATAAAGGGAGATTTGGTATCCCGAGTTATTGACATTGGCAGCCCAAATTTGCTAGATAATTGCCCAACATTTCACTATGTCCCCTTCATTTCTAGCTCATTTTATTTCTCCCCCTACCATGCCCTGAAGGGTTTTGGTGGAGGTTTTGGTGGGGAGGAGGAAAGAAAGGAGTTGTAGTAACAAAGGTGAGAATTTCTTTCCAGCCTTGAATTCTTGTCAGATGAGTTTATCCTTTTTTTTTTTCCTGTTAATACAATTATAACCTCTAATGGGTGTAGGAAGTGCAGGATCACAGCAGTCAGGGAAAGAAGAGATCGGCTAAGTCACATCCCAGGTGTCTGTCCCCCGAGGCTAGCACATGAAAAGAGGAGTAACTTACCCAGTCTCCGGAGAAGTGTTTAATCTGTTTGCTCACCAAGGCTTATTAGAAGAATTCACTAGAAAGCACCAAAGCCTAGGGGAAAGCTGCCTAGGGCCGGGAGCCAGGATTCCTGGGTTCCATGCTGAGCCTTTATCCTTGACCATCTGGGGTGTGGGGGCAAGTTGTTCCTTAGTTTTTCTAGTGAAATAGGAAAGAGAGACAGAGACAGCCAGACAGAGACAGAGATACAGAGAGAGAGAGAGAGAGAGAGAGAGAGAGAGAGAGAGAGAGAGAGAGAGAGACAAAAAGACAGAAGCAGAGACACTCAGAGACACACAGAGGCAGAGACACAAAGAGACAGAGACAGAGAGACAGAGTAATAGGTCCTCAAATCTTCCCAGGCTGATGTGTATTCATAGACACAGGAGAGTCAGGTTAAAAATAAGATGGCAGTAATTGAAATAGATCTGAGTGTTTTTGTTCATTTATTTGTTTTTAAATATTAGCAGACTTGCTTGTAGGTCACCTCCACACTGACAGAGACTTTATAATCTTTGTATTAGATAGAGAATTCCAACAACAAAAACTATTATTTCTTTCTCCTTCCTTTTCTCTTCTTTTTCCTTCTCATCATTTTCTTTCCCTTTCTCCTCCATCCATGCTGAATCATAGAATTTCAGATTTGGAAGGAAACTCAGCAAACACATATTTAAAAAAAAAAACACTGGGGCAACTAGGTTGCGCAGTGAGTAGAGAGCACCTTCCCTGGACTCAGGAGGACTTGAGTTCAGACACATCACACTTACTAGCTGTGTGACCTTGGGTAAGTCACTTAACCCCAATTGCCCTGCCTTCCCCCTCAAAAAAAAAATACTTCCCATAGCAAACTTGGGTGTAGTCAGTCATCCAACACTAGCTAGTGATGGGGAGCCTGAAGCAGCCCATTCTACTTTTGCTTAGCTCTAATTATTGGGAAGATTCTCTTGACACCAGCTCTAAATTAGCCATCTTGAAGCTTTTGTCTAGTGTGACTTCTCCACTTTCTGGGGTCAAACTGAACAAGTCTAGAATGACAATCATTCATCTACTTGACGACAGTGTATCAGATCCTTCCTTGATTCTTCTCTTTCTTAGGCTAAATGTTTCCATTTCCTTCAGCCAGTCCTCATTTGTTGTGAACTTGAGGCCTTGGAAACTCAAGATAAGAACTTTTCCTTTTCTGTTTGTCTTTCTCCTTCTTTACATTAAAATAATTTTCAATGCCTTTTTTTTTCAGAAAAGTGTGACAGTCCCTCTGAGCCATTCTCCTGTCAAGCCATTGAACTTGGTGGGAAATATTCTAGTCATTGAAACAAAGGATAGGAGTAATACTACATTCACTTGAACTTTCAGATAGGTTTTCAACTAGGTTTCAGCTCTCACTGGGAATTAAAGTAGCCTTAGTATAGTGACAGAGGGGCAAAGTGATTTCTTCCAAAGGATCCAAAAAAATACAGTTAAATCATAATTAATAAATGTAAAACTACTTCAAAGGAAGTCCTACGAGTAAATGTTATGCTTCAGTTGGAGATGGGGGAGTAGCCACCATGACTTTGAGATCTCCACCTCTGAGATTTTATTATTGCAGTATGACATTGATAGAACATTTCATATGTTGCTGTATTCCAACAACACCTCACTTATTTGACTACTTCACTTTTCCAGAACACGGCCCACAAGGAAGTACCAAATGAAGGCCTCTGAGGACTCAAAAATAATGCCATAAAATCCTTATATTAAAGCTAATGCGCAGAACTCATCCTGGAACTCCTCAGACCTTTTCCCTCTCCCAACACCATAAAGGAGCCTATTTTTTCTCTCTGTCTGTGTTTCTGACTGTCTCTTTGTTTCTGTCTCTGTCTGTCTCTGTCTATCTTTTTGTCTTTGTCTCTTTTTCTTTCTTTTTTCTCCCTCTTTCTCTTTCTCTGTTTCTCTCTGTCTCTGTGTCTCTCTCACCCACAATTCTAACTCATTTAGCTATTTGGCTTTTGAGATCCTGGGAGATTAGAAGCAGCAGATCCTGGGGAGGTGGGAGGTCAGTCAGCCAACAGACATTTATTAAATGCCTATTTCTGTTTTTTACTTGAATGTCTGTTATGATTGATGCTAATACTTTTCAATTCTTCTTTTGAGATATATAAAAGATATTTTTGGCTGTTTATCTATTGGGGATGACTTTTAGTATTAAATATTTTCCTTGTATTGATTTTGAATATTTGTGGTATATATGTTGTTTTCCCTATTGAAATAATCTCCAGGGCAGGAATTGTTTCATCTTTTGTTTGTTTTTCTATCTCAAACTCTGAGCACAGTGTTCTGGGCACAATAGCAGGTACTAAATAAATATTTGTTGATTAATTGATTGAATAAAGTCCATTCTCTTTGGCTTGGCACTCAATGCCCTCTGCAATCAGGCTTCACTCTGCTGTGGTAGATTAATCTCATTCTGTTGCCCCACCTATGCTTTTTGTTCCAGCCAAGCATGACTACTTCACATCCTCTGAAGCCCCATTGTTTTCCTGCTTCTATACCTCTCTTGAAGCCATTTTCTCTGCCTAAAATGCCTATCCCATTTTTCAATGCCAGCTGGAAAACTGTCCCTCCTTCAAGGGTAACTCAAGATAGTATCCCCTCAGTGGAGTCTTCTCTGATGTCTTTTGCAAGAAGTGATAGTTAATAGAAGTTTCTTTGTGCCCCCTTCACCCACTTTTCATATTTTCTGTTGTGTCCACTTATCTCTGCTTGTGCTATATTCTGATGGCTAAATCGGAAGCTCATTGAGAGTAGGGATGGTTTTAGTCAATATCAAATTCCCCTTACTGCCTAGCACAGTGCTTTGCAAAGCAGGTAGTCGATGAATGAATGAATTGAATGAATGCACATTCAGATTTAAAGTTCTCACCATTGCATAAATACATACATAAATGTTCCCCATTGCTTCCTTTAGGCCCCTTAGTTGAAGATGTAGCTTTCTCCTTCTTCTAACTCAGGAATTTGGCCGTATTGAATGGAAATCCTCAGTGGCCAATCAGATAGACTGGTTTATGGGGAGATGTCACAGGCCGTTATGTGTTATATAGAATTTTCTACTAATTATAAGGGACTTTTGGAACTTGAACTGCTTTATTTCAATCTCGTGCTGATTTTCCATCAGTATTGCACTGATGTTCAGGAGCTACATTACACTTTGGTATCTATTCCAACAGTGTTATTCTTAAAATCATGACCCTACGTAGCCTGTGATTATATGATGATAAACACCTGTATGTATGGAAAAATGTGGTCAGTTATGTTGATCTTTGTAAACCTCTGGATGTCTGACAGGGGGTAGGTAGATTGTCCAGCTGAGCTGAATGTTTGGCTGAATGTTGGAGTTTTCATTTGGATTTTTTCATGTTGTGCAAAAGTAAGAAGTCATGAGGTAAAAACTGCCTGTTGACATTTTTTAAAATATGGTAGAACTAATCATTTAAAACCATATCACTCAAACAAACAAAACACTCCAAAGCCAGCAGTTGCTCTCATGAAGATATTCTTTTATTTTTGTAGAATTTAGTCAAATAAATTTGTGAATAGACTCATCAAATCTAATTCTAGGAGTATTTTTTGTTGTTCAATTGTGTCCAACTTTTTATGACCCCATTTGGGGATTTCTTGGCAAAGATACTGGAGTGGTTTGCCATTTCCTTCTACAACTCATTTTACAGATGAGGAAACTGAGGCAAACAGGGTTGAGTGACTTTCACACAGCCTGTGAGTGTCTGAGGCCAGATTTGAACTCAGAAACTTGAGTCTTGTTGACTCGAGGCCCAGCACTCTATCTGCTGTACCACCTAGCTGCCCATAAGTTTATATTAGCACCTACTTTCTGCAAGGCAGGGGCAGATAGGTGGCACAGTGGATAGAGTGCCAGGATATAGCACTCTTCCTAAGTTCACATTTGGTCTCAGACATTTACTAGCTGTGTGACCAGGTCACTTAACCCTGTTTGCCTCAGTTTCCTCATCTGTAAACTGAGCTACAGAAGGAAATGACAAACCACTCCAGTATCTTTGCCAAGAAAACCCCAAATGGGGTCATGAAGAATCAGACACAACTGAAACTGTGAAAAACAATCCTTGCCCTCATATACTACCTTCCCTTCCCTTCCCTTCCCTTCCCTTCCCTGCCCTTCCCTTCCCTTCCCTTCCCTTCCCTTCCCTTCCCTGCCCTGCCCTGCCCTGCCCTCCCCTGCCCTGCCCTGCCCTTCCTCCTCCTCCTCCTCCTCCTTCTTCTTCTTCTTGTTTTTCTCTCTCAACATCTAGTCTTGTATATCCAGCTGCTCATTTGACATCTTGAACTGGATGTACTAGAGACATCTTACTGAACATGTCCAAAACTGAACTCATTCTCTGTCCTCTCCCTCCACATTCCCCTTCCAAACTTCCCTATGTACTACCATCCTCCTGTCACCCAGGCACACAACTCAGGTGTCACCCTGGATTCCTCACTCTTTCTCACCACCACCCCCATCTAATCTGTTGCCAATGCCTGTCAATTTTACCTTCAGAATATCTCTTGCATGCATCTTCTTGTTTCTTCTGTCACTGCCACCACCCTGGTATAGTCCCACATCACCTCATGCCTGGACTATTGCAACATCTTGCTGGTTGGTCTCCTTGCCACAAGTCTCTGCCCACTCCAGTTCAACCTCCATTCAGTTGTCAAAGTGGTCCTCTTAAAGTACAGATCTGGCTAGGTTAACTCCAGTGGCTCATTATCTCCTCTAGGATGAAATATAAAATCCTTTGTTTAGCATTCAAAACCCTGCTCTCTGTATCCCCAACCTTTCCTGTCTTCTTACCTCTTACTCTTATCCCCTCCCACCTCCTTCCGCCATTTAATCTGTAATTCAGCTATATGACTTCCTTGATGTTCCCTAAACACAATACTGACTGAGCATTTTCATTGGTTGTTCCTATGCCTGGAATTCCCTTCATTCTCATCTATACCTCCTGGCTTCTCTGGCTTCCTTCAAGTTCTAGCTAAAATCCCACCTTCCACAAGAAGCCTTTCCCTATCACTCTTCATTCTAGTGCCTTTCATATGTTGATTGTTTCCAATTTATCCTGTCTGTATCTTGTTCGCCCATAGTTGTTGCCTCCCCTTTTAGATTGTGTGCTCCTTGAGAGCAGGGACTATCTTTCTATCCATCTATCTATTATCTATCTATCTGTCCATCTGTCTATCTATCTTTTATCTATGTATCTATGTATCTATGTATTTATGTATCTATCTATTTATTATCTATCCTCTCTATCCCTGGTGCTTAGCACACTTAGCACAGTGCCTGGCACACAGTAGATACTTAATAAATATTTATTGACTGAGGGAAAAGTGATGAAGATGGGAAGAAAAGAATAAGTGGTACTGGTTCCTTTACTTATTTCGCTGGGTTTCTGCTGAAGCTGAGAAGGGGAGGGCAGCACTGCTCTGTACATCCTTACCTCATCCAGGAGTCTGCTTCTAACTTAACCACAGACCCAGAGGGAGCCCCAAAAATTTGGCTTTAAAGGAGTAATGCTTGGGTAAAAGTCATGGAAGAATCCCAGTTTGAAGGAGTGTTCTTAGGCTCCCACGTACCCCTTATTCTAAAGACCTAGGGGACATCCCACAGTCAGAGTTCTCAGGACCCATAATGATGATGATAAAAAAGATGATTTGTTCAGTTGTTTCACTCTTCATGACCCCACTTGGGGTTTTCTTGGTGAAGATACTGGAACAGTTTGCCATTTCCTTCTCCAGCTCATTTTATAGATGAGGAAACTGAGGCAAGCAGGGTTAAATGTCTTGTCCAGGGTCACACAGCTAGTGAGCATCTGAGTCTGGATTTGAACTCAGGTCTTGCTGATTCCAGGCCCAGTGTCACCTCGCTGCCTATAAAGAAGATGATAAGACTTTAAGACTTACAAAGTGCTTTACATGCATTATTATCTCATTTAATCCTCAGGACAACCCTGAGAGGCAAGTGCTATTATTATCACCATCTTACAGTTGAGGGAACTGAAAAAGACGGAGGTTAAGTGACTTGTCTACAGTCACACAACCGACAAAGCGTCTAAAGCTGGAAAGGTCTTCCTGTCTCTGGGGCATCTAGGTGGCACAGCAGTTAGACTGCTGGGCCTGGAGTCAGGAAGACTCATCTTGCTGAGTTTAAATCTGGCCTGAGATATTTACTAGCTGTGCAATCCTGAGCAAGTCATTTAACCCTGTTTGCCTCAGTTTCCTCATATGTCAACTGAGCTATGGAAGGACATGGCAAACCACTCCAGTATCATAGCCAAAGAAACCCCCAATCGGGTCATGAAGAGTTGAACACAACTGAAAATAACTCAACAGTACATATACTAGGATGCCTGTGGGTTGAATATTGACAGTTTTAAAATGTAACATTATCTATGTTTTAGTGTATTTTTTTGTTAATATGACTTGGGCAACACTGGGCTGGCTATGTTTCTGATACTTCTGATCTTGTCCATCCCATACATATTACAAATGAGGAAACAGAGGCTCAGAGATCTCTGATGATCAGGATCAACCACACACATTTATAGACTATCTACTTAGAGTGAAGCACAATGAGTCACTGAACTTAGAATCAGAAAACCTGAGTTCAAATCCTGGTTCTGCTACTAATTAACTGTGTGCCTTTGGGCCAATCCCCTTACCCACTTGGTCCTTGGCCTCCCATATGTGAAATAAGAGTCCCTTCCTCCTCTTAATCCTATGATCCTTCTGCAGGTAGGGTACCACACTGAGAATTAATTCCACTTTATTTGCCAACCTTCCAGAGAGAACACATCTAGTGATCCTCCAAATCCTAGACGTGCTCAAGTCCCTCTGCAAATCTCTGTCACCAAGGCAGCAATTATTAATTTTCACAAAAAAGCTACAGTTTAGCACCTGTTGAACCACATTAGGGGAAATCATCTGTGTTGCAAAGAGAAAATATGTTAGGGAGGCTGGACTCAAATGCATCCAGGTTTTGCTATCTTTCTCCTTCTGTTTTCCCAGACAAATAATCTGTTGCGACTTTGCTGCTTCTCTTCCATAGCTTGGATTCGTTCCCATGCACCATTTTGTTCTAGAAGATGCCTAAACTGATTCCTCTGCGTTAGCCAAAACAAGCGCAGAGCTTGGCTCGAGGTCTGGCCACAGCAGCTGCTGTCAGTGAAGTTCTCTCCACCTAAGAGAGTAGGGCAGCTTTCCCTTTGACAGATGAACACATTTTCATCACGAGCGGGATAGGAAGCATTGCATACTGGGCAAGAGAAAGAAATATTGGGGAAGTCGCTTTGTTCTGTACTTCGTTGTTTTATCTCTTGTTAACTGGAAATGTCGGCGGTTGAGGGGGCTGTCGGTGTGGGAGGCGACTGACGGAGCTCCAGGCTTTCCCCCTCAATCAGGAACTGTGAGCAGAAGGCTTTGTGGTTTCTTGACCTCAGATGGCTTTAGCTGGAAGAATCCTTTATAGATTTGCTCTTAGAGGCAATTTGCTTTCACCAAGGCAGCAAAGGATTTCAGAGGGTGGGGTGAGATATCCTGGGAAGCCCACAGGAAGAGAAAAAAGAAAGGAAAGGCCTGTTTGGGTCTTCATTATAGCCATCACCCCCAGGAAGTTGCCCTGTAGGCTGGGTATTCTGAGGCCATGAAAATAGCCCTTCCCAGTTTCCATGGTGATCTGGAGGTCTGCAACTGATCCAACCATATGGGAAGCCAGGGTTGCCTTTTCTCACCAGCCAAAAAGTTAGCACAGGGTGGGTATGGGTCCTCCAGAAAATGCAAGAAGTCTTCAGTTGAACGCTTGTGTTCCCCCTTTCCTTCCAATGTCCTTTTTGACAGAGCTGACATTTGTTCTAGAGTCCTTTGCCACTCCCCTCACCCCCCAAAAAATAGCAGATTGGCCTTCACATGTAGGTCTCATGTAGACCTTGGCCATGGTGGATTAACAGTACAGTTATTGGACTGCAAGTGGCCAAGCAGATGTTGCCATCTCTTGGTATTCTTCAGGACCTTATTTAGGCAGCCATTATTCGTATATAGGGCCCTAACTCATTTGGGTGGAAAGATAAAGAAGGAAGGAGGTATTCACTGTATAAAGTTCCTCAGAAGGAATAATAGGGATACTGAGATTTCAGATATAAGGGGACAAGGTAGGATTCAATGAACTGCAACTAGAATAGAAGTCAGAGGGTGAAGCAGGACTCAGCCACAGGGAGACAAGGCAGTGACCCAATTACTGGAACTGGGGTGTAAGGACTGACACAAAGCAAAATTAACAGAGTGCTGAATAGAGTTTGGCCTAGTATTATTTCTATTTCTGCTGCTTTGTTGGGACAAGATTGATCTCAAAGTTTGAGGCAGGGCTGACCCTATCCATGGGGGTGAATTGTCCCAGCTGTTAACATCAGAGGGTGGTGGGGGCCAGGATCCAAACTAATCATCATATTTTTCTTACTCTAAACTTTTTCTTAATAAATTCATCTGCTTTCCAAGCTTCAAGGCCTGTCTCCATGTAGATCCAGTCCCATCCAATCCAACACTTCTTAAGTTCTTCCTGCCTATGGATGACTTCCAAATTTGTATTTCTGGTTGTGAATTCTTTGTTGAGCTCAAGTCCATTCCATTTTCACTTTCATATCTTTCACCTCAAATTCAACACTCCTAAAACAAATTCTGCTCTTCCCTCACCCCATCCCCAAACTGGCTCTCTTTCTTGTCTGCTTTGTTTCTGTCAGTGGTATCATGATTTTTACCAATCACCTAGAACTCTAAACCTCAAATTCATCTTTGATGCCTCCTTTTCCCCTGCTTTTGGGCAGTTGCCAAGTCCTGTCAATTCTTCTTTCCTCGTCTCTTTTATCTTTATCCCTTCCTTTCTGTTCTCTACTTCCAGCATCCGAGTTCAGGACTTCCCCCACCCCCTTTACTTCATGACGAGATTGCTGTGATAGCCTTGTAATCTTTGACCTTCCTTCCCATCAGAGCTGGCCATCTCCAATTCAGCGTAGACGCCACTGCCAAATCGACCCATCTAAAACCCTGCTTTCATCATGTCAGTCACTTTCCCAAGTGCTATCCTGCCCCTGGACCTAGATGATTCTGGAGGACAGAGTGAGGTTGGTGACTTTGTACAGCCCTGCCTCACTTAAATCCGATTCACTTGTAAGTCTTGACATCTCCTTCCTGACGTCGTGGTCCTCTTTGAGAACAAAGGAAAAAGAACAAAAACAACACTTTCTCACGATGGCTCCCTACGGCCATTGACATCAACTCCATATTCTTCTGCTTGGGAGCCAAGGCCTTTTATTTAGTAGTCTTCAACCTAACCAAATATTTCCAAGTACAGCCTTCATCACAACACGACCTGATTCACTCACAATCCCCCAAAGATCCCACATTCATTTCAGTTTCTGTCCTTTAGTCTGCCTGCTACAAAGAATCCCCTTCCCTTTCTTCTTATGCAAATTCTGATTATCTTTCCAGCTTCAGTTGAAATCCCAACTTTCCCATGAAATTTTCCCCGAGTTCTCCAGACTGCAAGGATTTCTCTCCTTTCTGAGCTTCTTCTGCATTTAGTGTCTGTGCCTTAATTGAATGCTGAGTTGTGACATTGCTGTTTCATATTGTCAGTTCCTGGACTGTTTAACTTTCTTAAAACTTTGTTAATCTTCACTTCCCTAATTTGATTATAAGCTCCTTGAGGGCAAGAACAGTGATTTGGTCATTTTTGCATCCTGCAGAGAGCCTAGGCCAGTGCTATGTACCTACTAGGGTCTCAGAAAGTTTGTTAAATGAAAAAAATGTATATTTCCTGAAGGTGAAAAGAAAAGGATCCGCCTCCTTTCCTATTCTCTCTGGGGCTTCCATGTCACTTAAAAACAATTTCCCACTAGGAGACAGGAAAACTCATCTTCCTGAGTTTAAATCTGTCTTCAGATACTAACTAGCTATGTAACCCAGGGCAAATCACTTAACTCTGTTTGCCTCAGTTTCCTCATCTGTAAAATGAGCTGGAGAAGGGAAAGGTAGACTGATCCAGTATCTCTGCCAAGAAAACCCAAAAATGGGGTCACAAAGAGTCAGATATGAGAGAAATGACTGAACACCAATGGGACTGTAAGACTTTATACAATCTCATATTTATTTGTCACTTTGCAAAGAATGCTCATTGCCCACATCAACTCCACAAGGTCAGTAGTGAAGCGTGGCATCCATCTCTACTTTAGAGATAAGAAGACCAAGTCTCAGACACTTGCCCATAATTATCCGGCTAATAAGTGTTGGAGGCTGGACTCAAACTGAGATCTTTCGATTCGGAGTCAAAGATACCTTGTACCTGCTGATAGAGCTTTAAAAGTGGCATAGAAAGATCCCGGGTAGTAGAATAGGAAGGTGGAAAGGAGGGGTCAGTGGCAGCTGGATGGCGCTCTGATACAATGGAGAGAGCGTTGACTTTGCAGCCTGAGGCCATGGGTTTAAATCCTGCGTCTTGTAATTATCAACTTTATGAAATTGGGCTGGTCACATAACCTCCCTTGGTGCTCATCTGTACCAAGAGAGCTGGACTAGATGGGTTCTGAGGTCATTTTCAATTGTAAATCTATGATCCATTTGTAGGCAGAGTTGTGCTGCTTGGCACGTGCCATCCTACCTTCATCTCCTATTCTTCTATAAAATACCTTTACCATGTTACCTATATGAGGCAAGTGTGGGAGGCCTTCAAGTCTCCTCCCTGTATGTTTCCTCAGAGTACTTGACTTCTCTCCACAGCTCTCAAGAGGCTTCTCTTTGGCCTGTTGGTCAGGAATCATATCCAGGGATATACTTTTCTAGTATCTCCATTCTGCACAACTTCCAGTCTTTTCCAAATAATAAGTAATAAATGTAAAAAATTGAATATTTATTGATTGATCTACTATTTTAACAACCATACTCTTTCCCCATGACAACAGCAAGTTTGGAGATTTGTTGTCCAGTTGTTTCAATCATCTGAAACATTTGGGATTTTCTTGGCAAAGATGCTGAAATTGCCATTTCCTTCTCCAGCTCATTTTACAGATGAGGAAACTGAGGCAAACAGGGTTTAAATAACTTGCCCAGAATCACACAGCTAATAACTGTCTGAAGCCAGATTTGAACTCAGGAAGAGGAGTCTTCCTGACTCCAGGCCCTGTGTTCTATTCACTACACCACCTAGCTGCCCCAAGTTTGGATACACAGGGAACTAAAGCCTTGAAATAATTAATATTTGTGATTTAAAAAAAATTATTAGTTATTTTCTGGTAATGTTGATACTTCAATGCTTGGATGGGTCTGTGAACTCGCTGATATGAGTCCTATGTCTCACGATATAGGTTGCATCCCATTCACAACTGCTGATAAGCAGCTTCAGAGAGTTAAAATTTTGAAATCTTCTATAACATACCATGCTTCTACCAAGTACTTAAAAGGAATTAGGACCAGGTAAATTTCAGAATATTAAGTGCAAATGACTCACTTAGGATCATGTTTCAAGACATGATGTATGACCTTTAAAGTTAAGATAAGGGAGAAGTCCTCTGTGGACAAGGCTCTGCCACCATCATCTCTGTAGGCCAGTTGCCCATTTGCTCAACCTCCTCACTCTCTGCTGTCTCCAATGAGCAGAGGGAAGAGGAGAACTTCTCTCCCCCCCATCTCCCATCCTGAAATAGAGAAATTTGATATTGCACTTGGGGTTGGGGGGAAACTAATTGATTTGACAGCTAATCAAAAGCTCCTAAGGGAAAAATCAATATAGAGTAAAATAATCCAGTCTACAATTCAGTATCCTATTCCCCCTAGCATGTTGATTGTATAGCATCAATGTCATCTCTTTTCGATGGGAATGTTACCAGCTATAGTGCTGCTGTTGATGTTTCAAAAAGATTCTAATCTCATTTCAGTAATAGCTTCTGTCACTCTTAGCGACACATATGCCATAACATTCTTGGCTAAATTGACAGAAATATTAACGCACAGTTTTTACATTATTCGGACCACCATGTGCCTTGTTCTTGGTATTTTGCTTGTTCTATCTTCTAGACCAGGGCAGGAACTGGTGGGCTCAGGGCACTGGCTACTGGCTGAGTGCAAGCTATGTGCCCAAGGTCCCTCGTGGTTAAATTTCCCCATCTCATTGATTTCTCATTTTTCTGTTTCATCCTTAGCTACCTTCTGAGACTCAGGTGTGACATTGTAGAACAGAATGAACTTGCATTTTGTCTTTCTGTCAGCTTTTTAATGTCCTTGATCTTCCATGGTTTAAAGGGGTTGATCCCTTCGAATTGGTGGGATTGCATGAACCCATAACTAACTGACTTGTTGTCTTTATGAAGCACTCAGTTTGTATAGAATATGATACTTACTGGGAGCCATACAGTACTGTGGATGACACTGTGCTAGTCTTTAAGAAACCTACAACGAGATAACATACATTAAGTGCTTTACAAACCTTAAAATACCTATTATTACAGTTTGCACAGTGGTTGACAACAACACCATTGCTCCCTATAATTGCACGCACCTGCACTTATGTATTCTTCATAAGCAGCAACAATGAAGCTCAGAATTACATAATTTAAGCTTAGATAAGCACGTTCCACAAAGGTGGGAGGTGGGGTGATACACTATTGACAAAGAGAGAATTGTATCCTACAAAGAGTACAAATGAACATTCTGAACTAAAACGGCAAATAGATCACAATTAATGAAGAAAGACAATAACTCTTCTTAATTATTGAAGCCCCTCTAAATAGAAATAAATTAGAACTTATTCTATTATTGTGAAATGATTATATCAGAAGCAAATTCTCTATCTGCATGTATCATCAAATATCCACAATAACATGTTTCTTATATATTCACTTCCCATATATGCATGTTGTTCATCCTTCATATTCAAAGAAGACCAATGACTCATGATGTTGGGGGTCAAGGTACATACAGTGTGTCTGACTGGCTCATCAGTCCAGTATGAGCTCAGAAGGCTCTACCACAGGTTGGACACAAATAGTCCATTTGAACACTTGGGATGTCTCTAGATTCACTCATCTCAAATTTCCTTTCTGCTACCGAGATTCTGCTCTGTTCATAGAGTACAGCGTCTTCTTTGATGCAGGCATGTCGTGCTGGGCAGTCCTGTACGAGCATCTGCCATGTCTCATAATCGATACCAAAGTTCTTCAGAGAGGCCTTGAGAATGTCCTTGTACCACTTCTTCTGACCTCTTTGTGAATGCTTGCCTTGTATGAGTTCTTTATAAAGTAGTCTTTTAGGTAAATGTATGTTTGGCATTCAGTCTACATGGCCAACCCATTGGAGTTGCACTCTCTACAGAAGAGTTTGAATGCTTGGCAGTTCCACTCAAGAGAGGACCTCAGTGTCCAGTACCTTATCCTGCCAGGTAACCTTCAAAAATCTTCTTAAGACAATTCAAATGGGAGTAGTTCACTTTTCTGGCATGGTGCTGGTAGGCTGTCCAGGTTTCACAAACATATGAGAATAAAGTCAGCACAATGGCTCTGGAAACCTTCAATTGGGTAGGCAGCCTAATAACTCTTCTCTTCTATGTTTTCTTTTGGAGTCTCCTAAGTGCTAAGGTAGCTCTGGCAATGTGTGAATCAACTTTATTAACTATGTGAATATCCCTAGAAAGTATATTGTCAAGGTGAGTGAACTTATCCACAGCATTCAAAATTTGCTGTAACCAATGGTTGCACATAATGAATGGTGTGATGCTGTCTGGTAAAACAAAACAAAACAAAACAAAACCACCCCTCTGTTTTCTTGGTGTTGATTGTCAGGCCAAATCCACTTGTGGGAATCCACAAGTTGCAGGGAATCAATACATACTCAGAGGTTACATTGATATTCAATCATCTGTGAACAAAAAGTCATGTACCAACTCTCCCTCTACTTTAGTCTTGGCTTATAGCCTTTTCAGGTTAAATAGTTTGCTCTCAGTGGGACCTTAAAGCCATTTTCACCCTTGTTGAAAGTATCTGACAGCATCACAGAAAACATCATGCAAAAGCATGGGAGAAAGCACACAGCTCTGGGAAAGGGTGAGAGCACTATCCTTTATTCAGAACTTGTGTGAGCATGCCATTATGAAACTGGTGCCAAATACAAAGGAACTTTTCTGGGCAACCAAATATTGCCATGATCTTCCACAAGCCCTCATGACTGACAGTATCCAAGACCTTGGTCAGAACCAGGAGAACATTGTACACAGTAACAGTAAGCACAATGATCAACAGTGACTGATCCAAGACAATTCTGAAGGACTTAGGATGAAAAGTGCTATCCACCTCCAGAGAAAGAACTGATGGAGTCTGAATGCAGATCAAAGCATACTTTTTTTCTTACTTTATTTTTCTTGTTTTCTTTTTTTTTGGTCTGTGTTTTCTTTTATAACATGACTAACATGGAAAAATGTTTTACCAGACTGAACATGTATAACCTATATCAAATTACTTACCATCTCAATGAGGTGGGAAAAGAGGGAGGGAGGGAGGGAGAAAAAGAAAGAGAGAGGAGGGGGGGGGAGGGAGAGAGAGAGGGAGAATTTTTTGAAAAACAAATGTTAAAAATTGTTTTTGCAGGTAATTGGAGGAATATAAAATATTAGATAAATATATTTAAAAACAAAACAAAACAAAGGCCTTGGTCAGGTTGATGAATATTGTGTGCATACCTCCGTTCTGCTCCTGGAATTTCTCCTAGAGTTGTCAGGCAGCAACCATAATATCGACAATTCCTTGACCCTTTCTGAAGCCACATTGGCCTTTGGGTAGATAACCATCTTCTAGGTGAAGGATCAGCTGATTAAGGAGAACTCTGGCAAGAATCTTGCCAGCCATGACTAAGAGAAAGGACCTCCCCTCCCCTCACCCTGTGATTGTCACAGAACAACTTATTTACTCTTCCTTTATAGAGATGGAGGCATCCCTGATCTCCTGGAGGATAACATCCTCTTGCCACATAACTTGGAAGATTTCAGTTAGCTTTTGTATAAGCAGTGGACCACCTGCCCTGTAGATTTCTGCTGGGACAGAATCAGTGCCAGGTGCTTTGCCACATGAGAGGATCCTAATGGCATTCAATATCTCTTCTTCAGTTGGAAGTTCAGCTAGAGAGGGATTGACTCCAACCTGAGGTATATGGTCAGTGGCTCTAGCATTGGTTGATAATGGTCTGTTGAGAAGAATATGGAAATGTTCAGCCCATCTCTCCAGGATTATGCACTTATCTCTAATCAGTGTGGCTCCATCAGGGCTGACTGCTTGACATACACCAGAGGTCTTTGGCTCATAAATAGTCGTCAGGGCATCATAGAAGTGCTTTGGATTGTTGCTATCAGCATAAAATTGAATCTCATCTGCCATCTTACTGAGCCAAGAATTCTACATCGCTCTAAGCTTCATTTGCACTTTACTTTTTATGGAATTAAATCCTACCTTCTTAGAGAAGGAGGAACTGTCCTACTGGTAAAACCTGTGGAGTTCTCATTTTTCATTCAGCAGCTTTTGAATTTCCCCATCATTTTTTGTCAAACCAATTCTGATGTTTGCAAGTGTTCTGGCACAGATGAGCAAATGCAGTGCTGTATACCAAGTGTCTGAAAGCTGCCTACTTCTTTTCTGCTCCACTGTCGCTGTGTGCTGACTCAGTTTTCCTTCCTGGTCAGCAATAAACTGTTCATGCATGGAGAAGCTCTCTAATCTTTTGACTTTGAGTCTCCTGATAATTTTCTTGCCTTGGAGACATCACTTTTGTTGAATGTTTAGCTTGGAGAGGATAAGTCTATAATTGGTCCAGTACTCTGTGCCACACATCACCTTCATCACTGTCACATCTTGCCTGTCTCTTCTCCTTACAGTAACATAGTCTATTAAATGCCAATGCTTGCTGTGAGGGTGTAACCATTATCTTTTATTGTATTTAGGTAGATGGAAGATAGTGTTGGTGATGAGAAGGTTGTGAGACACACAAATCTTCTGTAGTAAGTGGCTATTGCTTTTGCTATTTCTGACTCTATTCCTCCCAAAGACTCCTTGCCATGTCTGATAGTCTGTGCCTACTCTGGCATTAAAGTCACCTAGAATTACAAGCTTTTTCTCTTTTGGCGTATTGACGATGAGGGTCTCTAGGTACTCACAAAATGTTTGACCTCTTCAGGGTTAATCATGGTAGAACCGTATGCATTGATGATGGTGGCATGTCTCTTCCCTGTAAGTGGGAGTTGCATTATCATGAGCTTGTCTTTCACTCATTTTGGGAGGCATATGAGTTTGCTGACTAGATCAGATTTGATTGCAAATCCTATGCTTCATGGTGCTCTTCATCACAGAGGCCACTCCAGAAAACCATGTATATAGCTCTGACTTCAGTAAGCTGACCAATCTTGCTTCTTTCATGGCTGCTATTTAGATGTGATACCTGCTAAGTTCTCTCACAACAAGAGCCATTCAGTTTTCAGGTCTACTGGATTTCATGTTATCCATGAGTGTGTGCATATTCTGTGTACCAGTGGTGAGGAGAATCATCTTGACAAAAATTCGTGTACTTTTTTGTGTGTGTTTTGACCACAGGGTGGGTGCCTGCCAGGGTAAGCAGGCCAGGGTTGTGTGAAGCGGACAATTTTTAGGGTACTTTCTCTAGCCCCTTCCTCATGCCAGGAGGTGAGTAGTGTGGTCCTTAAAAAAGGCTGCTCAGACACCCAGAGGGCTGCTGAATCCCACTGTTGCTTCAGTCCTGTGAGAAGACAACACTATGACCCCAGCTGCCTATGTGTAGGGTTGTGAGTACAGCTCCCAGTGTATCCACACCTGCTGCTTCATCACAGTACTTCAAGATAGGTAAAATAGTAAGATAGTAAAATAATAAAATAATAAAATAGTGGATGATGGGTGATGTTTTGACCTGCACATGAATAGAGTTTAAGTAAGGTAGAGTTGTACAAAGTCATCAACCACACTCTCTCTTCCAATGTCACCAAAGTCCAGTGGCAGGACAAAAGTTAAGATGACTGGGAATGGCCCAGGATGCAGTGGATATCCTTGGTATCTTCGATGTCTGATCAAACTTTAAACACTCTACAGCTCCTGCTTCTACCGTCTCCATTGTCCATTGGAACGATTGCTGTCATACATCCATTCTGCCTGGGGCAGTCTTTACATGTTTGGGGTAGACATTGCTCTATATCACTGATGGGTTTATAAACTATGGGTTACCCTGGTTTAGCCTGTCTGCCATGATAGTTTTCCTCTTGGAGCCACAGGTGAAAGGTGGGTGACAGGTGGACACCCAAAGCAAATGAGTGGCCCTGGAAAGGGCTTGGCAAAGCCCTCACACCAGAGGTGCTAGTTCTCCCTGAACACCCCATATTCTCTCTCTCTCTCCACACACACACACACACATACACACACACACAAATACGCACATAAATACATGTACATGTATGTATATGTATGAAAATACCCTCCCTGCAACTACTTTGCAAGATAAGGAGTATGAATATTATGTGAAGTTGAACACCTAGCTCTAGAAAGTACTCTGAGGTACAATTATTTATTTCAATCAAGCAATATTTATTAGGTGACTAAGTGCCTACTATGTGCTGGGCACTGTGCTAAGTGTTGGAGATACAAAAAGAGGCAAAAGACCATCTTTGCCCTCAAGTAGCTTATAATCTAATGAATTCTATGATCCAGTCAAAAATGTTTTGCTCTCTCACAAATAACACTCAATTTTCTATCACCTTTGCCTTTACTGTTTCCTGTGTCTGAAATGTACTGTCTTCTTTTCTCTACCTTTTACAATTCCTAGTTTCCTCCTCTTACATTAACTAGGTGTCTCTACCAAAATTACATATGTACTATAATATACATATATTACACATATACATACACATACATACACACACACACACACACATATATATATGCTTAAATATATGCACCTTATTGATTCAATAGCCTGTAAGCTTCTTGAGGCATATGTACTGGTTCATTTTTGAAAGTGTATCTCCATCCATTCAATTATAAGCTCCTTGAGAACAAGGATGGTCTTTTTCCTTTTTTTTTTTGTATACTCAGCACCTAGTGCCTACAACATAGTAGGCACTTTATAAATGTTTATTGATTGATTAATAGTCCTTGAACTAGGTATTATTATTATAACAACAACAATATTTATATAGTACTTTAAGGTTTGAGAACTGCTTGAGAAACATTATTTCATTTGATTCTTTTTTTTTAGGGATTGACAAGCTTACTTTAATTCAGCACACAAATATCATTCACTTAGTTCAGGGGGAAAGACCAGCACCCCAACCTTCAGAGCAAAATACAAACAAAGTACAAACATCAACAGACAGACTTTGTCTGATTCAAATCCCGATACATAGTTACCAGAGTTTAACAAAGTCCCGACATCCGGGTTTACGAGCTGGAGGGCTTCTTAGCCACAGCTGCCAGGGAGTCTCCAAACACCACCAAGATTGAGAGCCCTGCGCAAATGGCTCTGTCTTCTCTTCTTATAGGGTTTCAGACGTCATCAAACGTCATCTGAATGACCAGAACATAGGCTGCTGTAATTGGCTCTTGAGTTAGCACCTCCCCTTAGTTAGCCCCACCTTGGGCCCCACCTTAGTTACCAAATCACACCCACATAGGTTTTATACCTAATAGGGGTTTGGGCCTGGGGCTTAGCACCTAGTAAGACTTAATGAAATACACTGAATTACTCAAAGGAAACAAAAGCCAAACTCTTCAAGGGCACTTGGTCGAACTAAGTGTTAAGAGCCCATTTTGCTTACCAACACACCCATCAAAAAATATTTGGAGTGGGAGAGGAGATTCAGGGAAGCAATGCCACAAATATACCCAATTAAATTGGCTTTATCTTAATAACCCTTAATAACAACCAATAATCATAAAATTTTCACAAGTGATGGCCAAACTACTTTAGATGAAGCTTCCTCTTTAATATAGGTAAGTACTTCAGAATACTAATAGTTTGCAAACCTTTTTAACATCTAAGTTCATAATATCGCAACATCCAGATTAGAAAAAAAAGTGTGTTTCTGACGTATCATAAACAATATCATGGATTTGAAACATAAAACAAAACCCATAAGGTACTTCAATTCAGTTGAATGCATCTCTAAATTATTTTACACAGAAAATCATTTCAAACAAATTTAAGTGGAACTTACATAAAGCTGATCTATAGATTTTCTCATTCTAATTAGGAATAGTAGGTATTTTCATTTCTGTAGCTCTTAGGTTTAAGCCTTATAGAATTTATAACATGTCATCAGCAGAGTTGAAACAAACATAACCATGTCAAACACCTTATCAAATGAAAACAACAAAGAAATTTTTTTTCCTCATTGTAATCCAAATAAAATAATCTTTTTTTAAAATTTAATTTATTTAATATATTTAGTTTTCAGCATTGATTTTCACAAGAGTTCGAATTACAAATTTTCTCCCCATTTCTACCCTCCCACCCACTCCAAGATGGCGTATATTCTGGTTGCCCTGTTCCCCACTCAGCCCTCCCTTCTGTCACCCCCCTCCCTTCCCATCCCCTTTCCCTTCTTCTCTTATAGAGCAAGATAAATTTCTACGCCCCATTGCCTGTGTACTATGCATCTTATTTCCTAATTGCATGCAAAAACTTTTTTTTTTGTTTTTGAACATCAGTTTTTAAAACTTTGAGTTCCAAATTCTCTCCCCTCTTCCCTCCCCGCCCACCCTCCCGAAGAAGGCAAGCAATTCAACATAGGCCACATGCATATCATTATGTAAAACCCTTCCACAATACTCATGTTGTGAAAGATTAACTATGTTTTACTCCTTCCTAACCTATCCCCCTTTATTGAATTTTCTCCCTTGACTCTGTCCCTTTTTGAAAGTGTTTGTTTTTGATTACCTCCTCCCCCTGTCTGCCCTCCCTTCCATCGTCCCCCCTTTTTTATCTTCTTTCTCCTTCTTTCCTGTGGGGTAAGATACCCAATTGAGTGTGTATGGTATTCCTTCCTCAGGTCAAATCTGATGAGAGCAAGATTTATTCATTCCTCCTCATCTGCCCCCTCTTCCCTTCCTACAGAACTGCTTTTTCTTGCCACTTTTATGTGAGATAATTTACCCCATTCTATCTCTCCCTTTCTCCCTCTCTCAATATATTCCTATCTTATCCATTAATTTGATTTCATTTGATTTTTTTAGATGTCATCCCTTCACATTCAACTCACCCTGTGCTCTCTGTCCATGTATATATATATATATATATATATATATATATATGTGTGTGTGTGTGTGTGTGTGTGTGTGTGTGTGTGTGTATACATATACACCTACATATATACATACCTAGACACACATATGTATATATATACATACACATATATATGCATATTTCTTTCAGCTACTATGATACTGAGGTCTCATGAATCACACACATCATCTTTCCATGTAGGAATGTAAAAAAAAAACAGTTCAACTTTAGTAAATCCCTTATGATTTCTCTTTCCTGTTTACCTTTTCATGCTTCTCTTGATTCTTGTGTTTGAAAGTCAAATTTTCTATTCAGCTCTGGTCTTTTCATTGAGAAAGCTTGAAAGTCCGCTATTTTGTTGAAAATCCATATTTTGCCTTGGAGCATGATACTCAGTTTTGCTGGGTAAGTGATTCTTGGTTTTAATCCTAGCTCCATAGACCTCCAGAATATCGTATTCCAAGCCCTTCAGTCCCTTAATGTGGAAGCTGCTAGATGCTGTGTTATCCTGATTGTTTTTCCACAATACTCAAATTGTTTCTTTCTGGCTGCTTCCAGTATTTTCTCCTTGATTTGGGAGCTCTGGAATTTGGCAACAATATTCCTAGGAATTTTCTTTTTGGGATCTTTTTGAGGAGGTGATCTGTGGATTCTTTCAATTTCTATTTTGCCCTCTGGCTCTAGAATATCAGGGCAGTTCTCCTTGATGATTTCTTGAAAGATGATATCTAGGCTCTTTTTTTGATCATGGCTTTCAGGTAGTCCAATAATTTTTAAATTATCTCTCCTGGATCTATTTTCCAGGTCAGTGGTTTTTCCTATGAGATATTTCACATTGTCTTCCACGTTTTCATTCCTTTGGTTCTGTTTTATAATATCTTGATTTCTCATCAAGTCACTAGCTTCCACTTGCTCCAATCTCATTTTTAAGGTAGTATTTTCTTCAGTGGTCTTTTGGACCTCCTTTTCCATTTGGCTAATTCTGCCTTTCAAGGCATTCTTCTCTTCATTGACTTTTTGGAGCTCTTTTGCCATTTGCATTAGTCTATTTTTTAAGGTGTTGTTTTCTTCAATATTTTTTTCAGTATTTCTTTGGGTCTCCTTTAGCAAGTCATTGACTTGTTTTTCGTGGTTTTCTTGCATCATTCTCATTTCTCGTCCCAATTTTTCCTCTACTTGTCTAACTTGCTTTTCTAAATCCTTTTTGAGCTCTTTCATGGCCTGAAACCAGTTCATGTTTTTCTTGGAGGGTTTTGATGTAGGCTCTTTGACTTTGTTGACATCTTCTGGCTGTATGTTTTGGTCTTCTTTGTCACCAAAGAAAGATTCCAAAGTCTGAGACTGAATCTGAGTGTGTTTTCACTGCCTGACCATGTTCCCAGCCAACTTACTTGACCCTTGAGTTTTTCAGCAGGATATGACTGCTTGTAGAGCTATACAGCCAGCTCTGCCACACCAGCACTCCTCCTTCCCCAAGAACTCCCAACCTGGACTGGACTTAGATCTTCAGCAGGCTCTGCACTCCTGCTCTGATCTGCCACTTAATTCCTCCCACCAGGTGGGCCTGGGGCTGGAAGGAACTGCAGCTGTAGTTCTTTAGCTGCACCTCCCCCCATTGCCCCAGGGGCAGTGGTTGAACCTCGAACTCTTTTCCCTCTGTCCCAGCAGTTTTTCCCACTAACCTTCTCTGTTGTCTTTGGTGTTTGTGGGTTGAGAAGTCTGGCAACTGCCACAGCTCACTGATTCAGGGCACTAGGGCCTGCCGGCTCCTGGTCTGGTTGGTCTGCGTGGCCCACGCTGAGCTCTGCTCCCCTCCGGGCTCTGCTCCCCTCTACTCTGTGCACGATAGACCTCATCCAGTGACCATCTAGGCTGTCCTGGGCTGGATCCCTGCTTCCCTCTGCTATTTTGTGGGTTCTGCAGCTCTAGAATTTGTTCAGAGCCATTCTTTATAGGTTTTTGGAGGGACCTGGCATGGAGCTCACACAAGTCCCTGCTTTCCAGCTGCCATCTTGGCTCCACAATCATTTCATTTGATTCTTAACAACAACCCTAGGAGGTAGGTACTATTATCTCTATTTTACAGATGAGGAAACTGAGGCAGAGAGAGGTTAATTGACTTGCCCAGCACCATCCTACTAGTTAGTGTCTGACAGAGGCAGAGATCTGAACTAATGCCTAGTTGACTCCAGGACCAGGGGAGCTGTACCTAGCTGCCTGATTGAAGGTGTTGTTGTATGATTGGTCTTGGTCCCTTCTAGCTTTTTAGTTATGATCTTATGGGCATGTAATATGAATATTGCTTGCATGATTAATTGCTTGCTTGACTAAAGTGTCTGCCTAACAACCCCCATGTCCTTTTCAAACCACTGGATGTCACTTACCTCTTGGCTCTGCTGCTTTGTAGGTGGTGTTAACATTCTTACACTAGTTATAAGGGTTGTATCTGTGCCATCCAATCAAATTTTATGTCTAAGTCCCCATCTCACTGGATCCTCCTATTTGTCCCTTACCAGCTGTGTTTCATTTAAGGACACTGAAAAGGGCACAGTTTATTAAAAGCTTTAATCCAAATGGCAGAATTAAACCCTAGCAGACTAATATAAATGCTCACAGAAGTGCATTCCCAACCCACAAGCCTCCCAGTTTCTCACATCAACTACCCAGGAAATAGACAAGGAAAAAATCTGGAAGTTCTTTTTTCCCATCCCTCTCAGTTGGGAACGGGCAAGGGCTTTTCCCTCACAAATCACTCTCTGACTCCTCAGCTTCCACTGATGCAACGCAGGAACTCAGAATTGAAGATAGCATAGACTGAGCTGTGGCATGGCAATGTTGGGCATTGGGTTGGACAGCTGAACTCCCTTGCTTCACACTGAGCTCCCCACTGTACCTCCATCCCTTTTGTCCTGGAAAAAAAGTTTCTTGAATTTCTCAACAGGGAGAGCTAGGAGTTGGTATCGGAGTCCTTTCAAATGAAGATGGCAAGAGGGGGAGCCTTTGAGTGGGTGCCACTTGCTGATCATTCATCTCACTGCCAAGCCCCACCTGGGAAGTCTCTTACATAGGCATGATCTACTTGGGTGGAGGCATCTCTAGCTGGAAGAGTGGTCATAGTGGGGAGACTAGAGAATGTGTTGCCAAACCCATTAAAATTCATTATTATATTATTCATTTTATAGATGAGAAAACGGAGGCACAAAAAAATTTAAGATAATTATTTTAGGGCCATGCAACTAGTAAAGGTCAGAGTAGAGAGAGGACTCCAACTTGGGTCTCCTGAGCATCTTGTTTAATTTTTGGGTTTTTTTGGCCAAGTTTATTTTCCATTTGCAGTGTCTGACCTAAATATATGTACTGATGGAATACCATGGAGTAGGAATAAGAGAGTGGGCAGAACAGCATGGGAGAAGTTGTGCAATGACTTCAAGCTTCCCCCTAAAAGAAAATCTGGTCTTTTTAACACCAATATTCTTCCAGTAATGTTATATAGTGGTGAATCCCAGAATGCCACAATCACTAAGGAAATAACATTTTGGGTCACTGTTGTTTCTCCTTCATTTTCAAAGATGACCAATGGAATCGCAGATGGTTTCTTGATTTGTGCATGGATTGTATTTAAGTGAGGCGGAGTAGTACAAAACCATTAACCCCACTCTCTCTTCCAGAGTCATTAAAGGTAGTGGTAAGACAAAAGTCAAGATGACTGGCAATGGCCCAGGATGCAGTGGATGAACGTTCGATGTCTGACCAAGCTCTGAGTGCTCCACAGTGCCTGCTTCAGTCTCCTTCATGGTCATTGGAACAAGTTGTTCTAATCTGCCCCTTTTGCTGAGGGAAGTCTTCACATGCTTGGGGTAGACATCCCCCTACCTTGCCAGTGAGTTTGAGGGCTGTTGGTTACCCTCAACCTGGTTTTAGTCTGTCTGCCAAGAGGGTTTACTGGAGTATTGCCACTACACATGCTATAGCTTCTTGGAGCCGCAGGTGAGAATTGGATGAAGGTGTGTAATGTTAATGGGATGCAAGATCTCCTCCGCCCATTAATAGGACTCATATTGAGCTCATTAAGGGAAACTTGCTTAGGGAGGCTTGCTTGTAGGAAGGCTTTCATACCTTTTGCTAATTTCTATTTAAGCACTGAGTCACAAGGGTTGTGATGCCTTCTGGCCCTGAGAAGTGTATACATACTCTGAGTAGGTATTTTGCTTTGGGGGCTCGCTTATGAGAAGAACCTTGTGATTCCCTGGTCGAGACTCTGAGTGGCTGTATGTTCAGAGCTCCCCGACTGCTCAGATGTAAAGGCTGTCTTGATCCAGTGGTGTATTAAAGTATATAGCAATATTGCTGTGATTCAGCCAGTTAGAGCCCTGTCTGTTGGTCTTTATTTCTCTGTTTGTATTTTCTCTAAAGTTCAGGATGAACTTTCCCCTGAACTAGTGAATATAATTAAAGAATATAGTTGATCCCTTAAACAGCTATTTTTCCTGGTAAAGCAGATCTAAGAACCTGTGCTAGCAGCCATCCTGGGTATGCTAGGGTGCTTGCAGTTACAAGGTAGACAGCAAAGGCAGATGAGCAGCCCTGAAAAGAGCTTAGCAGCCCTCACACCAGAGGTACTAGTCCTCCCTGATGATGAGAATAGACAGTTTGCAGCAGAATGTAAGCAAATTACCTGCATAAAGTTGTATATGACCTTAACCCTACCTCAAAGAATACAGGACCTGAAGTAACTTGTACCCATCGTGTCATGACACAAGAGATAATAGATGGATGGTGTACATACATGTCAGAAAATCTAGAGGATGGGCCCCTAGAAGTGGCTTCCCTGCGGACAATTTATGGAAGGATATCTTCAATAATTTCATAGGCTAGGAAGGTGGGGGCTGAATAGATGAGCACTAAAGAGATTACCCATATTAAGTGCATCAATTAAATTTAACTCAACAAACATTGATATAGTGAAGGAAGGACTGCTTTTATTGATACATTTTCTTTTGTTAAAACAGATATTTCCCAAGGAACACCCCAAAACAACACTTCTCCCCAACAACTCAAGTCCTAGAATAATGCCAAATCTCCTGAGAGTGCATTTGACCTAAGAGTATAACACTTTGCCAGTTTTGTAGTTTACTGGTTATTTACAGAAAGCATTTTAACTTCAATAATTTGATGCCAACATTATCCATTATCTGCCACTTCAGTTTTGGTTCCTTTTAGTGTTGACTGGCCTTCTTTCTCACTACTTCCTAATCATAGATTCTCCCTGATGGGAACACTCTCTATCTACTCTCCATGTCTCACAGCAGGGTCTATTGAACTCTATGGTCACATACACATTTGCCAAGACTTTCATCTTCCATAGCGTGAACAATTTTCATGCAGCCTGCTTCAATCAAAGCTAACCATTGGATGCTATGAGGCTGGGGCTTTAGTTGAGAGTGGAGATGAGGAGACATTTGAAGTGAGAAATGGAGGAGATGTGACTCTTTGTAGGTGGCAGAAGGGCAATATCCTTAAGGATCTAGGGCAGATACATCATCTAAAAGGTGGGAGCAGAAGGTGGAATGCCAGGATAAGAGGCCAGATCAACACCTTGGAACCATTGCCAAAGAGTAGAAACCAAATTGGAGAATCATTAGAACAAACCAAGGGGTCAAGGAAGCTGAGAACAAATGAAATAATTATATAGTAGGCTGACTGGTGAATATCAATTTGACATGCGAAATACATGAAGAAACCGAAGGTCATAGAGAAATTAAATAACATGCCTAAGGACACCAAGTTAGTAAACGTCAAAGATGAGTTTCAACCCCTGTTTTCTCTTGACTCCAAATCTAACATGCTTTCAACTCTGCCATACTTCCTCCAGTCATTCTGTGGTTTAAATAGGAGGCATAAAACCTAAGGCATGTGACTTAGAATCATGGGATATTAGAGCTGAAAGGGTTCTTTCAGGACATTGAGTCCCATTCCATTTTACAAAGCCACTTTCTCTATGAAAACTTTCTTGATGTCTCCAATTTTTATTGTTTTCCCTTTCCCTCTTCCAGAAATTTCTCTGTAGTTCTTTTGTATTGAATTTGAAGTTACTCATCTTTGTACGTGTTGGAATGCAAGCTCCTTGAGGGAAGTCCCAGTTTTGTTTCTATCTTTGTATCCCCATTTCTTAACTTGGTGCCTTGCAAGCACACATATGTATATGTATATATATATATATATGTATATTATATATGCATACATATAGATGTTAATTTAATTTAATTATATGTATAAATGCTTGTGAAGCGGAATTGAATGAAGGAACTGAGGCATACTTGCAACCAATGTGTTCAAGATGACACAGCTCAATTGTGACAGAGTGATGAGTCTCTAGTCCAATGACTGGGCTTTCATGCCATCAGATAAGATCAGCAGAAGTCTATATTCTGCAGTCAATTATCTGTTTTTGCCTCCATGGTATCAAAATGGACCATTGGACTCTTTATTATTCCCCAAGGGAATTGGCCAAATTAACTAGTGGTTTTGTCCTGGCGGAGACAACTGTGCAGAAAAATAAATCAGCAATTAAAGAAAGAAATCCTACCATTGCATAATTTGGAACACAGAGAAATCATGAGAGCAGCAAAGAGGATTCTATGATTTAGGATCCAGTGGAATTCATCCCCTGGGCATGTGAAACTCATCAAAATTCAGTATAGAACTGAAATCAAAAGAAAAGTGTAGTCAAATACAAGAAGTCTTTCACTTCGCAAACACTTGATTGGTGAAAGACCTACCATAAAAATCAATGCCTCTGGAGTCCTTGAATCCCCTGCCTCTCTTTGGGCGCAGCTGTTTATTTACTCATCCCAGCTCAGAAGCCCTGGCATGGTGGATGGAATGCTGGGTTTAGAATCAGCAGAGACCTTGATTCAAAGCCCAACTCAAATGCTTGCTTGTTGTGTGACCCTGAGGAAACTTCATCACCTCTCTGAGCCTCTGTTTTCTCATCTCTAAAATGGGAATAATCACATTTAGAATTACCTAGCTTACAGAACTCTTGTGAGGTGAAGGCTTTGTAAACCTTAGAACCTTGAATGTGAGCTATGATTGCAAGTAAAAATTGAAGGCTCCTTTCTCCTCTCTACATGTATGCATTTATCAATATCCTGGTATCCAGGGATAGTTACTTCCTAATTCCTAAAATAGCACTTCAAATCCATTGTGTGTTAACTAAAGCCAATGCTTGTAGTGTTATTTCCTTGAGAAAAAAATTTCAAGTCCCAAAGAACTGACTCACAGATGAAATTCTAGTTTGAAGTGGGTTGTTTGGCCATGCTCCTGGAATCTTACTGGAAGAGGCAAATACTACTAGTGAAAGAGAAACTTAGCTAGTGAAGCTCATGCTATATAAATACCATGTACGCTGCTAGACAAACAATGTGACAAAGCATACAAAAGGCTAGACTTGGTAGCATGAAGACCTGGGTTCAAATCCTTAACAGAAATCACTAGTTGTGTGATCACTGGAATGTTATTTTAATTTTTCTGTGCCTCAGTTTCCCTACCTGTGAAATGGAGTGCCTATCTCACAAGTTTGAGGTGAGGTTTAAGTGAGATCATGTAAATGGGGTGCTTTGGAAACCTTAAAGCACAACATTTATTACTGATGCCAGAAGGCTTCTGTCTATACAGCAAATGTTGCATCTACTTTCTATTGCCTAAGAAACCTGATGGAAAATAAGAGTTGACCAACCCTGAGAACAAGATGTCTCTAGGCTTGATATAAAAGCTCAGCCATTAACTTGAATCTTACTATGTTAAAGTATTTCAGCTGGAATTTGACAGTTAGCTTCTTCAAAGAATTATTGGTTCTAAAAGTGTGGTCCCAGGACCCCCAAGGGTCCCTAAGACCCTTTCAGTGGATCAGTGAGGTCAAAAGTTTTATAATAATGCTAAGATGTTTTAAACTCTAATGTGGTAAAATATCAATACGGAGTGTTCAAAATTTCAACATTTTATCTAATTAGAATATTAACAAATAACATCTTAAAGTGATTTCCATCATTTGTGATGCAGAGGTTGATGCGCTTTGCAAGATTCATGTGAACTCGATGCAATAACTCCACATTGCCATCAGTTTCAGTACATTCACTCTTTATGCATTCAATTGAGTGTGCTGCATCTGTGATTTTCATTGAGTACACCTTCTCCTTTAGCGTACCCCAGAAAAAGAAGTTGCTGCACAACAGTCTTCAGTGAAATGGCTAATGAGATGTTAATGAGATTTCCTATGTGTCCAGACTTTAGGGACACCCTGTAGTTATAACCCATGCAAACAAAAGTTCTTTGGAGTCCTCAGTTTTTAAGATTGTAAAGGGGTCCTGAGACCAAATAAGTTTGTGGATTCACTAGTCAGAAATGACCCAGTTCTCACTCACCATGTGTTGGCAAGGGCTGTCTCTGATCTACCCTATAGCCACCAATCCAAAGAAAGCCCAATCACATCCCAGGCCTTTGTTGTTATATTTGGCCACTTCCAAATGGGCTGAGCTTGAGGTATTTTGGCTCTCCATTTAGTATCCTTTCCTTTCTGTGATATGAAAATCTTTTCTCTGCCACCAATGAGAATGGTGGAACCATATCAAATTTCAGTCTCTGCTCCAGCAGATTCCCAAGCCAACAAAGGAGGGAGGCTCCCCTCGAAAGTCCTTTCTCATTCTGATCTTGTCAACAGAGTGGCAGAGTTGGTGCCAGCTCTCCTACTTTTAGCCATCTCTCTCAGGGAGACGAGGTGCCACAATTTCATGTGTTATCTCAGCTGTGAAATCTGGCCCTTCTGCTCTCTCATTTTGACCTTTTCAGTATTCTGTACTTTGATTGACTGGCTATTGCCAGCCCCCTCTCCCAGGTTGGTTACCTTGTAAGTGCTGGAGAGGCAGAATTGCCAGCTAATCAGCATACCGAATATTGAAAAGGTCAAAATAATCCGGTCTCTATTATGGATGGATACCGAGCTGCTCCCTGTATATGTAAGTCAACATATTCTGAAGATGGGGAAAAGGGATGCAACTTTAAAGATTTCCTGTTGTAGTTTTATTAGAATTTTGAAAAAAAAATAGGTCAATACTAAGGATGACTATCTCTCATTAAGATTGGAAGCCCTTAGAAGGTAATAAATGTTTCTAATATAAATACTCTTCTGGAGAATTTTCCAAAACTGTGTTTTGTGGAAGTCAGTCACTTCACAAATGGAATAGTGTGATTTTAGCTATATTTGTGAAATTACTGACATTTGCCCCTTATTTTAAGTTTCTTAGAGGCTAAGATTTATTCTTTTTATTTTTTTAATCAGGCAACAAATACTTACTGAGAACAAATTCCTTAGGTTGGCATTTAAGGCCCTTAAAAAAACATTTGAGTAAAACTGAATGACAGATACCATGCTTGACAGTGTGTATAACATTCCAGATCCATGGTATCATACCTTTTCACCCAGAGAAGTGAAATGTGTTTTATTATCTGTTCTTAGGGATCAAAATTAGTCTTAGCAATTAATCTAACTTCATTTAGGAACACTTTAGTGTCCCTTTAACCTCTCTTTATATTATTATAGTCATTCTGTTTTATTCTTCTTGCTCTGTCTTCACTCTGTATCAATTCTTACAAGTCTTCCCACACTTCTTTGATTTCTCATATTCATCTTTTCTTATGGGGGCAATAATATTCCATTTCATTCGTATATTGTAATTTGCTGTCCCATTCCCAATCAATGGATACCCACTTTGATTCTAGGTTTTGCTACCATAAGTTACTGGTATGAATATTTTGGTATAAATAGAACCTTTCTTTCTGTCTTTGACCTTGTTGGAGTACACACCCATTAGCTGCATCACTTGTTCAAAGGGTATGATCAGTTGTTACTTTTTCCTCATATAATTCTAGCTTGTTTTCAAGAATGGTTGGACCAAATTATAGCTCCTCCAGTGTGTCTATCTTTCCATACCCCCCTCCCAACAAAAGCAATTTCCATCTTTTATCATTTCCATCTTTTATTATCTTGGTCACTACTGAAGCAGCTATATGGAAACAGCTGTAATAATATATATTTACCTTATTAGTGGTTTTTAAGCTTTTTATCATATGGTTGTTCATAGTTTGCATTTCTTCTTTTAAAAACTGTTCAGACCCTATAGGAAAATTTATTACATTTATTTTATTGATTTAAAAAATAATTGATAGCTTCTATTTTTTATACAACAGATAATTCCACCCCCACCTCCAGTATATTCCCTGGAAACACTTAACTAAAAATGCCTACCCATATGATTATGTGACTGATGACATAAGTCCTTTTTCCACTTTTCTCATTTATTGATTGTTAACAGAAAGGAAGGATAAGTCATTTGACATGGATAGGATAGTACTGAAATTTTTTGTTGTACTTGATGAGGGTTTCTTTCTTTCTTCCTTTCTTTAGATGTCTTAAACCCAAATTACTCTGACTCTCACTGATTGGCCCACAATAGGTCCCAGCCCAATCTTCACTTGGTCATTGTTTGGGATTCAGTGGCTCATAGTGAGTGTAAATAGCAATTGTTTCTGTTTTGGCCAGAAACCCTGAGGGCCTTCCCCTCCCCATGTTGATTTTTTTTTACTAGGTAAAAGAGGTCATTTTTTGCCTCATTTTTAACCTAGCCTTAATCACTAAATGGGTGTTTGCCTCAGACAAACTGAGACCTGGGAAAGACCTTGGCTTAAACAAGCCAAGTTATCCCACTGCATCCAGGGCCATCTCCTGTCATCCTGATCTATATCTTGCCGCTGGGCCCAGATGGATCCAGAGGAGAGAGTGAGGCCGTTGACTTTGCACAGCCCTGCCTCACTTAAATCCAGTTCACTTGCAAGTCAAGACATCACTTCCCGATGTCATTGGCTCTCTTCAAGAATGAAGGACAAACAACAACCTACATTTGACATTCTACCTTCAACCACACTACCCTAGTGAGTTTGATCATTAGCCCCAGCATCAGCACTAACACCCTCATTTTATTCATTAGCGTTGAGGTACCTATGAAGAGCACAGCATAGATATTCAACTGCCAGTGCTGACTAGGACATTCCGCCCATCAGAATTCTGGTCCACAGTGGAGAGTGAAGATCAGAATGTCCCAGTCACCGGTGGGTAAGAGAAAGAAGGATGTGCAAATTCTTCCTGTGTGATCATATGACAAAAAAAGAATTTCTCAGGAGGTTGGGTGTGGCAGAGGTGCTGCAGGTACTTTATTGTATGAAGAAGACTGGATGGGTCATAGAGCAAGGTTGAGAAAAAACTGATGGACAGCATGACTTATGGACTGGATCCCTTTGTATCACAAAAGGAGAGCCATTAGGCCAAAAACCTTGTGGAGTAAACTAAAAGTTCTGGCCATGCGATAATCAATTAAGGTATCTAGTGGATCTTTTCACTTGTTTTTGATGGCCACAGATCCAAATGTAAATACAAATTCATCCGATTATTACTATTCTTTCACTCACTTGTAACAGGGATTGTCACTTATAAAATGTCATAAGTTTTGCTTTATTACTATTTGCCTTACATATATCAGTGCAATATTATCATTTTGGTGAAAATTCCTTAATAAAAATATAAAGATTGTGTTACTTTAAAAAAAAGGAATGTCATACAGCACTATGCACCTTCTTGGAACTAAGAGATATTGCGGTACATTGGAAAGACTCAATTCTAATATTTACTAGCAGTGTGATCATGAGAAATTAATGATACTGCTGCTGTCACTGCTGTTACTGCCGATAATAATAGCTAGCATTTATATGGTGCCGACTCTGTGGCAGGCACCATGCTGAGAGCTTTACATATTTATATCATTTGACTTCCACAACCACCTTGCTAATATTATGCCCATTTTATAGTTGAGGAAACTGAGATAGAAAGAGTTTAAGTGATTTGCCTAAAGTCACATAGCTGGTGTATTTGAACTTAGATCCTCCTAACTTCAGACCCAGTGCTTTACCACTTTAATCCCACCCCAACCCCGCTCATCTCAATTTCTCTTTTTGTAGGCTGAGTATAATAACACTTACACTGATTACTTCACAGGTTGTTGAGGGAAAAGTGTTTGATAATTGCCCCCCCCCCCCACCATGAACTAATCGTAATGGCTTTCGTTTTTTAAGCTCAATAATGGGTCACAAAATATTTTTCCCCATAACATTATGAATTAGATAGTTCAAATATCATTTTTCCCCCTTGAAAGAGAATAACCTGAAGCTCAGGGATACTGTGATTTGCCTTTGTGTTGTGCTTTTAACTTTTCAAAAACGTTTTCACCCATGAACAGCTAGCTTAGTACTAAACAAGAGTGTTTTGAGAGGAGAGTATAAGTCTTCAAAGACCAGTCAGGTTTTTGACTTGTGGGCTGGAGGATATCCTTGGCTTTGGAGATTTTTCTGAGAGTAGAAGAGGGAGCCATAGCAGGCTGACCCCCCTGTCTTGTCACCTGGAATCCTGCTCTGTGCAGATTGCCCCACCTTGGCTCCATGAGAAAATCCCATCTCCCAGAGGTGAACAGTGAACTCCCAGAGAGTTAGTCAACACAACATTTCATAGTACAGAACAATGAAAAGATAATATAAACAGAATGGAAATTGTAAAGGATACATGGCCAACCAAAATGTCTTGTAATTAATATATCCCAGGAGTTTGCTTTTTTTTCTCTGGATGGAGCCTAGAAGAACAAAGAAGTGAGGGGTGGGGGAAGGAACAGAATCCAATCCAATTAAATAAAATGCAGCTTAGGTTAAGGTCAAGGCTGTGCCCTAGGGATCTTTCATTAACCACTTGAAGGCAGGTTCAGAATGGGTTAATAAAAGCCCTGACCCTTACATTGGGAATATACTGTCAAGGGAAAATCAGATTCTTAGCCTAGTGAAACGGGGGTGGGGTGGGGAACCTTTGTCTCTACTTCAATTAACAGCTCTGTGTCAGGATGATGTTTGGAACATTGGGTTTCTGTACAAGGATGGACACTGCAGAAACTGCTTAATTGGGGAACCTTGGTCAAAGGGTTATCATTCCCATTAAGCAGATGGCCAAACTGAACCTAAAGGCAGACAGGCTCTAGACTGTATGACAATGATCCAGTAAATGCTATATGGCAAACTTCATCTTCTATGCTAATAAAGGGGAATTATGAGGGAGTGGATAATCCAAATGTATCACTATTTGCATTATAATTTATTAAATTTCATATTTATCTGCCTAATTATGTGTTGCTTGGGTGAATATGAAAATAAATGCTTTTTTGGGTGCACAGCAACTGAATCAAGTTTTGAGAGAAGGCGATAGAAGAAGCTTCAAGAGAACAGAAATGGTGCTAGTGAGAAACTGGCCTGGTCCTAAGAATTCCCTTTACATAATTCTCCAATCGATAATTGAATTGACTATAATTGGCTTCTTGTTTCTAATTTCTTAATATTGCCTTGGAAACTCACCTAATAGTAAATTTCCCTGGAAGAGGGCAAGAAGGTTAAGTATTTAGCTTTTCCATTGATTTTAAGAAAGCAGTCTTTTCTTACCTGCCCTATATTCTCAGTCGATGATGTTGCTTTCTGTTTTACTGAGAACATAGAAGCCATTTGCTCTGTGTTCCTCCATTCATCCCCCTCCCCCTTTCCCTCAAAACATCTGGCGCAATATCTTACATAGAATAGTTGCTTTAAAAAAAACTCAACTTTGTTGGATAAATGGATGAATGACTAGATGAAAACATTTTGGTATCTTTACTCCCCTCTCTACCGAAAAACAAACAAACAAACCAAGAAAACAAAGTAAAAAAAAACACCTCTATGTCTTATGTACCCATATAATACTCCTACCCTTCTGTCTCAGAGGAAACATTGTTTCTTCTCCTTGCTATGGCCAACTTCTGCTTCCTCTTGAAACTTGCCCCATTAGTGATACCTCCTTTTCTCTGGAGTCTTCAGTCTTTTCTGCTTACTGTACTCTGTTCTGGTTAGATATCCTGTAGGACTGTAGTCAAATCTGAGCATTACCTCTTATGAAGAAAACAAATGAGCTCAGAGGATTAGAGATCATGTCCTATATGGACCACTTGAAAGAACTGGGCACAATTAGACTGGAGAAGGCTTGGGGTGGACAGGATATAATGGTTCCCTCCAAATATTTTAAAAGTTGTCATGTAGAAGAGGAGGAAGAGGAGGAAGAGGAAGAGAAGTAAAAGAAGGAAGACAAGGAAGAGGAGAAAGAGGAGGATGAGAAGAAAAAGAAGGAGGAGGAGGAGGAGGAGGAAGAAGAAGAAAAGGAAGAAGAAGAAGAAGAAGAAGAAGAAGAAGAAGAAGAAGAAGAAGAAGAAGAAGAAGAAGAAGAAGAAGAAGAAAGAAGAGGAGGAGGAGGAGGAGGAAGAGGGAATAAAAACCATATCTTTATTGGACACTGGATCAAAGGAGAAGAGAATATAAAATGATGTAGTTGTCTGTAGATAAATAATATGGGAAGAGAGAAGGAACTTATAATCAGTAAAGAAGAAAGTAAAATTCCCTTCTGAGAGAGAGTGGTGAGGTCATGATATAGGAGGCTTTAGGAGAGAAGGAAAGGCTTGGAATAATCCCTGTGGGTAGTGTGATAGAGAGTCCATCAGAGCAGAATAAGAGGATTACTGTGCAGCAGTGAGCACCAAGTTAAGATTAGATAGCATACATTTGTAGTGGACCCAGTTAGAATATCTGTGTTATGTGTGGGAGTGGAGAAGCATAGTGGAAGTAACCCAGGGTTTGCATTTGATGAGGCAAGAACAGCTTTGAAGCAGAAATTGAAAGGCAATATATTGTTAAAATGGTTAACTATGGATTGTGGTGTACAGAAGATGTAGCATACAGGTGTATAGGAGAGGCACTGCAGAACAGGAGAGGTTAACACAATAAATGGTGAAAAGTATAGCAAGAAGGGATAGAATGACTAGAGGTCATGGCAAATATGGCAAATAGGTTTAGTAGGAGCAATACAGAAGGAGAGATGGGCAAATAGGAGTTTCTGTGTTCAGAGAAAGGAATTTAGAATTTGAAATCATGGAATTTTATGGAGCTGTTGAGGTCAAGGATGTGACCATCCCTAAGTGGGGCTAAAATGGATTGAATATCTTTAGATTATAAATTAAAAGCTCAAAGGTACCTCCCATTCCACTTCTATTGAGTCCATCTCACCCCTTCAATTTACAGATTTGGAAGCTGAAGTCTAGAAAGTTTAAGTGGCTTGCCTAGGATCACAGAGTGACTGAGGATCTGAACCTAGTTCTTGACTCTCAAGTCCAGCACCCTAGTCATTACATCATACTTCTTCTCAGAAGTCATGAAAGTTAAAGAGGTTCATGAACTGGGATGCCAGGGTATTTGAAGGGAAAATCATGTTTATATGGAAGTCCCCAAGTATGAAGGCTAGGGTGTGATAGAGAGAAAGACTATAAGCCAGGTACTGAACTCCACGAGAAAGGAGAGGGAATGGTAGATGACTGCAAACAGAATCTATTTAGAGTGACAATAAGAGAGAGTAAACCTCAAAGGTAAAGTTTGCTCAGTGATTGAAACAGAGGGAGAGTCTGGAAGTAATAGTGAGAAACAAAGAGTATGCCTACTCTTTCTTAGAAGAAGTCTATTGTATGGGGAAAGGGGAGATGTCTAGTATGAGAGAGGGAGTATACCCAGTACTCAAGAGGGTATCTTGTGATCCAGTGTCATCTGTGCGCAGCCAGCTTCCCTTGAGTATAGTCATATGGAAGAAGTATGAGAAGAGGTTTGTTAAAGGATAGAAAAAGATTCCAGAGAGCAAAATATATTCCTAGGCAGCTGGTGACTCTGGATTATGGAACTGGAAAGGAGGATAACATTTTTTCATATCATCTTGAATTCTTATATATGCTATATTTTTGATCTAACAACTACATCAGACTTTAAGGTTTATAAAGTACAACATATATAAAACATATTAGAATATAGAATAATGTAGAGTATTATCTGATTTGACCCTCACAACAACCTTATGACATAGGTACTATTTTTATCTCAATTTACAGATAAAGAGCAATTAAGTGATTAGCCTAAGGTCATCTAGATAACCAGAGTTTAAGGCAGAATCCAAACTCTGGTGTTCTGGACTCTGATTCCAGTGTTTTATGCTCTATTCTACCTAGGTGCTATTGTATATACTCTATTTTTATAATACAAGGACTACAAGTTTCTTGAGAGTTGCACCAGTGTTCTACAGAGTCAGTGTGACGTAGCCAAAAATCTAAGTTTGAAGCTTAGCACCACCACTTCTTAGTTGTGTTACATCCCATAGACTTTTGAATCTCAAAAGTTCTCAATGAATGATGGAATCATGGATTATTAATATTGTAAGCTACCTCACAGTAGCTTCATCCACTCTCCCTATGGAGGAATTTTTGTGTAATATGTCTGGTAAAATGATCATGTGGCCAATGCTTGAATACTTATAGTGACAGGGAATTCATGACTTTTCCTGGCAGCCCATTCAATTTTTGGATACTAGAAATTATTACAGATGAAGCATAAATGACATACTTATTAAATTTGTAGATGCCATGAAGTTTGAGGAAATAGTTACCAGGTTGAATGACAGAACTGAGATTCAAAAAAATCTCAACATGCTGGAACACTGGGTCAAATCTAATAACATGAAATTTAATAGAGATGAAGTCATCTCCTTGTGTTCCAAAAATCAACTGCACAGGTATGAAATAGAGGAGAAGGAAAAAAAGGACCAATTCATGTGAAAAAGATGGGGGGGGGAAGGAAGTGAGCAGGGCTTAGTAGACTTCAAGCTGAAAGTGTCAACATTGTGACATAACAGTTAAAGAAGCCAATGCAATCTTAGTAGTGGCTACAGTAATGGAAGCTTAGGACCAGGAAGAAGGTAAGTGAAATTCCTTCAGTGCTCTAAATGATCTCTTTGATTAGACACTGCAAATGAACAATTAATTGGGTCCAGAATTTAATAGGAAAAGGGGAACAAAGTGGATTACCTTTGGAAAATTGCAAAGTTCTTTAATACCCAAATGTTTTCCATTTTATTGTTTGGCTGAGTCATAGAACACAGCAATGACTGAAGAACTGAATTTGCGGAACAATGGAGAGGCATATACTAGGTCTAAGCAGGTTAAACACATTAAAAACCAAGTAATTGCACAGGAGAAACAATATAAAGGATGTGGTCCTCAAAGTACATATGACTGAAAAAACAGATGGGCTGGTCATGTAGTGAGAACAAAGGATAATTGGTGGACCTTCTGCAGGCTCCACTGGTGTTCTCAAGATATTAAGAAAACACAAAAGAGGTTCTCATTGATGAACTTGATGCTGACATGGACAAGAGTTGCACAGGACAAATGGGCATGAATAGGTTGTAATCTCTGTTGTTTGGAAGAAATACATATATTGATGAGATTACAGGTCTATTGGAGTATTCTGTCATGGTCAGATAACATCTGTGTTTAGTTTTTGGCATGTTGTTTCAGGAAGGATATTGATTAGCTGGAATGCATCCAGAGGAGGATGACCAGGATTGTAAACAGACTCCAAGCTATGCCATATGAGGATCTGTTAAAGAAAATGAGCATGTTTCACCTAGAGGATGTGGTAGCTAATTTCACACATCTGGAGAGCTCTCATGTGGAAGATGGCTTAGACTTGTTTTCTTGACCCCAGAAGGCAGAACTAATATCCATGAGTAGCAGTTACAGAGAGGCAGATTTCATCTATATATTTGAAAATAAAAAAATAAAAATAGTTAATTGAGCTATGCCAAAGAGGAAAGTGTTACTTTCGGTGGTGGTGGGTAACTCTGGAAGTCTTCAAGTGGAAGCTAGATGACTCTGTTAGAGATGTAGAGGTGAGTCCTGCTCAGGTATTGATTGCAGCCCCTGACCTCTCAGATACCTTCCATCTATGACTCTATGATTTTATAAAATTATAAAATTATATATAATTATATAAAAATTATATGATTTTATAAAATTATTGCCAGGTCTTTCTCCTTCCTTAAATTATCTTCAGCTTATTTGTGTAATTGTTTGATCTGCACCACCCTCATCCCTGAAATACAAGGTAAGCATCTTGAGGGTAGAGACAATTTAACATTTGTCTTTGTTTTCCCAATGCCTAACGCAGTGCCTTTCACATAGGTGGTGTCTAACACTTGTTAGACTTAATTGAAATTGACTGCCTTGTCATTTTCACCAAGCTCATCCCTCTGGAAGCCATGCAAAATGAAACTGTTACTAAGCTCCCCAAACCCAGTCTTCTCAGTTGTAAAATGGAATGGTTGGTCTACGTGATTCCTAAGGTCATTTCTAGCTTGATTGCTCTAGGATCTTTAAGATTTTACTCCCTTTTCCACATAGTAGTCACTTAAATATTTGAAGACAGTAATTACCATTGTATCCCATTATATTGTCCCCTTTCCACTGTAAAACTCCCCAGTTCCCTGAACTGTTCCTCAGATGATATGAATCACAGACCCCTTGGAATACTTGATCACCCCTCTATTACTGATCTCTAGTTTGTGAATACTTTGATATGTTAATTGAACTCATTGATGAGGTCACTCACTACAATAATATAGATCATAGCTCTTCCATGTTATTTCACTCTGTACAACTCTTTGGTATGTCCTCCTATAAATTTTCCATGGGGAATTCATCCAATATTCTAAAAACATTCCTTTAGATATCAGGGCACATTGGAGTATCCATTGGTTATCCATTATTTTTATCATATAGTTAGCTCTGCTCTTTTCTGGTCACACATGTCTTAAATGATATATTCTTCTTCTCCCGCGCCATTCTCTGTTGGTAATGTACTGCAGTTTACTCATTCTCTAAATCTCTTCCCTCTCTTCACTCTGTCTTGATGATTTCATTAGTTCCCATGCATTCAACTATTATTTCTATATAGATGACTTTTAGACCTATATATCTAGCCCTAGGCTTTCTTCTGAATGCCTGCACAACCAGCTCCATATTGAGTATCCTGAGCTAGTTGTCCCATTGGCATCTCAAACTCAAGATGCTCAAAACAGAACCATTACCCTCCCCCAAACCCTCCTCTCCTCCCAATCCCTCTGTTTCTTTTGAGGATAGTGCCATCTTTCCAGTGACCAAAGTTCATAACCTCAGTCATCTTTGACACTTCCCTGTCCTTCATATAACACTGTTCTCCTCAATATCCAATCAGCTACTAAGTATTATAGTTTATTTCTCTACAACATACCATATCTGACCCCTACTTTCCATTCATACAACTACCATCCTATTTAGTCTCTTGCCGGTTTTTTGACCAGACTATTGCAATAGTCTCCCAGTTTTTCTCCCTGACTCTACTTCTCTAACTTTTCCTTCACATGGTTGTTAAGTGGATTGTTCTAAAACACCATTCTTACCATATCACCTCCCCTCTTCCCATGCCAAAGAAGCTTCAGTGGCTCCCACTTGCTTTAAACTACAGTATTTGACTATTAAAGCCCTTCAGAAATTGTGACTAACTTTTCCAGCCTTATTACACATTCCTCTTCCATGCTCTCTGTTCCAGTGTCTTTTTGATGTTCCCATAACAGACATTCCATCTCCCATTTTTTGTGCTTTTACATAGATTCCCTCGTGGCTAAGAGGTATTCCTTTCTTTCCTTTGGTTTATAGAATCCTTTGCTTCCTTCAAGGCTTAACTCAAACATAACTACTTGTAAAATTCGTCTTGCTAGGAACTAGTGTTCTACCTCCCCTCCCCCTGCCCTGAAATAACTTTTATCTACTTTGTATTTCATTTTCTTTTTTAAAGTAACATTTTATTTCTCCAATTACATATTAAGACAAAATTTAACATCATTTAAAAAAAATTGAGTTCCAAATTTTCTCCCTCTCTCCCTCACCTCCCCCCTTTCTAAAATGGTAAGAAATTTGATATAGGTTTTATATATATATATATATATATATATATATATATATATATATACACACACACATGTACATACATACATATATACATACATACATGTATATATATATGCAATCATGTTAAACATATTTCCATGTTGTGAGAGAAGAAATAGGGAAAAAGGAAAAAAACACAAAAAAATAAAGTGAAAATATTATGTTTCAATCTGCATTCAGACTCCATCAGTTCTTTTTCTGGATGTGAATAGCATTTTTCCTGATGAGTCTTTTGTAATTGTCTTGGATTATTGTATTGCTGAGAACAGCCAAGTCATTCATAATAGATCACCACACAATGTTGCTGTTACTGTGTACAATGTTCTCTTAGTTCTGCTCGCTTCACTTTGCATCAGTCTATGTAAGTCTTTCTAGTTTTTTTTGTGTGAAATCCTCCTGTTCATCATTTCTTATAGCACAGTTGTATTCCATTACATTCATATACCACAACTTGTTCATCCATTTCCCCAGTTGATGGACATCCCTTCAATTTCCAATTCTTTGCCACCACAAGTACATCCTTCTACCCGCTCCTGTCCCCGCCCTTTTTGAAATCTCTTTGGGATACAGACCTACTAATGGTATTACTGGATCAAAGGGTATGCACAGTTTGATTGCCCTTTGGACATAATTCCAAATTGCTCTTCAGAATGGTTGGATCATTTCATAATTCCACCAGCAGTGCATTAATGCCCCAATTTTCCCACATCCCCTCCAACATTTATAATTTTCCTTTTCTGTCATATTAGCCAATGTGATAGTTGTAGGCTGGTATGTCAGAGTTGTTTTAATTTGCATTTCTCTAATCAATAGTGATTTAAAGGCTTTTTTATTTGATTAGAGATAGCTTAGATTTCCTCATCTTCCTAGCAGGTTCTATGTGTGTGTGTGTGTGTGTGTGTGTGTGTGTGTGTGTGTGTGTGTGTGTGTGTTTTCATATCCCCACCACCTAGCTCAATGCCTGGCACAGAGTAGGTGCTTAATAAATGTGTATTGAATTGAATGAGTGATGTCGTTGTTACTGCTGTTCTTCCTTCATTCTTGAAGAGGGCTTGTGGGTGATTTGGATAAGAGTGTGACGCAGAGCTGTGTAAAGTCATCAGTCTTGCTCTCTCCTCCAGAATCATCAAAGTGTGGTGGCAAGACAAAGGTCAAGATGATTGGTGATGGTCCAGGATGCAGTGGGTGACCCTGACCTTTCTAAATTAAGGTCTTTCTTGGGTTTCAGTTTGTCTGAGGCCATGGCCATTCAATGACTTAGGACTGGGTAAGAATTGAGACAAAAGATGACTCAATTTACCATCACAAAGTTATTAGTCTGGGATGGGAAGACCCTCAGAGTTTCTGGTCAGAGCAGAAAACAATGCTTTTTACACTCATTCTAACCCATCGAAAGTCAAACAATGAACCATGGGGTCTTGGGTTGGAGCTATTGTTGACTCTTCATTTAATTCAATTTAATGAATTCAATGAATGAATATATAGGAAATATTGCCCTTTGCCTAACCTTCAACTTTAATTCTTTGGAAGCTATGGTTTTGTAGCCATATGAAATTGCCAGAAGACTATTTCTGTTAAAAAAAAGATAGGCCTTTGTTTCAGGTAGAAGCTCAAGATCATTCAAAGTACTCTGCAGTTTCTCAAATGTAATCTAATCCAATCTTCTCCTTCTATTCAACTGTGTCCCAGTTCATCAGGACTATCCAAGATAGTCCTGATGAACTAGATCTTTTGGGCGAGGTGTCTGAATATTAGGCGTTATTCACCCAACTTGGTTTTTCCTATGTAGATAATTTCTCTGAACTCTTTTGAGTGATTATGGATCTCATAAAGTATATTTTGTGATATTCTATTCTTCCACAACAATGAAAACTGTCGTTCAGTGATGTCCTTATGCTGTGTGCTCATGCACAACACAAACATTGCTTGAAAAGAAGAATGCCAGAGATGTCCCTTACATAAAAGTCTTATCAATGACCGTTTTTAGTGATAATAATATTTCTGATTACTTTTCAAGTGTTTGGTATTCTTCAGTGTTTCAGATATCTCTTTTAAAAACTATATTTTCATTTATTTTATTTAATATTTCCTAATTACTTTTTAAAAATATTTAACATTCATCTAAAATTATTTTGGGTTCCGAATTCTCTCCCCCTCCCATTCCTCCCTCACTTGTTGAGAAGGCAAGCAAATGTATTGATTATACTTGTGAAGTCATGCAAAACATATTTCCAAATTAGCCCTGTCACAAAAGAAAAGATGCATACATATACACAAACAAAAGAAAAATAAAGTGAAAAAAAGAATGTTTCAATTTGTACTCAGAATTCATCAGTTCTCTCTCTGGAGATGGACAGCATTTTTCATTATATATCTTTTGGAATTGTCTTGGATCATTGGATTGATCAGGGTAATCTTCCATAGTTGATTATCTTTACACTATTGCTGCTTCTGTATAATGTACTTCTTAAGATGTGGTGCCCCACGCTGAACACAGTATTCCCAATATGGTCTTACCAGAACATAGTAGAGTGGAAGTTTAAGTGATAGAGTGGATAGAGTCTTAGACCTGGAGTTGGGAAGACCTGAGTTCAAATCTAGTCTCATATACTTATTAGCTGTATGATGCTGGGTAAGTTACATACCTCCATCTGCCTCAGTTTCCTCATCTGTAAAATGGAGATAATAATTATAACCCCTACTTCCTAAAGTCATTGTGAGAATGAGATAATATGTATAAACCACTTTATATAAATGCTATTATTGTTATTGTGATTATTATTGGTGGTAGTTCTAGAACTATTTTATCCCTTGATTTAGAGAGGATAATTCTATTGAAGAAGATTAAGATGTAGATTTTTGTGGTTGTTGATGGTAATATTCATGGGGACTGCTTTAAAATGACATTTAGTCAAATTATCCTAGAAGTGTTTGCAACTCTGAAAATCTAATGTATTTAGGGGATTAGATTTAATCATCTGCAAGGTCCCTTCCATCTCTAAATATACAATCCTATGATCCTATGATTATCTTTATATGTTTTTTAACCAAGAGTTTGTCCATGCAACTCATCCCTTATTTATATCCTCAGTGCTTAATACAGAGTAAGTATTTAATAAATGCCTTTTCATTCATTCATTTTTATCTCTCTGTATTCCATTGGTGATTTTATCACTCTAATGACATCAGTTTTATTTTGCTTTCTTTTTTGTTGAGTATTTTATTTTTCCCCAATTACATGTAAAAACATTTTTAACATTCATTTTTTAAAACTCTGAGTTCCAAATTCTCTCCCTTCCTCCCTCCCCATCCGCCACCCCCACTGAGAAAGCAAGCAATTCGATCTAGGTTGTTCATGTGTAGTCATGCAAAACATTTCCATAATTAATAGTAATATTGTGAAAGAAAACAGAGTGAAAAAACCTCAAGAAAAGTAAAGTTTTAAAAAAAAGTATGATTCAATCTGTATTTAGACACCATCAATTAGTTCTCTGGGGATGGATAGCCTGTATCATCATAAATCCTTCAGAGGTGGATCATTGTATTGCTGAGAATAGCTAAGTCATTCACAGCTGATCATCTTACAAGATTGCTGTTCCTCTGTACAAAGTACACTTCATTTTGCATCAGCTCATGGAAGTCTTTCCAGGTTTTTCTGAGAGCATCCTGCTCATCGTTTCTTACAGCACAACAGTATTCCATCATAATCACATGCAACAATTTGTTTAGCCAATTGATGGGCATCAATTTCCAATTCTTTGCCACCAGAAAGAGCTCCTTTAAATATTTTTGTACATACTGGTCCTTTTCCTTTTTCTTTTTAAAATCTCTTTTGACATACAGACCTAGTAGTGGTATTGCTAGGTCAAATGATACAGATGGTTTTAAAGCCTTTTGAGCATAGTTCCAAATTGCTTTACAGAATGGTTGAATCAGTTCACAACTCTACCAACAATGCATTAATGCCCCATTTTCCCTACATCCCCTTCACCATTTCTCATTTTCCTTTTCTGTCCTATTAGCCAATTTAATAGGTATAAGGTAGTACCTCAGAATTGTTTTAATTTGCATTTCTCTAATCAAAAGTGAGTTAGAGCATTTTCATATAGATAATTGATTACTTCACTTGAAAACTGTTCATATCTTTTGCTCTTTTATCAACTGGAGAATGGCCCTTTTTTTAGTTATGTTCCCAATTCACTGATCTGCTCTTTTCTTATTTCATTGATAAAGGTGCTTAGAGATTAAAAAAATCCCATTTAGAACTGCTTTGGTTACATCCCCCATATTTTTATATGTTGTTTCATTATTGTCTTTATCTTTAATGAAATTACTGGTTGTTTCTTCTATTTGATATTTTTACCCACCCCATTCTTTAGAATTAAGTTATTTATTCTTCAACTAATTTTCATTATTTTTTTCAGTGGCCTTTTATTGAATGCAAAATTTTATTCCATTGTGGTCCATAATGATGGAGGAAAATACACAATTGACAACCATAACTGAATGCAAATGGGATGAACCCAACCATGAAACAGAAGATAGCAGCATGTGTTAGAAAGCAGAATCCACAAATATGGATAATGTTTCTATTTTTCTGCAATTTTTGTGAGTTTTAAGTCCTAATATATGGTAATTGTTTTTTTTTATGAAAGCACCACACACAGCTTATGATATGTATATTCCTTTCTATTCTCATTCAATAGTCTCCGGAGCTCTATCATATTTAACTTTTCTAAAATTCTATTTAGGTCTTTCACTTCTTTTTTATTTATGTGAGTGGGGTAAGTTGCGGTAATCACTATTATAATTTTACTATCTATGTCTCCATTTAACTCAGTTAACCTTTTGTTTAAGAATTTAGATTCTATGTTATTTAGTGTGTATATGTGTTTAGTCTCGTTAATTCATTATCTTTGGTATCTTTCAGCAAAATGTAGTTTCCCTACTTATCTCTTAATTAACTATTTTTTTGGTGTTGTTTTATCTGAGATTATAATTGCTACCCTTTCCTTTTTTACTTTATCTGAAGCATAATAGATTTTACTCAAGCTACTTATTTTAACTCTGTGTGTTTTTCTCTTTCAAGCACGTTTCTTGTAAACTACAGGTTTGTGAATTCTGCTTTCTAATGCATTCTGGTATCTTCTTCTGTTTTATGGTCGGGTGCATCCCATTCACATCCACAGTTATGATTGTTAATTATGTATCTCCCTCCATTCTATTCTTACATTTTTTTTCCTTCTCTTTTCCCCTATCCTCTCTTTAGGAGTATGTTTGGCTTAAGACTAATCTTTCCCCTAACATATCCTCCATCTTATCCTCTACATCCTTCCTGTTTCCCCATTGAGTGAAATATATTTCATGTCCAACGGTGTATATGCAAGTGTGTGTGTGTGTGTGTGTGTGTGTGTGTGTGTGTTTGTGTGTGTGTGTGTGTCTGTCTGTCTGTCTGTCTGTGTATTTCTGTGTGTAACCTTCCCTCCTTTGTTTGGTTCGGGTGAGAAATGTTCAAGTTTACCCTGCAACATACTATTCCTTCCTCCTTGTTTGTATAGACTTCTATTTGTATATCCTAATTAAGTGAAAAATTTCCCATCTTTCCTCTAACTCCTCTTCCTTAATGCATTCCTCCCTTTCCATTCTTCTTTTAAGATCATCACAACATAACAGAACCATTTCTGTGCCTTTGTCTATTTAGAATCTCTGTGACCCTTTATGATGATAGGATTCTGCGAGATACATGAATCATCTCCCCATATTAAAATGTAAAGAGTTTCTTCCTAATTAATCCATCATGATTACTCACACATATTTACATTTTATGGTTTCTCATGACTTCTGTGTTTGTATTTCAAAAGTTCTGCTCAACTCTGGTCTTTTCATCAGGAATATTTGCAAGTTTTCTATTTTATTAAAGGTTCATTCCTCCAGTCACACCCCACCCCCAAGAATATTACTGTTTTCTAGGTAACTTTTTCTTGGTTATAGCACTGTATTTTTTTCCTTCATAAATACCATATACCAAACTCTCTGCTTCTTTATAGTGGTGGCTGTTAAATCTTCTGATCTTAACTATGGCTCCTGGGGACTAAAATTCTCTCTTTCTGGCTTCTTGTAGTATTTTTGCTTTGATCTGTAAACTCCATATTTTGGCTAAAATATTCGTGGGAATTTTCATTTGGGGATTTCTTTCAGGATGTGACTGATAGATAATTTATTTCTCCTCCCATTGCCCCCCCACCCACCCAATTGGATTCTTTCTATATCTACTTTGCCCTATGATTCTAAGAGATCTGGACAATTTCATGAGTAATTGAAATATGATGTCTAAAGTCTTTTTTTGGCAAAGGCAGGGGATGGGGAGAATTGCTATTATTTGTCTCATGATTTTAAAATTATCTCTCTTTGATTTCTTTTCCAGATAATTTATTTTTGCTATGAGATATACTACATTTTCTTCTGTGCTTTTCAGTCTTTTGACTTTGCTTTAACATTCTTGATTATCTCATGGGTTCATTAGCTTCTTTTTTGGTTTGTCTTAATTTTAGGTTTTTGTGCCTTGGGCACATTTTTTGTACTATATTATTTATATATGTTTATACTATTCAAGTTAATTTTCTTTCCGTATCTTTCTCCCATAGCTCTTATTTCTTTTCCACTTTTCCCCCTAGAATTATCATTTGGCTTTGACAATAACTTTCTTAGCTTTAAAAAAAAACTCTTGCTTCAACTCTCCTAGGAAATTCTGGTTGGACTTCTATCTAAGCTGTCTTTTTCTTTGGAGTTTTTCTTACAGATATTCTGGAGTCATTTTCTTTTCTTGGGACTGTTTTAAGCATCCGTGTCACTATAAAATATCTTCATGATGGGATTTTTTTTGGTTTGTCTATTCTTTGAACCTACTTCTTGACTTTGGATTTACATGCATAGCCCAGGCTATATGGCACTTCTGAGGGAATGTCTGAGCTGAAGTTTTCTTTGGGGTCTTTCTGCTACTTTCTTGGGGTTATTAAGTGTTGTGCTCTTCCAGGAACTCAGGGACACCTCAAAATGGTGAGCTTCAAGCTATTAATACTCTCAGAGTGGTGCAGACTTGGACAAAGTCTGATCATTCCTTCCTGGTTTGAGATCTGGGAGCTCCTGACCCAGATTTGGATCTGAGTAACAGGTCTGTGGGCTTGTCCCTGCTTGGGAGTTCTAATAGACTGTTAGTTAGGAAAACTTGGCAGATTTAGAGTAAGAGAAATGTAGACTCCCTTTTGGCCTATGTTCCTGCCCAGATTATTTCACTGGAAATTTCATTCTGGGCTGGAAGCTAGAACTTAATCCATGCCCTATCCCTGGGGTCAGAGCCACCCAGAAACTGTTTGCTTTTGAACTTGTTTCTTTCTTGGTACACAACCTATGCCTGAAACTGTTTCTCACCTTAGAATATTACCCCTAGATGCAGGTCCCTTCCTTACCCTACCCTGGATCTGTGACCTAGAATTGGGTAATACAAGACAGAGCACCTATTCAAGTATGCTGCGCAAGTTCAGGGACTCTCTAGGACCTCTTCTTCTTCTGTTGCACAGCCTTGTTCTTTGGGTATCTGAGCATTGTAACGCTTCATGGACCCTGGCCCTAGTTTCCATAGACCTCATTCTGTATGCTGACCTAGGCTGGAAAAATGGCTCACTCTGATTTTTGTTTATTTTTTGGAGTTTCTGATCAGTACTATAGGTCTGGTGTTGTTTTCTAGGCCTTTGTGGAAAACTGCATTGGTGTACCTGGGCTATACTTGTTCCTTCACTGGGGGTCTGCCCCTTAAATGCATCCAATACTTTGGTTATGCATCTAAGGCAGCACTTCTACACTTTGTCTGTTATTGTAGCTATTCTTTTTTTATTAATTAATTAATTTAGTTTTAGTTTTAGTTTACAACACTCAGTTCCTCAAATTTTTGAGTTTCAAATTTTCTTCCCCTCCCTCTCCTCCCTCCTCCCCACCCAAGACGGCATGTAATCCAATGTAGGTTCTACATATACCTTCACACCAAACATATTTTCACAATAGTCAGGTTGTAAAGAAGAACTACAACCAATGGAATGAACCATGAGAAAGAAGAAACAAAACAGAAACAAAACCAAACACAAACCAAAAAAAAGAGAGCAAATAGTTTGCTTCAATCTGCATTCAGACTCCATAATTCTTTCTCTGGACGTGAATCACTTTTTCCATCATGAGTCTTTTGGAGCTATCTTAGAACCTTGCATTACTGAGAGGAGCCAAGTCTGTCAAAGTTAGTTATCAGAGACAGTGTGTGTCTGTAATCGTGTATAATGTTCTCTTGGTTCTTCTCCCCTCACTCAGCATCAGATCATATAAATCTTTCCAGGTTATTGTGAAGTCCATCTGCTCCTCATTTCTTATAGCACAATAGTATTCCATTACATTCATATACCACAACTTGTTTAGCCATTCCCCAGTTGATGGGCATTCCCTTGATTTCCAATTCTTTGTCACCACAAAAAGAGCTGCTATAAATATTTTTGAACATATGGGGCCTTTTCCCACTTGTATGATTTCCTTGGATACAGCCCTAGAAGTGGTATTGCTGAGTCAAAGGATATGCACATTTTTATAGCCTTTTGGGCAAAGTTCCAAATTCCTCTCCAGAAAGGTTGGTTCAGTTCACAACTCCACTAACAATGCATTAGTGTTTCAATTTTTCCATATCCTCTCCAGAATTTATGATTTTCCTGTTTTGTCATGTTAGCCAATCTGACAGGTGAGATGTGGTAACTAAGAGTTGTTTTGATTTGCATTTCTCTAATCAATAGTGAATTAGAGCATTTTTATATGAGTATAGATTTCTTCCTCTGAAAACTGCCTGTTCATATCCTTTGACAATTTATCAATTGGTGAATGACTTGTATTCTCATAAATTTGACTCAGTTTTCTGCATATTTTAGAAATTAGGCCTTTATCAGAGACACTGGTTTGTGTTGGTAAGCAAAATGGGCTCTTAGCACTCAGTTCAACCAAGTGCCCTTCAGTTCAACCAAGTGCCCTTGAAGAGTTTGGCTTTTGTTTCCTTTGATTAATTCAGTGTATTTCATTGAGTCTTACCAGGTGCTAAGCCCCAGGCCCAAACCCCTATTAGATGCTAAGCTCATGAAGGTCCCAGGGTACTAAGGGGAGGTGCTAACTCAAGAGCCAGTCATAGGAGCCTAAGTTCTGGTCATTCAGATGACGTTTGATGACGTCTGAAATGGTATAAGAAGAGAGGACATAGCTATTTGCTCAGGGCTCTCACTCTTGGTGGCGGGCACAGATGCAGAGACTCTGGGCAGCTGTAGCTGAGAGCCCTCCAGCTCGTAAATCCAGATGCTGGGACTTTGCTAAACTCTGGCAACTATGTATTGAGATTTGAATCAGACGAGGTCTGTCTGTCGATGTTTGTACTTTGTATTTTGCTCTGAAGTTCAGGGTGCTGGCTTTTTCCCCTAAACTAAGTGACTGATGTCATGTTGGATTGAAATAAGATTGTTAACCCCTTAACGTTGCTTTCCTTAGTAAAGCAGTTCAAAAGAACCTGGACTTTGGCAGCATTCTTGATGTTGGGCTTCTGTTGGTTTTTCACTCCCACAGCTACTGCTAGCTAGATTGTTGAAACATGGTTGTAAAAATTCTTTCCCAATTTTTTGCTTTCCTTGTGATCTTGGTTGCATTGGCTTTGTTTGTACAAAACCTTTTCAGTTTAATGTAATCAAAATTATCCATTTTGCATTTCATAACATTCTCTATCTCTTGTTTGGTCTTAAATTCTTCCCTTCTCTCTAAATCTGACAGGTAAACTATTCCTTGCTCTCCCAGATTGCTTAGAGTATCAGCCTTTATATCTAAATCATGAATTAATTTTGACTTTTTTTGGCATAAGGTGTAAGATATTGGTCTATGCCCTATTGTAGCTATTCTTACTTATTTTCTACCTACCTTAGAAGGACAGATCCTCCTCCTGTGAGAAGGGACACATTCTTACATATCTTAGTAACCCCTGTGGTGACAATCTCAGTACCTTAAACAAAGTAAGAACTCCATAAATGTTGGATGAGTGAATTATTCATACTCTTGGGACCTTTTACCCATGAGAATTAAACAGAATTGACATTAATATCATAACTAGTAATTTATCAGAGCACAGCTTGCTATCTTTAGGAGAAATCCATACCCCCTCTGGGATTATCCCAACAAAGGAACTAACCTAGTTCAATGGAGTATAAATATGTCATGTTCCCAAAAATATGTAATCCCCTTGATACACTGAATTATGGATCCAATATATCAAGACATGCAAATGATACGGATGGACCCACTTAAAATGATCCCACTTGTGTTAAATTGAATACATCTAAAGGGAGCTTAGGCCATGGAAATTAGTTATTTTTCTTCTCTGCATGGAACTTGAACTTTTTGGTAGTTATCTTAGACTAATATCTTAAGAAACTGATCTAGAAATGTATCATGGTGTAGTGAAAAGGGTGCTGGACTGGGAGTCAGTAGAGACTTAAGATCAAATCTCCTCCCCACTCCTCACACTTGTATTTCCTAGCTGAGTGACTATGGCTATAACCACAATCCTCTTAGAGTCTCAGAATTTCATCTCTGTAAGAAGGATACCATCCACCTCACACTGTGATGAGAATCAAGTGAGATAATGTATGCAAAGCACTTTGCAAACATTTAAGAGCTACATAAATGTTTTGACTATTAATAATAGCGATGGTGCTAATGATGATGATGATAATGATAATAACAATGGCATGTATATAGTGCCTACTATAGCTTAGTGCCAGGCACTGTGCTAGATGCTTTACATATTTTATCTCATTTTATTGTTGCAGCTGCCATGGAAGATGGGCGCTATTATTATCCCCATTTTAGAGTTGAGGAAACAGAAGTTAAATGACTTGCCCAAGATACACAATTATTAAGTGTCTGAGTTCGTATTTGAATTCAGGTCTTCCTGATTCTAGGTTTAATACTCTCTCCACTGAGCCACCTAGCTACCCTATTATTATATAATAATATATCATGTAATTATTATGTGATAATAATTAACTACTACTAAAGACAGTGTCATGCAATGGAATGAACACTAACTCAGACAACCTAGGGCTAAATCCCGGTTCTGGTCCTTCTAACTCATGTGACTTTGGATAAATTATCTAACCTCTCTGTATCCCTCTCCCCTCATATGTAAAATGAGGGGGCCTGGACCTCTAAATCTTCTTTCCTGCTCTAAATCTGTTGTTGTTATTATTAGGAGAGGTTATGAACAGTAAATGTGAAACAGGACAACACCCACCTGATTCCACGAAACAACGCAATAAATACTTTTTAAAGACTTTATTCTTTACATGCCACTGCATTAGGCACTAGTGATAGAAATGTAAATATGAAATAATCCTTTCCTTCAAGGAGCTTACATTATATTAGGTGATATAGAAAAAAAGAAGTAGATAAGTAAATATAAAGTAATATCAGGAAGGAGAGATCATAAATAGCAGGGATAATCGAGAAAGGTTTCATGAACTGAGCTTTAAGGAAGCAAATCATTTGAAGAGGCAGAGATGATGAAGGAGGGCATTCCAGGCATTGCTTGTGTAATGATATGGAGATTGGAGATGGCATGTTGTATCTGGGGAACACCTAGTAGGCCACATTGACTGGAGCATGGAATGTGTGAAAAGGGATTAGGGAGAAGATGGCAAAGAAAAGCCAGAAAGTTGCCTCAGTTCTACCCATTTTCCCTTGGAAACAACATTAAAACAGTCAAGCCTCTAAGTGGATTCCAGAATGACAGAACTTACAAAAAGACAGAGTGAAACAATTTTCCAGCTTAAGATACCTTAGAAGGACTTCAGGAAAGGTATGTATCACTTGGGTAAAAGGAGAGTGCAGCCCAGTTCAGATAGTGTCCAAGCAAACCAGTAGAAGGCTCTCAATCATAGCACAGATCAGTAGCCGAAGTCCCGTGGTCCTGGTTCAGTAGGCCAGTGGTGTGGCAGACCAGCTGTGAGGCCTCCAGCCCAGTGCGGAAGGCAAATTGCCAGCCCTGGAACCCAGGACACAACAGCCACAACTAGGTTAGGCCATCCCAGTGCAGTGGACAAGCTGCCAGCATCTGAGGCACCCAGGGCAAGAAGGCAGTAACCAGGTCCCTGGCCCTCAACAAGAAGCTTGAGACAGTGCCCCCATGCCCGAAGAGCAGAGCTCAACTTTAAAATCCATGAAATAGGCAAAAAATTTTTAAAAAAAGAGAGGGAAAAGAGCCCTGATCATAGAAAGCTACTATGGCGACAGGGAAGACTAAAGCACAAACTCAGAAGAGTACAATAACGTCAAAATACCTACATGCAGAATCTTAAAGGGGAATATGAGTTGGTCCCAAGCCCAAAAAGTCTTCTTGGAAGATTTTTAAAAATCAAATAAGAGAAGTGGAGGAAAAATTGGGAAAAGAAATGAGAGGTATGCAAGAGAGAGTCAAAAGCTTGGAAAAGGAAAGACAAAAATAGACTGAAGAAAACAATTCCTTAAAAAATACAATTGGCCAAATGGAAAAGAAAATTCACTGAAGAATACAACTCCTTAAAAAGTAGAATTGGACAAATGCAAAAGGAGGTACAAAAGCTAACTGAAGAACATAATTCCTTAAAATTATAATTGGGCAAGTGGAAGCTAATGACTCTATGAGACATCAGTCAAACAAAATCAAAAGAATGAAAAAATGGAAGAAAATATAAAATACCTCATCAGAAAAACAACTGACCTGGAAAATAGGTCCAAGAGAGATAATTCAAGAATTATTGGACTACTTGAAAGCCATGATCAAAAAAAGAGCCTACACATCATCTTTCAAGAAATTATCATGGAAAACTGCTCTGATATCTTAGAACCAGAAGGTAAACTAGTAATTGAAAGAATCCACTAATCACCTCCTGAAAGAGATTGCAAAATGAAAGCTTCAAGGAATATTGTAGCCAAATTCCAGAATTATCAGGTCAAGGAGAAAATACTGCAAAGCAGCCAGAAAGAATCAATTCAAATATCAAGGAGCCACAGTCAAGATTACATAGAACTCAGCAGCTTCTACATTAAGGGCTCAGAAGGCTTGGAATATGATATTCTGGAAGGCAAAGGAATTTGCATTACAACCAAGAATTAACTATCCAGCAAAATTGACCGTAATCTTTCAGGAGAAAAGATGGATATTCAATATAGAGGACTTTCAAACTTTCCTGATGAAAAGACCAGAGCTAAACAGAAAATTCAATCTTCAAATATAAGACTCAAGAAAAGCATAAAAAGGTAAACAGGAAAGGGTAAAAGAAGAGAAAAGAGTATGAACGGGGTGGGGGGGAATAGGATGAAGGGAAATACATAGTTAGTAATCACAACTATGTATGTGAATGGGATGAACTCTCCCATAAAATGGAAGTGGATAGTAGAGTGGATTAAAAACCAGAATCTTACAATATGTTGTTTACAAGAAACACATTTGAAACAGAGATACACACAGAGTAAAGGTAAAAGACTGGAGCAAAAGATATTATTCTTCAGCTGAAGTGAAAAAAAAAAAACAAGAGTAGAAATCCTGATCTCAGACAGAGCAAAAGCAAAAATAGATCTAATTAAAAGAGATAAGGAAGTAAAGTACATCTTGCTAAAAGCTACCATAGACAATGAAGTGACATCAATACTAAACATATATGCACCAAGTTGTATAGAATCCAAATTCTTAAAGAAGTTAAGTGAGTTGCAGGGAAAAAAAAGATAACAAAACTATACTAGTGAAAGACCTCAACCTCCCCCTCTCTGAACTAGATAAATTAAACCACAAAATAAATAAGAAAGAAGTTAAGGAGGTGAATAGAATTTTAGAAAAGTTAGATATGATAGATCTCTGGAGAAAAATGAATGGGGATTGAAAGGTATATACTTTTTTCCCAGTGGTACATAGTACCTACGCAAAAATTGACCATGTATTATGACTTAAAAACCTCACAATTAAATGCAGAAAGACAGAAATATTAAACACATCCTTTTCAGATCATGATTCAATAAAAGTTGTGTATGATAAAGGGCTGAACTGGAAACTAAATAATCTAATCCTAAAGAATAGGTGGGTCGAATAACAAATCATAGAAACAATCAATTCTTTCATCAAAGAGAATGACAATAATGAGACAACATACCTAAATTTATGGGATGCAGCCAAAGCAGTACTTAGGGGAAATTTTATGTCTCTAAATGCTTACATGAATAAAATAGAGAAGGAACAGATCAATGAATTGGGCATGCAACTAAAAAAGCTAGAAAAAGAACAAATAAAAATTCCCAATTAAATACCAAATTAAAAATTCTGAAAATCAAAGGAGAGACTAATAAATTTGAAAGTAAGAAAATGATTGAATTAATAAATAAAGCTAAGAGCCAGTTTTATGGAAAAAAAGAATAGATAAACCTTTGCTTAATTTGATTTTAAAAAAAGAAGAAAACTAAATTACCAGTATCAAAAATGAAAAGAGTGAATTCACCACCAAAGAAGAAGAAATTAAAGTAATAATTTGGAGCTATTTTTCCCAATTGTATGCCAATAAATCTGACAATCTAAGAGAAATGGATGAATATTTGCAAAAATATAAATTTCCCAGATTGATAGAAGAGGTAATAAAATACTTATATAATCCCATTTTAGCAAAATCAATTGAAGAAGCCATCAATGAACTCCCTAAGGAAAGAATCTCCAGGGTCAGATGGATTTACAAGTGAATTCTACCAAACATTTAAAGAGCAATTAATTTCAATAGCATATAAACTATTTGGAAAAAGAGGCAAAGAAGAAGTCCTCCCAAATTCTTTTTATGACACAAGTATGGTGCTGATACTTAAACCAGGAAGAGCCAGAACAGAGAATGAAAATTATAGACCAATTGCCCTAATGAATTTTTTTTAAATTTATTTAATATATTTAGTTTTCAGCATGGATTTTCACAAATGTTTGAATTACAAATTTTTTCCCCATTTCTACCCTCCCCCCACTCCAAGATGGCGTATATTCTGGTTGCCCTGGTCCCCAGTCAGCCCTCCCATCTGTCACCCCACTCCCCTCCCATCACCTTTCCCTTCTTCTCTTGTAGGGCAAGATAAATTTCTATGCCCCATTGCCTGTGTATCTTATTTCCTAGTTGCATGAAAAAAACTTTTTTGTTGTTGTTGTTTTTGAACGTCTGTTTTAAAACTTTGAGTTCCAAATTCTCTCCTCTTCCCTCCCCACCCACCCTCCCTAAGAAGGCAAGCAATTCAACATAGGCCACATGCGTATCATTATGTAAAACCCTTCCACAATACTCATGTTGTGAAAGATTAACTATGCTTTGCTCCTTCCTAATCTATCCCCCTTTATTGAATTTTTGCCCTTGACCCTGTCCCTTTTCGAAAATGTTTGTTTTTTATTACCTCCTCCCCCCATCTGCCCTCCCTTCTATCATCCTCCCTTTTAATCTTCTTCCTCCTTCTTTCCTGTGGAGTAAGATACCCAATTGAGTGTGTATGGTATTCCCTCCTCAGGTCAAATCCGATGAGAGCAAGATTTACTCATTCCCCCTCACCTGCCCCCTCTTCCCTTCCTACAGAACTGCTTTTTCTTGCCACTTTTATACGAGATAATTTACCCCATTCTATCTCTCCCTTTCTCCCTCTCTCAGTACATTCCTATCTCATCCCTTAAATTGATTTTATTTTTTTAGATATCATCTCTTCATATTCAACTCACCCTGTGCCCTTTGTGTGTGTGTATATATATGTATATATATATATATGTATATATACCTACATATATACGTACATAGACACACACATGTATATATATGTATACACACACACACACACACACACACACATATATGCATATTCCTTTCAGCTACCATGATATTGAGGTCTCATGAATCATACACATCATCTTTCTATGTAGGAATGTAAACAAAACAGTTCAACTTAATAAGTCCCTTATGATTTCTCTTTCTTGTTTACCTTTTCATGCTTCTCTTGATTGTTGTGTTTGAAAGTCAAATTTTCTATTCAGCTCTGGTCTTTTCACTGAGAAAGCTTGAAAGTCTTCTATTTTATTGAAGGTCCATATTTTGCCTTGGAGCATGATACTCAGTTTTGCTGGGTAGGTGATTCTTGGTTTTAATCCTAGCTCCATTGACCTCCAGAATATCATATTCCAAGCCCTTCAGTCCCTTAATGTGGAAGCTGCCAGATCCTGTGTTATCCTGATTGTTTTTCCACAATATTCAAATTGTTTCTTTCTGGCTGCTTGCAGTATTTTCTCTTTGAACTGGGAGCTCTGGAATTTGTTGACAATGTTCCTAGGAGTTTTCTTTTTGGGATCTTTTTGAGGAGGTTATCTGTGGATTCTTTCAATTTCTATTTTACCCTCTGGCTCTAGAATATCAGGGCAATTCTCCTTGATAATTTCTTGAAAGATGTTATCTAGGCTCTTTTTTTGATCATGGCTGTCAGGTAGTCCAATAATTTTTAAATTATCTCTCCTGGATCTATTTTCTCATAAAGTCACTAGCTTCCACTTGCTCCAATCTAATTTTTGAAGTAGTATTTTCTTCAGTGGTTTTTGGACCTCCTTTTCCATTTGGTTAATTCTGCCTTTCAAGGCATTCTTCTCCTCATTGGCTTTTTGGAGCTCTTTTGCCATTTAAGTTAGTCTATTTTTTAAGGTGTTGTTTTCTTCAGTGTATTTTTCAGTATTTTTTTGGGTCTCCTTTAGCAAGTCATTGACTTGTTTTTCATGGTTTTCTCGCATCCTTCTCATTTCTCTTCTCAATTTTTCCTCTACTTCTCTAACTTGCTTTTCCAAATCCTTTTTGAGCTCTTCCATGGCTTGGGACCAGTTCATGTTTTTCTTGGAGGCTTTTGGTATAGGCTCTTGCACTTTGTTGACTTCTTTAGGCTGTATGTTTTGGTCTTCTTTGTCACCAGAGAAGGACTCCAAAGTCTGAGACTGAATCTGGGTGTGTTTTCGCTGCCTGGCCATATTCCCAACCAACTAACTTGACCCTTGAGTTTTTCAGCGAGGTATGACTGCTTGTAGACTAAAGAGTTCTATGTTCCACGTTTGGGGGGAATGTGCCAGCTCTGCCACACCAGCACTGTTCCTTCCCCAAGAACCCCCAACCCGGACTGGGCTTAGATCTTCAGCAGGCTGTGCACTCCTGCTCTGATCCGCCAGTTAATTCCTCCCATCAGGTGGGCCTGAGGCCAGAAGCAACAACAGCTGTAGCTGCCCCACCTCCGCTTCCCCCGGGGCTGGAAGCTGAACCGCAAACTCCTTCCACTCCCACCGCTTTTCCCACTAACCTTCTCCACTGTCTTTGGTGTTTGTGGGTTGAGAAGTCTGGTAACTGCCACAGCTCACTGATTCAGGGTGCTAGGGCCCGCTCCGCCCGGTTCCTGGTCTGGTTGGTCCACGCGGCTCACACTGGGCTCTGCTCCGCTCGGCTCCCAGCTCCCAGCTCCCAGCTCCCAGCTCCGTGTGGGATAGACCTCACCCAGAGACCATCCAGGCTGTCCTGGGCTGGAGCCCTGCTTCCCTTTGCTGTTTTATGGGTTCTGCCATTCTAGAATTGGTTCAGAGCCATTTTTTATAGGTTTTTGGAGGGACTCGGCAGGGAGGTCACGCTAGTCCCTGCTTTCCAGCTGCCATCTACCTGGATCTATTTTCTAGGTCAGTGGTTTTTCCCATGAGATATTTGACATTGTCTTCCATTTTTTCATTCCTTTGGTTCTGTTTTATAATATCTTGATTTCTCATAAAGTCACTAGCTCCCACTTGCTCCAATCTCATTTTTAAGGTAGTATTTTCTTCAGTGGTCTTTTGGACCTCCTTTCCATTTGGTTAATTCTGCCTTTCAAGGCATTCTTCTCCTCATTGGCTTTTTGGAGCTCTTTTGCCACTTGAGTTAGTCTATATTTGGAGCTCTTTTGACATTTGAGTTAGTCTATTTTTTAAAGTGTTGTTTTCTTCAATATTTTTTTCAGTATTTCTTTGGGTCTCCTTTAGCAAGTCATTGACTTGTTTTTCATGGTTTTCTTGCATCATTCTCATTTCTCTTCCCAATTTTTCCTCTACTTCTCTAACTTGCTTTTCCAACTCCTTTTTGAGCTCTTCCATGACCTGAGACCAATTCATGTTTTTCTTGGAGGCTTTTGGTGTAGGCTTTTGGACTTTGTTGACTTCTTCAGGGCATATGATTTGGTCTTCTTTGTCACCAGAGAAGGACTCCAAAGTCTGAGACTGAATCTGGGTGTGTTTTCACTGCCTGGCCATGTTCCCAGCCAACTTACTTGATCCTTGAGTTTTTCGTCGGGGTATCACTGCTTGTAGAGCAAAGAGTACTTTTTTCCAAGCTTGAGGGGATGCGCCATTGATTTCAGAGCTATTTCTATACAGCCAGCTCTGCTAGACCAGCACTCCTCCTTCCTCAAGAACCACCAACCCAGACCTGATGCAAATCTTCAGCAGGCTCTGCACTCCTGCTCTGATCCACCACTTAATTGCTCCTGCCACATGGGCCTGGGGCCAGAAGTAACTGCACCTGTAGTTCTGTAGCTGCACCTCCCCTGCTGCCCCTGGGGTGGTGGCCAAACTGCAAACTCTGTCCCCTACAGCTTTTCCCACTAACCTTCTCTGTTGTCTTTGGTGTTTGTGGGTTGAGAAGTCTGGTAACTGCCACAGCTCACTGATTCACAGTGCTAGGGCCTGTCCTGCCTGGCTTCTGGTCTGGTTGGTCCTGCTGCCTCCCATGCTGAGCTCTGCTCCTCTCCACTCTGTGCGCATCCAGCGACCATCCAGGCTGTCCTGGGCTGGATCCTTGCTTCCCTCTGCTATTTTGTGGGTTCTACAGTTCTAGAATTTGTTCAGAGCCATTTTTATAGGTTTTTGGAGGAACGTGGTGGGGAGCTCATGCAAGTCCCTGCTTTCCAGCCACCATCTTGGCTCCACCCCCGGAAGTCCCCTTAATGAATACTGATGCAAAAATTTTAAATAAAATATTAGCAAGGAGATTATAGCAATTTATGATGAGGATAATACATTATGACCAGATGGGATTTATACCAATAATGCAGGGCTGGTTTAATATTAGAAAAACTATCAGCACAATTAACCATATCAGTAACAAAACTGACAGAAATCATACAATTATCTCAATAGATTCAGAAAAGGCTTTTGACAAAATATAGAAGTAATTCCAATTAAAAATGCTAGAGAGCACAGGAATAAATGGAGTTTTCCTTAAAATGATAACTAATATCTATTTAAAACCATCAGCAAGCATTATATGTAATGGGGTTAAGCTAGAAGCTTTCCTGATAAGATCAGGGGTAAAACAAGAATGACCATTATCATCACTATTATTCAATATTGTACTAGAAATGTTAGCTTTTACAATAAGAGAGGAAAAAGAAATGGAAGGAATTTGAATAGGCAATGAGGAAACAAAACTATCACTCTTTGCAGATCATATAATGGTATACTTATAGAATCCTAGAGAATTAACTAAAAAATGACTTGAAATAATTAACAAAATTGCAGGATATAAAATAAACCCACACAAATCATCAGCATTTCTATATGTTAGCAACAAAGCCTGGTAGCAGGAGATAGAAAGAGAAATTCTATTTAAAATAACTGTAGACAATATAAAATATTTGGAAGTCTGCCAAGACAAACCTAGGAACTATATGAAGACAATTACAAAACACTTTTCATGCAAATAAAGTCAGATTTAAAAGACTGGAAAAACATCAATTGCTCATGGGTAGGCTGAGCTAATAAAATAAGAAATGACAATTCTACCTAAATTAATTTACTTATTCAATACTACCAAAATACAAACTACCAAAAATTATTTTATAGAGCTAGAAAAAATAATAACAAAACTCATCTGGAAGAACAATAGCTCAAGGATATCAAGGGAATTAATGGGGAAAAAATTACAAAAGAAGGTGACCTGGCCATACCAGATCTAAAACTATAAAGTGGCAATCATCAAAACTACTTGGTACTGGATAAGAAATAGGGTGGTGGATCAGTGGGATAGGTTAGGTACGCAAGACAGAGTAGGTAATGACTATAGTAATCTATTGTTTTATAAACCCAAAGACTCCAGCTTCTGGGATAAGAACTCACTATTTGACAAAAACTGCTGGGAAAACTGTAAAACAATATGGAAGAAACTAAGCATAGATCAACATCTCAGATGGCATACCAAGATAAGAACAAAATGATTTAGACATAAAGGGGGTTGCTTTAAGCAAATTAAGAGAGCAAGGAATAGTTTACCTGTCATGTCTATGGAGAAGGGAACAATTTATGACCAAACAAGAGATAGCATTATAAAATGCAGAACGGATAATTCTGATTACATTAATAATTATACATTAATAATACATTAAGAAGTTTTTGAACAAATGAAGCCAATACAACCAAGATTAGAAGGAAAGCAGAAAGCTGGGGTACAATTTTTACAGCCAGTGTTGATGATAAAGGCCTCATTTCTCAAATATATAGAGAACTAAGTCCAATCTATAAGAATACAAGTCCTTGCCCAATTGATAAATGGTCAAATGATATGAACAGGCAGTTTTCAGATGAAGAAATTAAAGCTATCTACAGTCATGCAAAAAATGCTTGAAATCACTATTAATGAGAGAAATGCAAATTAAAACTACTCAGAGGTACCATCTCACATCTATCAGATTGGCTAATATGACAGAAAAGGAAAATGGTAAATGTTGGAGAAGATGTAGGAAAATTGGGACCCTAATGCATTGTTAGTGGAGTTGTGAACTAATTCAGCCATTCTGGAGAGCAATTTGGTACTATTCCCAAAAGGTTATAAAACTGTTCATACCCTTTGATCCATCAATACTACTTCTGGGTCTGTATCTCAAAGAGATAATAAAAAGGGGAAAGGACCCACAAAAATGTTTATAGTAACTCTTTTGGGGTGGCAAAGAATTAGAAATAATTGAGGGGATGCCCATCAGTTGGGGAATGTCTGAACAAGTTTTGGTATATAAATGTAATGGAATACTATTGTGCTATAAGAAATGATAAGGGTGTGGGTTTCAGGAAAACCTAGAAAGACTTATGCGAATTGATGCTGAGTGAAGTGAGCAGAACCAGAAGAACACTGTACATAGGAAAAGCAACATTTTGCTGTGATCAACTATGACAGACTTAGCTCTTCTCAGCAGTACCATGATCCAAAACAATTCCAAAAGACTTATGATGGAAGATGCTTTCCACATCCAGAGAAAGAATTGTGGAGTCTGAATGCAGATTGAAGCATACTATTTTCACTTTTTTATGTTTTCTCTTTCGTGGTTTTTCCCTTTTGTTCTGATTCTCTTTTACAGCATGAGTAATGTGGAAATATGTTTAATATGATTGTACATATATAACCTATATCAGATTGCTTGCTGTCTTGGGGAGAGGTTAGTGGAGAGAAGAAGGGAGAAAAATTTGGAACTCAAAATCTTATAAAAGTGAATGTTGAAAACTAAGGAAAAAAGAAAAGAAAAAGGATTAGTGAAATTTGTCTAGAAAAGGAAATGGGATCCAGATTCTCTGGGGCTTTAAATGCCCAACAGAGGAGTTTGCATTTTCTCTTAGAGCAAATACGGAACCACTATACATTTTTTGAGCCAAAAAGTGACAAGTTCAGACATATTTTATGGATGTAAATTTGGCAGCTGTGTAGAGTATGGATTGGAAAGCAGAAGGCTTTAAAACAGGAAGAGCAATTAGGAGGCTATTGCAATAGTCCAGATGAGGACTGATGAGTTCTTAAAGTAGGCTAGCACCTGTGAGAATAGAGAAAAGAGTATGTACCTTATAGCTGGACATTTCTAATCATGACATTTGTAATCACTTTATAGTTCGACTTTGTGTAGCCTTTACTTTTTTTGTCCCATTGGGTTGTGGTTAAGAAAAATCTTAATGAGGTACCTTGTTCTCTGAAATAGAGGTTATCTTGGGATCTCAAAGTTTATGACATTTGAGTAAGCTCTGTCAGATCCTTTAAAAAAATGGAAAGTATTGAATTCAGAAACAGACCATGTCTCTTGTTCTCTAAAGACCGGCACAACTAAGTACAGAGAGGGTCATTACCATAAGACAGGCAGGTGAATAATTCTTTGACCATGGTAATACAAAGATTATTGTGCCATCAGGTGAATTGTGGTGCCTTAGTTATGGTCTTGGAATCTTAATAGCTAAACTCTCCATAGATGATTTGAACTGAGCAAAATAATGTAGTATACTTTTCTACTAACTTGTATGCATGTGTGTGTGTTTTTTTTAAAGAAAATAACAATTATTTTTTAAAAACTTGAGGTAGAGCCAAGATAGTGGCTGGAAAGTAGGGACTTGCTTAAGCTCTCCCACAAATCCCTCCAAACACCTGTAAAAATGGCTCTGAATGAATTCTAGAGCTGTGGAACCCACAAAATAGCGGAGGGAAGCAGGTCTCCAGCCCAGGACAACCTGGATGGTCACTGGGAAGGGTCTATCAAATGGTGCTTGGAGCAGAGCGCAGTCCAGCAGCTCATTGTGGGCCATGCCAGGACCAACCAGACCAGGAGTTGGGTGGAACAGGCCTCAGGGTCATGAATCATTGAGCTGTGGCAGTTACCAGACTTCTCAACCCACAAACGCCAAAGACAATGGAGCAGGTTAGTGAGAAAACTGCTAGATGGTGGGGGGGAGAGTGGTTTGGCCCCAGCCCTGGGAGTGGTAGAGGTGGTGTGCCAGTGGGGGAGGTGGTGTGGCAGTGGCAGCGGTGGCAGCAGCAGGAAGCTCCTGCGGCTGCTTCCAGATCTCTAGTGTCAGCTGCTTCCGGAGTCCCTGGCTCACATGGTGGGAGGAGTCAAACGGCAGATCAGTGTGGTAGTGCAAGGAGCACTTTGCTGGCACAGAGGCAGGTTCTCTTGCTTTGCCCTGCTTGGATCTGGGTTGTAGTCCTAGTTGGCAGTTCTTGAGGGAGGAGGAGCACTGCTGTGGCAGAGCTTGTGGTGATGGTGGAGTAGAAGTAGCTCTGAAAGCAGCAGTGCAGCCCCCAAAGCTTGGGACAAAGTACTCTCTACTCTAAAAGCAGTCAGACCCTGACAAAAAGCTCAAAGGTCAAGTAGTTGATGGGGAACATGACTAGGCAGCACAAAAGGACTCAGATTCAGACTCAGACCTTAGAATCCTTTTTTGGTGACAAAGAAGATCAAAACACACAGCCAGAAGAAGTCAAAAAAGTCAAAGAGCCTACATCAGAAGCCTCCAAGAAAAATATGAATTGGTCTCAGGCCATGGAAGAACTCAAAAAGGATTTGGAAAAGCAAGTAAGAGTAGAGGAAAAATTGGGAAGAAAAATGAGGGTGATGCAAGAAAACCATGAAAAAACAAGTCAATGACTTGCTAAAGGAGACCCAAAAAATACTGAAGAAAATAACACCTTAAAAATAGACTAACCCAAATGTCAAAAGAGCTCCAAAAAGCCAATGAGGAGAAGAATGCCTTGAAAGGCAGAATTAACCAAATGAAAAAGGAGGTCCAAAAGACCACTGAAGAAAGTAACATCTTAAAATTAGATTGGAGCAAGTAGAAGCTAGTAACTTTATGAGAAATCAAGATATTATAAAGCAGAACCAAAGCAATGAAAAAATGGAAGACAATGTGAAATATCTCATTGGAAAAACCATTGACCTGGAGAATAGATCCAGGAGAGATAATTTAAAAATTATTGGACTACCTGAAAGAGGAAGAGAGTCTGGGCATCATCTTTCAAGAAACTATCAAGGAAAACTGCCCTGATATTCTAGAACCAGAGAGTAAAAGAAAAATTGAAAGAATCCACTGATGGCCTCTTGAAAAAGATCCCAAAAGGAAAACTCCTAGGAATGTTGTCACCAAATTCCAGAGTTCCCAGGTCAAGGTGAAAATACTGCAAGCAACCAGAAAGAAACAATTTGAGTATTGTGGAAACACAATCAGGATAATACAAGATCTTGCAGCTTCTACATTAAGGGATCAAAAGGCTTGGAATATGATATTCTGGTGGTCAAAGGAGCTAGGATTAAAACCAAGAGTCACCTACCTAGCAAAACTGAGTATAATGCTCCAAGGCAAAATATGGATTTTTGATAAAATAGAAGACTTTCATGCTTTCTCAATGAAAAGACCAGAGCTGAATAGAAAACTTGACTTTCAAATACAAGAATCAAGAGAAGCATGAAAAGGTAAACAAGAAAGAGAAATCATAAGGGACTTACTAAAGTTGAACTGTTTTGTTTACATTCCTACATGGAAAGATTATGTGTGTAATTTATGAGACCTTTCTTAGTATTAGGATAGTTGAAGGGAATATACATATATATAGACAGAAGGCAGAGGGTGAGTTGAATATGAAGGGATGATATCTAAAAAAATAAAAAATAATTAAGGGGTGAGAGAGGAATATATTGAGAGAGGGAGAAAGGGAGAGATAGAATGGGGTAAATCATCTCACATAAAAGTGGCAAGAAAAAGCAGTTCTGTTGGAAGGGAAGAAGGGGCAGATGTAGGGGAATGAGTGAATCTTGTTCTCATTGTATTTGACTTGAGGAGGGAATAACATACACACTCAATTGGGTATCTTATCCCATAGGAAAGTAGGGGGAAGGGGATAAAAAAGGGGGGATGATAGAAAGGAGGGCAGATGGGGGAGAAGGTAATCAAAAGCAAACACTTTTGAAAAGAGACAGGGTCAAGGGAGAAAATTGAATAAAGGGGGACATGATAGGATGGAGGGAAATATAGTTAGTCTTTCACAACATGATTATTGTGGAAGTGTTTTGCATAATGATATGTGTGTGCCCTATGTTGAGTTATTTGCCTTTTTATGGAGGGTGGGTGGGAAGGGAAGAGGAGAGAGAATTTGGAACTTAAAATTTTAAAGCAGATGCTCAAAAAAAAGTTGTTTTTGCATGCAACTGGGAAATAAGATATATAGGGAATGGGGCAAAGCAATCTATCCTGCCCTACAAGAAAGTAAAGGGAAAGGGGATGGGGGGGTGGGGTGACAGAAGGGAGGGCTGACTAGGAAATGGGGCAATCAGTATATATGCTATCTTGGAGTGTGGGAGGGAAGGTAGAAATGGAGAGAAAATTTGTAACTCAAAATCTTGTGGAAATCAATGTTGAAAACTAAAATAGTAAATAATAAAATATGAAAGATAAATAATAAAGAGGAAGAAAAAAATCTGAGACTGAACAGTAAATAGTACTGCTAATCTATTAATTTTAAAGAAACACAATTTAAAGCAACTTTTAAAGTAAAAATAAAACATCTAGATATAATCATTTGACTCACAAATTTTAATGCAATATTAAACAATATTATCGCTATATTTTGCTTGTGTATCACTTTCATTTCCAAATATATCCCTCAACTTTCCTCTACCTCAGTGAACCATCCCTTTTAATAGTGTTTTTTTTAAAAAAAGAGAATGAAAGAGAGAACAAATAAGTATCATCCAACGTGATAACATATCTGATGCACATATGAGATGATGATACTTGTGCTTACTCAGAACTCTATCATCACCAGGGGTCATAGAGAGAGTCTAATTGGACAGAGGACCTAGGAATGGTTCTGTTATATTTTAATGATCTTAAAATAAGAATAGAAAGAGAAGGAAGAGTAGTACATCACAGGGAGGGGGGAAGGAAGGCTGGGAAAAATTTTTTCACCTAATTGGGATGCACAAGTAGGGATCTATACAAAAAAGGAGGAAAGGGCAGTGAGGGAGCAAGTGAAACTTGAACCTCACACTCTTCTGAGCTAGTCAAAGGAGGGGAGAATATACACATACATTTTGGTGTAGAAATACATTTCCCTCAACAGAGAAACAGATGGGAAAGAAGAGAAAGGAAAAGGAGGGAAATAAAAGTGAAGGTAGATCAAGGGAGGGATTAATTTTAAGCAAAACAAACTTTAAATGAGGAGCATGAATTTCAAAGGGACTTTAAAGAAAAGAAGAAAGGATAATAACCTGCCTTGGCCTCTGGGTGAGGGAAACAAAAGAAGCTAATGTACATTACACCAAATCTAGACCGCTGGTACTAAGCTCGCTTTTCTCTAATCACTCTCCTCTTCTTTATAAAGGAATGAGGGGGGAGAATGAAGAGAAGGGAAAGTATAGGAGCATAAGATGGAGGGAAATAAAAAAATTAACAATCAAAACATGAATGAGAATTAGGGAACGAAGTCACCAATAAAGAGGAAGAATATAGCGCAATGGATTAAAAAACAGATAGCAATACCACTAGAAGGTCTATACCCCAAAAGAGATCAAAAGGGCTCTCAGATGCAATATATCCCTTTCCCTAAGCTCTCTGTTTCTGCAGAGGTCACCACTATCCTTCCGATAACTTGGGTTCACAACTTAGGAGTCATTCTTCACTCTGACTTTCCCTCCATACCCAATCAGTTGCTAGGTTTTGTCACTCCTATCTCTACAACATCTCCTGTATGTGTTTCTTTTCCCCACTTCACCTGATCACCACCCTAGTTCACACCCTTATTTCTCACCTGCACTCCTAGCTCACTTCCTCTACCTCATCTTTCCTCTTTCTAATCAGTTCTCTATACAACTGTAAAAGATATCTTCCTAAAGCACAGGTCTGATCATCTCTCTGTTCAAGAAGCCTCAAGGATTTTCTATTGCCCCCACGAACAACTACAAAATTCTCTAGCATTTGATACCCTTCAGAGTCTAGTTCTAACACTTCTTTTCTTACCGATCTCACGTTACTCCTTTTTACTCGCTCACGTTCTAACCATACTAGTCTACTTATTTACCCTATACATGAAATCTCATATCTCACTTCCATACCTTTTTACAAGCTGTTCCACTGTGCGTGGAATCCTCTATTTCCTCTTGGAACCCCTAACTCCCTTCCAAGCATGGCTCAAGTAGAGGAGGGCTGTCCTGATCTCTCTAGCTGTTGCTGCTACTCCAATCTATTTGGAACTTATTTGATTTATATTTTGTTTATACCTATCTGTATACATGATCTTTCCTCCAGTAGAATGTAAAGGGACTGCTTTATGTTTGTTTTTGTATCTCTAGGGCTTGGCACAGTGTCTGCCGCATAAGAGGCACTCAAAGGAAAATTGAATTAAGTTTTTAACAGAAATTCAAGTTTTTAACAGAAATTCAAGAAATTCAAGGTCTTAGAAAAATGAGCCTCCATTGTGGTAGGCATGGGTGACAGGGGCTTTAGACTGGAACCTTCCTGGTGCATTTGAATTCTCTCCACATGGGCAGTTGTTACTCCACCTATGGACCAGCCTTGATCCAAAGCTTAGCTGATTTCCTGGTAGGGATCCTTATTCAGTTCCTGTAGCAGGCCTTCAGCTCAAACCCTCTGCATTTATTTGGTCTCTTTTTCATTTGGCTCTGAGCATTTGTCAACTGTGCCTTCCACTTTTCTTTAACACTGACCACCTTGTTCCATTTTCATGCCCCAAACAGAGCCAAGCAGTGTGCATTGAAATCCAGTATCCTTTGTATTACTTAAGAAATCTGAGGCTGACATCTCCGGGGCTTTTTTGTTCCTGTTGCCTCTCTCCAGCCCTGACCTGCCAACTCCTCTTGGCTCTCCTGAGCCTTCGTCATGTCCCATATCGATTGCTGCTCTTTTCTTTTTTTTTGGCTGGGGGGGGTGTGGAGTGGAGTGAGGGAGGAGGGAACTCTCAGGATAGACCTTCAGGCACAACAACACTGGCTCCAGACTGCAGTAAGGTCAGCCTCTGTCCCCAAGCAGACAGGTCTGGTGATATTTCACCCAGACTAGGGCTGTCATTGTATCAGTGGGTCATAAAGGACCCGATTGATTTTCCTTTTCAAACTACAGCCAGAACTTGCAAGGTCTTCCCTGTTTTGTTTTTTTGGTTTTTTTTTTTTTTGCTGCTTCTCTGAATGTTCTTTCGATGCTTCCCTTCCATCTTGAACCTTGCCATCCTCAGGTACCCGTTTGCTAATTATCCCCAATGCTGGCACCTGACAGCAGGTGGCCACGCTTCTGTTAATTATATCCCCAGGCCTGGAATTCTCTTTCTAATGACATCCAATCAGCTCCCTCTAAATCATGGTCTGAGAGCAGGTTGCAAGCACTCCCTTCTCTCCCTGAGCTCTCAAAATCTAATTCTTCTGGCCTAACACCTAAAGATTCATGTACTGGGCCTTGAAGAGTTGTGACAAGATAACCAAGTAGGGGGCGTTTTCCAGCGATGCTGGCAGAGGGGTAATGGTTAACATTTAGAGGCTCAAATGAAGTGGGACCAGATAGTATAGAATCGATTTACCCAGTCAAACAGACCAACAGGGAAATTGTTGACCAGAGGTCTTCTGGGTAGGCTTGTAGTGGATTCAGGTTCCTCCCCACTCCCTCCATCACCCCACCATCCCTGTAAAACTGTCTCCATCCCATGTAGAGGTTACAGCTCTCCGAATATACTGACAGGCATAATGAGAATGTAATGGTTGATTCACTCACATTGCAGGCCTTGTGAAGGCTACAGTGAGATTCTCTGTGGGGTGGAGGGGAAAAGAGGCCTGTGTTTCAGGAGAACTGATTTGTTGTGATACCAGTTTAGTCACTGCTTTGCTATGAGAATTTAGCTAAGTGAACAGGCCTCAATGGACCTCTCTTTTTTAATCTATAAGATGCTGAGACATTGCTAGCAATTTTTGCACCTAGGGCAAATGGTATAATGCGGAAAGATTGCAGGGTAGGGCTGGGGGGTTCACTTGGGGGTGAGGCCTCTAGGAAGGGAAGCACCCAGGGCACTGCAAGGTTACTGTTATAGCAGACAATGCTAGGGATAAGGGTATACAGGAAATGGCAGAGAGAAACCAGGAGTTCCTAGAGCTTCTGATTTGAACTAATTATTCTTGCTAATTAGGTGCTAAGCTCACTTGTTTCTACACTGTTTAAGGACTGAAAGTGTCATCAGTACCCTAGGGAAAAGCCCCTATTGTCCCACCCTAGTTATGGCTCTGGTAAAATGAGGGCAATATCCACTTTCTCTTGCCTTCCAAAAGAGGTCATGGGAACTCATCATGTAACAGAAGAGTTTGGGGTCCCTGAGAGGCTGGCATTCTATAGAGTGGGTCCCACATTGATTGGGCTTTAAGGTAGTAAAAGAATTGAATAATGGATAAAGGAAATATTGAACAGGGAAACTTGGTCAATTTGTAGGCACTTTGAAGAAATAGTGATGGATGTGGGAAAATAATCAATCAAGGAAGATCAAGAGGGATTTCACTGTAAATACAATATCTGAACAGCCTAACTAGTTATTCCCAATACACGACTAACCCCTTGTAACCTGACCAAGGTGAAGAGAGAAGCGAGATACTGGCAAACAAAGGAAAAAGCTGCGCACTTAACTTTTGCAGTAACTCCTTGAGAGTGGGGATGCTAAGGCAGGTTGGGTCCAGGTTCAGGCCAGAGGGAAGGGTTGTTCTTTGTTGTTTTTTCATTTTTTTAAAATTAGACTGTAAGGGCAGAAATGGGAGGATTCTGTTTTGTTTTTAAATGTGTTCGTTTGACTCCTAAGCCAAAGCCCAGTTTTTCTTTGTTCTTAATCCTGTCCTTCTCTCATTCTGGAATGCTTTTTTTATTGTTCTCATCTCCATTTGCTCAGTAAATTAGACCAGTTGAATGCTCATTCTCCTGGCAAATAAGACCTTCTTCTTAAATCAGCTCCCTACCCAGAGCTGCCTTGAATGATGATGGATCATTTAGCATTCCCCAAGCTCTGTCTTCAGCTCGCTCGACCCGAGCCGAGCCGCCTCCCTAGTCTGGGATCCCTGGTCATTGCTGAAATCAAAGGGAAGTATATAGGAAGGTGATAAGGAAAGAGGTAATTTGGGAGCTGGCTCAAACCTGGCCCATTGAAATTCTTGGCAGCTCTGTGCTTTCGCCTTCCGACTGCTCCCTGGCCTTGGTTAGAAATAATTTAGATTTCCTTGCTGAGCTCTCTGATTATTTCTCTATCGCTCTCCCCAGCACTGATAAAGGAACTCTCCAGGGAGATCTTTCATGTGCACCTGGATTTGCTGGGTATGCGCCCCCCTCTCTATGGTCCCCTAGATGCTTTTTCTGCTCTCCTTCTCTGGTTACTGAGTTCTTTGCCCTTCCTGGGTTGTTTGAAGTATTTGTGACCAATTAATTTCCTCTAGTCCCATATGCCAAAGAATGCCATCTTAGGCCTTGTGTGGGTTAGGGCACCATGTTAAGGATTCTGCTAGTTCTGATGATTTCTTCTCATTTGACAGTGATAGTTGATACCCATCAGAACAAACACTGACCAAAGGATACACCCTTTGCCAATGAAGGTTCCTTTGCCCACCCCATCCCCCAACTTCCCTTCTGTCACTTCTTCTTGGCCTGCTTGGTTTCTGAGCAAGGGTGACAGAGGCAGGTGGAGATTTATTGCTGTTTCTTGGTTTATATAATAAACTGTGTTGTTCCAGCAAGATCCAGGCTCATTCAACAGACTCTCTGCCGGCTTGCTGGCTCCACTCTCGGTAGTACAGGCAATGGAAGATGACAGGTTGCAAGTTGGAGCATCTGAGGAGAGCAAATGGCTTCCTTTGGCAATCTTACTGTCAACTGGCAGCCTGAGAAATGAGAATCCCTGGGTCGTCTGAGGACAGGGTGCTAGTTGGGTTGAAAGGGAAGGGGAATGCAAATGGAAGGCTGGACTTCAGGGTCTTCCGGATTATTACGCCACCCTGATCCCTCCTTCTATTCTTTCCTCCCCTCTAGAACTTGTGTCCATCTGCAGCAGGAGCTGGTGGCAGGGTCAGAGTGGACAAGACAGGCAATGGAGTAGTACAATAAAGTACTCTCCCTTGCTCTGCAGGCTCCAAGAAAAGGATCTCCAAGTGATCATTGACTTCATGCAGATACTACTCCCAATCTGGTCTAGTTCACATGCATGACACTCCAGCCCCCATGTCTCAGCCTTTACACTAGTTCTCTCCTATGCCCAGAATACATTCCCTTTTCATCTCCTTTTGGAATCCATGATTTCCGTAGATCTCAGCCCAGGCACTAGTTTCTAGATGAAGTCATTCCTGATCCCCACCAACCACAGGTGCTCTTCCTCCCCAAACTACCTTGGAGTTGTTTGGTATCTATTTTCTATACATTAATTTAGGTATATACAGTCACCCCTGAGAAGGCAACTTCCAGGAAGGTAAAGATTATTTTAAGTCTATCTTTATATTTTCAGTGCTTAGTACAGTGGCTGGTGCATAGTAGGTGCTTGATCAATGCTGATTGATTGATTCACTTATTTGTTTTGCATATAGTTTGTGTATATCTGGTCTGACCCAATAAGCTCTTTGAGGGCAAGGTGTATTGCATTTTTGTCTCTGTGTCTCTAGGGCTTAGCAGTGTCTCCCACATGTTGTTATTCAGTCATTTCTGTCGTGTCTGATTCTTCATGACCCCATTTGGGGTTTTCTTGGCAAATAAATGCTGGTTGATTGATTGATCACCATTCCCTACAGAGGCTAGTCATCCAGGAAATGTCTTGAAGTTCTGCTATAGTAAGATTAATAACTTACATTTGATTTATTTCATAGAATAATAGATGCACGGAGCTCAAAGGGACCTTATAGGATAAAGGAGATAGGACTGGGGAACTGGGGCCCAGAGAGGTCCATGAATAAAGAAAGTCCCAGAGATGGCAGACATTGGATTTAAATTCAGGTCTTCTGCCTTAAAGTCTCATGCTTTTCCTACTATAGTAAGTGTTTATAGTAAGTATTAATGGTAACAAATGCTTATTGACTAGCTATAACTGGTGTGGCCATTTAGAATTCCCAGGATGTGAACTGAAGGATCATACAGTGTGCTCAGTGTGCCCTGGCCTCTGGAAGCCTCCTCTTGTTCATAGCTAATCTGTACCAAGGGCAGTTAGGTGGCACAGTGGATAGAGCACCAGGACAGGAATCAGCAAAACTCATTTCCTGAGTTCAAATCCGGCTTCAGACACTAGCTGAGTGATCCTGGGCAAGTCACTTAACCCTGTTTGCATCAGTTTCCATATCAATAAAATGAACTGGACAAGGAAATGACAAACATACCAGTGTCTTTGCCAAGAAAACCCCAAATGGGGTCATGAAGACTTGGACATAACTGAAATAACTGAATAACATAGCAACATAGCAAAGTCTATGGACCTCAAGCATTTCCTTAGTGGTTTGTTGAAAGGGTTCATCAACCAAGCAGAAGGATTTAGCTGTAACAGGACTGGATTTGGAGTAGAAGACCTGGGTCGAAATCCTGGCTCTGCTCCACACAAGTCCTCCTATCTTCCTGGAACTCAACTTCCTCATCGGTTAAATGAAGGGATGAGCTAGATCAGTCATATCAAACTCAAATAGATAAAAGGGGCAATGAATACTACTGATAGGTAACATTTAGATAGAGCAGGGGTGGGGAACCTGTGTCTGGCCCTTTGATGGAATCCAAAGTTTGGATTAGAAGTTTGAAGTTTGGATTTAGTCAAAGGGTAGCACTTGAGGACCTAGAGGGCCACATGTGGCCTCAAGAGCGCAGGTAGCCCACCCCTGAAGAGCTATATATATATATATGTGTATATATATATATATATATATGTATGTATGTATGTATGTATATGTTTTTAGGGTCAGAGAGTATCACAACCCTTGTGACCCAGGATCATGTGACTTAGGCTTCCATGTGACTTAAGCAGGTCACATGAGTGTATTAATGGATGGGAAAGATCTTCCCATCAAGCAAAAAATGCATTAACAATACACCAGGATTCCACAATTAGTGAGTGTCTAAGGCTGAATTTGAACTTGGGTCTTCCTAACTCCAAGTGCCTGGTGTTCTTTCTATCCACTGGGCCACCTAGCCCCTTTATCCAGTTTATAGTCTTAATCAAGATGATCAGATATAAAAGGAGGCACCTGTAATAGAGTGGAAAGAGATCCCTGGGTCTGAATTTTTCCTCTGCTCTCTCTTAGTTATGTGACTTTAGTTCTATTTGTCAAATTTCCTCATTTGTATAATGGAGATATCAAGACCTTTCCCCTCTACTTCGCAGGGTTGTTGTGAGGCTTAAATAAGATAATGGATCCAAAGCACTTTAGAAACTCTAAAGGGCTATGTGAAAATAACCTAGTCTTATTAACTCCATTTTAAAGAGTAAACTGAGACCCAGAGAGCTAAAAGTGATTAGCTCAGAGACTCCAAAGTAGTAAGTACTTGAGCGAGGACAAGAATTTATGTTCTCTGACTCTTAATCTGTCATTCTTCCCACCGTGTTATAACTACCTCTTTATAATATGTACTCTACCTGTTTCCTGGGGTCCTCCTGAAAGCTAAATGAGGTAATGTATGTGAAAACTTTAACCATTGTGAAATTGCTCCCAATCTGAACATGCTATTCTCCAATGACTTTAGAGATAGAATGCATTTCTGGTCATTTTCCCACCTCTTTAAATGCTCTTTTTCTTTCTCTTTTGAATTGCCATCATCCTCTTCTGGACTCCTTAATGTGTGTGCTCCTGGAGGATTTGTCATTAGCCACCCTCTCGTCTCTCTCTGAACGCTCTCCCTTGGCAATCTCATTTCATCCCACAGCTTCAGCTAACACCTCTGTGAGGATGTCTCCCTAATCTGTCTTTCCAGGCTTGACCTCCCTGCTGAGCTCCTGACCTACATGGCAAGCTACTTACAGAATACTTTCATGGGTTTTCCTGTCTCCAATTTCTTTCCTCCTAAAATCTATCCTTCATGCCATTGTTGGAATAATTGTTCTTATGAATATCTCTGGTTATGTCACTCATCTTTTTGAAAACCTTTAGTGGGTTTCTATGGTTCAGTGGTCTGCAAAGTAGGGACTGAGTTTCCTGGAGGACTATGGCCTATTCCCAAAGGGACCATGGCTTGATCCTAATGTATATGTAATCAGCTGTTTGGAGGGTGAGAAAATGGGCCCCATCCTATCCTCTCTGTGAATAGCCAGTTGTGAGGCTTGTATACAAAACCTAACCTTCTCTTCCAATGTTCCTCCACTCTTCCCCCTCCCTCTGATGTACAAACTTCCAATATTTCCTTTTCAGAGCCTGATATGAGCTTCTTGCAAAATTTTAAACAGAACAGCACCAAGGAAACCACAGCAGCAGCACAGGTATAATTGGGACAATTCCTCCCCATTGCCAGCCCAGCATATCTACCCCCCAGACCTCCCAATCACCTGATAGCTTTAGTAGGCACTGTCCAGAGGGTGGGTGGGCTCCATGCTCTGCAGCAGTGACTTGTAAGAGCTTCACCTCTCCCTTTTTGTTTCGGGTGGGTAGAATGAGTTGTGGCATAGACCCTTTCCCACAAACCCATAGCTCTTCTAAATTTTCCTATTGTTTTTTAGGGACACCACCAAGTTTTCCGTCCCTCACTTCCACAGTCTTGGTGTCATCTTTGATTCTTCATTCCCCACCCAATATAGCCAATTTTTCTCCAAGTCTTTTTGTTTTTATCTTCACATATCACATTCATCATCTTCTCTCCATTCACATGATCTCCATCCTAGTTCAGGTGTTTGTCACTTCTCACCTAGACTAATGTGTTGGTGTCCTAATTTGTTTCTTTGCCTAAGCTTCCCCCCTCTCTAATCTGTGCTCAATACAGCTACTAAAATGATTTTCCTAAAGGGTAGGTCTGGCCAAGTCACCTGCCTACTCAATAAACTCCATTGGCTCTCTACTGACTTTAAAATCAAATATTATCTAATCTTTTTCTTATTCTTTTCAATATATATTTTACATTAGTTTTGTATCCCTAATTATTGATGTATGTCATATACATTATACATACACTATATGCTCATTATATATGTATACATATATATGTATATATAATGTATATGTCATTTATAAAGGATTAGTTTACACAGATTGAGGGTACATTCTCAAAGTGTAGAGACCATTGATGTAGGTTAAAGCAGTTGGCTTAGAACAGGCCCTTTCTCCCAGAGGGAGAAAAAGGGGACACATAGACGGATGTTAAGGGAATAATTCCTTTTGTGCGTCTTTATCTGCCTTATACAGTGTAGTCACAGAATCAGAGAAGGAAGGAAGATAACAAACATTTATTAAGTGCTTACTATATGCAGGCACTGTGCTAAACATTAGGGAGATAAGTATAGGCAAAAAGAAAGACAGGACTTGACCTCAAAGAACTCATATTCATTCCAATGGGGGAAGACCACACAAAGAAGGGAGCTAAAATCCTGGGGTTGTGGGAGAGAAGAGGGGCAATGAAGGTATAATTTTGAAGTCTAGAAGTCAAGAATAAGGCTGTGAGGGGAATGAGGGCTGACTTGGACCCCTCCATAAAATGGAGGCATCTGGTGGAACTCACCAATGGGAGAGGTGGGGCAGGCCTTTTAATAGGATATTCCAGGTTAAGACCTGAGGGGAATAGTTGAATATTCCAGGATGAAGAGGCCCCAGGTATTGTGGGAAATCCCAGAATCGGGAAACAGCAGGGGCACAGTTTTGTTGTCTGGACATCAGGAATAGGGCCAAGAAGGGAACGAAAGCTAGGCTGGGTCTTTCCACAAAATGGAGTAAGGCCCCAAGTGAAGCTCATTTCAAAATGGAAAACCACTGGGGAGTTAGAATTTTAGAACTGGAAGAAAACTTAAAGGCCAAACCAAACTTTAAAACCTTCCTTGCTATGTTGTGACCATTCGCCCTTTACTTGAAGATATCTAATGAGGGGGAACCCACTCCTTCCAGAGGATACCAATTTCGCTTTGGCAGGTCTCTAATTTTTTTTAGGAATTTCTTACTTAAATCAAATCTTAAAATTTCATTTAAATTTATTTAATTAAATTGATTAAAATATATTTATAAATACATAAATATATTTACATTATTAATATGATACATATTATGTATAATAATTAACATAAGTATATAAATACATTTTAAAAAGCATGTTGAAATGAATTAAAATAATTAAAATTCACTTAAATATTTAAATTTATCTTTTTTGAAATTTCCTCCTATTGCTCCTAGTTCTGCATTATGGGGCCAAACAGAACAAATCCAGTATCTTCCACACGATGTTTCATTTTTCAAATACTTAAAAACAGTTATGATATCTGTACTATGTCTTTTCTCCTGGAAAAATATCCACAGTTTCTTTAGCTGACTTTCATATGACCATGAGCACAGCGTCTGGCACATGATAAATGCTTAATAAATGATTATGGATTGATCTCAATGTCCTTCACCATCCTGGTTGCCCTCCTCAGGATGCTTTCAAGCTTATGAATGTTCTTCTTAAAATATGGCACCCAAAACTGAACACAATATCCCAGATGTGATCTGAACCAGTAAAAAGTACTCCTAGATACTAAACGCCTCTAATGCAGTCCAAAATTGCATTATCTTTTTTTGCTACCAGTTCTAGATTTTTTTTCAGATTTAGCTGTATCTCCCTCTATCTTGTACATGTAAAATTGATATTTTGAACCCAAGGGTAAGATTTTACATTTATCTCTAATAAATTTATCATATTCAATGTTCTTATCTGTCAAGTTCTTTTCACATCCTTACTCTATTTTCCAGTGAATTAAAGAAGAGTACTCCAACCTTTGGATTAACTGAAAATTTAACAGGCTTGCCATCTACGCTTTTAGCCAGTGTTAGATAAAAGTGTCAAACTGTATAGGACCAAACACACACCCCTGAAGTCCTACAGTAGGGCCCTTCAAGAAGTAATTGAACAATTAGTGACCACTTTTCGCATCTGGCCATTGAATCAAGTCCTAATTCACCTAACCTGTGGTATGCTGGTAAATGTTTAAGAGTAGGATGGGGTGCAGTAAGGGGGGAGTGGTATGCATGACATGCTTCTAAGCTTAACCCACATTGGTAACATTTTCTCCATCATTTTCTTAAGTCAAGATAATCATCAAAATGGTATATGTACATACATACATATATGTGTATAATATATATTATATATTGTATATATATCAATCTTTGATCTATAGTATTTGCTGATTTTCACAATGTAAATGCTCACATTTATAATATCTTGATTTCTCATAAAATCACTAGCTCCCACTTGCTCCAATCTAGTTTTTAAGGTGGTATATTCTTCAGTGGTCTTTTGGACCTCCTTTTCCATTGGGCTAATTCTGCCTTTCAAGGCATTCTTCTTCTCCTTGGCTTTTTGGAGCTCTTTTGCCGTTTGAGTTAGTCTATTTTTTAAGCTGTTGTTTTCTTCAGTATTTTTTTGGGTCTCCTTTAGCCAGTCACTGACTTGTTTTTCATGGTTTTCTCACATCGTTCTTATTTCTCTTCCCAGTTTTTCCTCTACTTCTCTAACTTGCTTTTCCAAATCCTTTTTGAGCTCTTCCATGGCCTGAGACCAATTCATATTTTTCTTGGAGGCTTTTGATGGAGGCTCTTTGACTTTGTTGACTTCTTCTGGCTGTATGTTTTGGTCTTCTTTGTCACCAAAGAAAGATTCCAAAGTCTGAGTCTGAATCTGAGTCCGTTTTAGCTGCCTGGCCATGTTCCCAGACAATTACTTGACCCTTGAGTTTTTCTTGGGGGTATGATTGCTTGTAGAGTAGAGAGTACTTTGTTCCAAGCTTGAGGGGATGTGCTGTTGTTTTCAGAGCTATTTCTATACAGCAAGCTCTGCCACATCAGCAGTCCTCCTCCCCCAAGAACTGCTGACCTGGACCTGACTGAGATCTTAAGCAGGCTCTGCACTCCCACTCTGATCCACCACTTAATTCCTCCCACCAGGTGGGCCTGGGGCAGGAAGCAACTGCAGCTGTAGTTCTGTAGCTGCACCACCCCTGCTGTCCCCCGGGGTGGTGGCCAAACCACAAACTCCCTTCACTCTGTCTCCGCAGCTTTTCCCACTAACCTTCTTTGTTGTCTTTGGTGTGTGGGTTGAGAAGTCTGGTAACTGCCACAGCTCACTGATTCAGGGTGCTAGGGCCTGTTCCTCCTTGCTCCTGGTCTGCTTGGTCCTGGCACAGTCCACGCTGGGCTCTGCTCCACTCCCAGCAACCATCCAGGCTGTCCTGGGCTGGAGCCCTGCTTCACTCTGCTATTTCATGGGTTCTGCAGTTCTCGAATTTGTTTGGAGCCACTTTTTATTGGTGTTTGGAGGGTCCTGGGGGAGAACCCTAGGCAAATCCCTGCTTTCCAGCTGCCATCTTGGCTCTGCCCCCTGTAAATGCTCACATTTAAAACTTAAGAATCAGCTCTCCAAAGTTCATTTGAGCTGACTCCAGCACATCCTTATATCTAAATTTTACTATCATCTCTCTCTCTCTCTCTCTCTCTCTCTCTCTCTCTCTCTCTCTCACAAAAGAAACACAAGAAACTTTGTCAAATACTTTATAAAGATCTAAGAAAAGTATATCTGTATTATTCCTATAGTTTGCCAATCTAATGATCTCATTCTTCATGCTTCCCCCTCCCCCACCAAAAAAAAATAAAGGACAGGGGTATTCTGGAACAACCTGTTCTTTATGAGCCATGATGACTATTTGTGATCTCTATTTCCTTTTTTAGATGTTTACCAACCAACACTTTAATATTTTGTCTAGAATTTTGCCAGCAATTGAAGTCAACCTTAGTAGCATTTGATTTGCTCTCCTTCTTCTTCTTCTTCTTTTTTTTAGAAAGTCTGGTCAATTTGCCCTCCTTTGGTCTTGTGGTCTAACTTTCCAACATCATTCCAAGATCACTAAGCGTGGCTCAGCAATCCCATCCAAGTCATACAGTACCATAGGATACAGGTCATCAGGGCCACAGGACTGGAACTCATCCAGTTACTCTATTGCTGTACCTTTCTATCTACTGCAGGCACCAGCTCCTTGTCCTCCATTTTTGTCCTTTCCAAAGATCATTCTACCTGGCAGAGAAAATGGAAGCAAGAGGGAGATGGAGCTTATCTACCCATTGTCAGTTAGCACTGTTCAAAGAATCCTGAGTGGCTGCTCCAGCCCTTCTTTGATTTTTCTAAATATAACTTTTTTTTAAACCAACCCTGTCCTGAACTTTCCTTGTCTCCTTCAGCTTATTCTGAGTTAAGGAACTTCTGTCACATTTCTCACTTTTGTATTCATCCTTCCTTACATGCCCTAGCTTCCATCTTTGCTTTTCCTTTTAAAAATGTAAGTTGATTGATGAATTCTTTGAGCATCAACGTTGATCTTTTTTTTGACAACCTTTTTTTTCTTCCTTGGAATAATTTTTCTTTGTACCTTCAGAATCTCAAAGAAGGAGAGATGAGGCTAACGTATGTTTTATTTCTTTGTTTGTTTTTAGAAGCGTTTATTATCTCTCCCTCCCTCTCTCTCCTTCCTCCCAATCAAAAAAAATTTTTAAAAAAACCCTCACAACAAATATGAATAGTCCAGCAAATCAAATTCCCATATCAAATGTGTCTAAAAATGTGTATTCTGCATTTTAGATCCAAAACCCCCTTGGCTGGTGGTGGGCAGCAAGCTTCATCTCCATTCCTCTGAAATCATGGTTTACTATTGCATTGATCAGAGTTCTAAAATCTTTCAAAGGTTTTTTTTCCCACTTTATGATGTTGTCCTTGTATAAATTGTTCTACTAGTCCTGCTCCCTTCACTCAGTATCATTTCATAGTGGTCTTCCCAGTTTTCTCTGAAACTGTCCATTTTAACATTTCTTATGGTACAATAATTTAAAATTACATTCATTAGGCATAATTTGTCTAGCCATTCCCCAATATGTGGCACCTTCTTAGTTCCAGTTGTGGGATACTATTAACAGAGCTGTTATAAATATTTTTGTACATATGGGCCTTTTTCCTCTTTCTTTGCTCTTTTTAGGGTATGGGCCTAATATTAGTATTGCTGGGTCAAAGAATATGGACAATAGTGAATTTTTTGTCATAATTCCAAATTGTTTTCTAGAATAACTAAACCAATTCATAGCTCCACCAACAATGTATTATTGAGCACATTTTCCTGCAGCCCCTCTGACAACTATCTATCCTTTTTCTTAACCCTTTCTAATCTATTTTCCCCAAATATCTGGTATATGTTGGACTATATCCTGGTTTCCTTATTTTTCCCTTAGGTTCTTACAATTTCCACCTCAGCAACTGGTTCATCCTTGTTAGTGAAAATCAAATTCAGAATAGAAATTTCCTTCTCTAGTGAGTTATCTCAATTTTTGAATGCTAAAATTATGCTTATGATAAATCATGAGCTTCAGCAGACGTCTGTATAAGTGAAGTCCCCCCCCCATCACTACTGTATCATGCCTCCATTCTAAGTTTGTGACCCATTTTCTGAACTTCTCCTCTGGTTCTTCTTGCTGTCCAGGTGGTTTACAGCATACTCTAATAAGAGATGAGCTTTTTTTTCTACTTCTGTCAATCTTCACCTAAATGTTGTCTGACCCAATTCTGACCCGTGTTTCCTGGGTTTCCTCAAATGAGTATATCTTCTGAATGCATGATGCTCCTTTGTGCCCTGCCACATTTATCCATCTAGTTTTCTTTGCTTGGTCAGTACTTGGCATCTGTATACCAACATCTGTCTTTTATTTCTGGATCTTGGACATTATATCCTATGAATTTCTGGGAATTTCTACCACTACTCTTCTTCCTACATTGAAGCTATTCTCTATGATTTCTAGATTGGTGGAGATATGCAGAAGTTTTCTTTTTTCTATTTCTTTTCAGATGAAAACCTTTTCAATTTGTTTTACAAGGCTTAGAACAAATACATTCTTACCAGTCCTTGTCAGATTCACTCCATCCTTGGCCAGGAGGCTGTTACTACCAAATTTTAAGCTATGGTTCAATTATCTGAATCTACTTCACAGATACCATTTTCTTAAGAAAGTATTCACTTCCTAAATTTACCTTTTCCTTCTAAAGCCTGTGTCTTTAACTGGCATCAGCAGTGAAAACATTGCCTGTGCTTCAGTTTCTTGGTGATGGCTTTGCGATCTTTATCAATAATTTCTAGATTCCTACTGGCCCTGACATTTGTGTCAGTGTGAATACCCAGAAATGGATAGTAGTCATTTGTTTTAATAAGTCTTAAGAGGGCCTTTGTCATCTAGGTTAATAAATAGCTACCTCACACTCACCAAACAGAATCACCAAAAATTGTTATTTGATTTTTCTTGCTTGGACCTTTATAAGGTAATATCTCACCTGAGATAATCATCGTCATCATTTTTAGAGGGAAAGCAGATGCTTCTTCCTTAGAGGAGGTAAATCCTTCCTCCTCGAGGAGAGACTCATACCTGTTCATTGATGTTCGTAGTTTTTCTTCCCTTTCTTCTCGTGTAACATTTTTCCTAATGTGATAGAGGTTAGGATTTCTTTCTGCCTCTTTTAATAAATTTTGTTTTCACATGGATAAACTTCCATTTTTAAAAGGAATGCTTCATTCTCCCTGATCACCTGGAACATGATGTGGAAACAGCAGCCTAAGCCTGTTCTTTAATATCATATTTCTAAAGCAGAGATTCACCCATTTTTGCCAAACCCTTTGGTAGTTTGCTGATGCCTATAGACCCGTTATCAGAATAATTTTTTTTTTAAATATACAAAATAAAATGAATAGGATTAATAAGGAAATCAATTATATTAAAATATGATTGACATGCTTTAAAAAAAAGATTCATGGACCCCAGATTAAGGACCTCTGTTCTAGAACTTGACACTATGGAGAAGGGCTACAAGTAGGCTAGACATTGTTGATACACTGTGGGATTATGGGAAATTCCCTTTTTCCAAGGGAAATCTTGACCCTTACCTGAAGATTGTATTGTGGAAGAATGTTACACATAGAAGAAAGGGAAGAAGGACTACTGAACATTTGGGGCTAAGTAACAGATATGAGGTTTTCCTCAAAGAAGAAGGAACTACTCTCTCTAAGAAAGAAACAATTGCTTTCCTTCTAAGAAATGATGCTATGGATCTTCAACTTATCTCAGGTAAGATATCACCCAATATGGGAGTACATGGAAAGAACTTGCTAAACCTGCCATGACTATATCATGTTCATGTATTTCATGTTCCAATAGCTCTAAACTCTATTTTGTTCTCATTTGTCTCTTTTGTCTTCTCAATCCAGCATGAAAAATTTTCGGTTTTTACCTAGCTCAGAGATATGGTGATCATTTGTGCGTGTAACAGGGCTCTTCTTTTTCAACTGCCAGATATAAAGAAATGACTTGGCTAAACAAGAACACAAAAAGGAATGAGTCAATTCTGCAAAAGTTGAAAGGAATTCCTCAAACTGCTTTACCATCTTTTCTAGGAGACAGTTCAGACCACACGTTGTCATAGATAGCAGCCACTTGCTTGTGGTAGAACACACATTGCATGCTATGTAGATCCCTAAAAAGCACCCAGATTTCTTTCCTGTGTATTACTGCTTACAATGTTATATAAACTTGATTTATTTACCTTGACTTACCAATGTATTTCTCCTCTCTGAGTCCTTCTCCTTCTTCTCTTTCTATTTTTCCTCTTTGTATCTTCCTTCAAAAGTTATCTTTCTCCTACTCCTTGGATCATTCACCTTTTCCTTCTCTTCCACACATCATTCTACTAGAGTACTCCTTCAATTCTAGCCCCCTTTCTCCACTTGATTCTCTTCTTCTTCCTCATCATCACCATCATCTTTTCCTTCTTCTTCTTCTTCCTCCTCCTCTTCTTCTTGCTCCTCCTGCTCCTTCTTCTTCTTGCTCTTCCTCCTCTTGCTCCTCCTCCTCTTCCCTTTCCTCCTCCTCCTCCTCTTCTCCTTCTTCTCCTTCTTCTTCTTCCTCCTTCTCCTCCTCTTCCTCTTACTTCTCTTTCTCCTGCTCCTCTTTCTCCTCTTCCTCCTCCTCCTCATTAACTCCTCCTCTTCCTCCTCCTCCTCCTCCTTCTCCTTCTCGTCCTCCTCCTCCTCTTCCTCATGCAACCTTCTTCCATGAAGTAGGGAGTAGATTCCAAGGTGCCTCAGAATCTATTCACTCTAGTTTGGTGAATTTATAAAGTGTAACCTGTTCCATTTATTCTCCTGAGTATAAAACAGTATAAGCCCCAATATTTGGGAATCACTCATGTCCAGTCTGCAGTTTGGGCAGATCTGGCCAGCTTCTGTTTGGACTTTGGATGTGTCCAAGCATGTCTGAATCAGGACAAAAGGGAACGAATGGCTATGTCATAAACCGGCGTAGTTCTTTGCTCTGTTCCTTGTTGTAGCATCAGTGAATTATAACTAGGTATATAGCTCTTGTGTGAGCTGTTTCTCTTCTTTTTCCAGAAATAGACCATCGCACAAGTAAATTTGAACTCCTTTGCCTGGCATTCATGGCCTTCCACAACCTTTCCTGTTTAGGTTCTTTTGATTTACTCCCCTCTACCAAAATCTCCCCCTAAACATGCTTCCACACTTTTCCTTATACCTTTTCACATGCCTGGAAAGCTCTCCCCCGCCACACACACACACCCACCCTGAGCTTTACCTATAAAAGTCCTACCCATCCTTTAAAGCCCAGTTGAATTTTTACCTCTTTCATGTAGCCGTCCCTGATTCCCTTGGTTAGTAAAAATCTTTCCTCAAACTTCCTTTACTTTTATAAAATTTTAATGCACTTATGTAATACTGTATAATATAGTTAGCTATGATAATGTCTTAGTTCACTTACTAGACAATTAGCTCTATGCATATAGAGATTGAGCCATATCTAAACTTTTTTGTTCTCCCAGTGCCTGGCACCATTTAGCGTACACAGTAGGCATTTAATACGCTTAAAAATTTGCGGCAGACCATATTAAAATTCATATTTTAGTATTCCCAATGTACTTATCAAGAGCAGGTATTTCTGTGCCCTGTTTCAGATTGAGAAGCTGAGGCCCAGACAAAGTTAGGACATTGATAAGCTCAGGAGCATTCAGAGGATGACAAACAGAATGATGAAAGCCTCAGGTTCATGTCATAAGAGGATTGGCTGAAGGAACTGGGGATGGTTAGCCTGGAAAAGATGACTGAAGCAGATAATACAGATGCTTTCAAATACTTAAAAGACTTTTCAGTAGAAAAAAGATTAAACTTGTTCTGTTTAACCCCAGAGGGGAAGGGGACAAGCATTTATTAATTACCTAATATGTACCAGGCACTATGTTAAACAGTTTAGAAATATTATCTCATTTGATCTTCACAATAACCCTGGGAGCTAGGTATTATTATTATCATCCCAATTTTACTGTTGAAGAGACTGAGGTAAGCAGAGGTTAGTTGACTTGCCCAGGGTCATGAAGCTAGTGAGTACCTGAGGCTAGATTTGAACTCAGGTCTTCCTGACTCCAGGTCTAGTGTTCTGTTCTTTGCTCCCCACCTACTTCCTTCTAAGGCACAACTAGGAACAAAAGGTAAAGTTGCAAAGAATCAAATTAAGGCTTGGAGTGAAGAAAGCATTTCTAACATTGAGAACTATCCCAAAGTATCCTTGGCTCCCTTCGAAAGCAGGGAGAGGGGGGAGTCCCCCCATTGGAGATCTTCAAGTAAAGGATAGATGACCAGTTGTTGGGTATGACATGGAGGGTATTCTTGTACAGGTACCAATCAGGCTAGAATACCACTGAGGTCCCTGAAAATAGGCGACGTGTATCATTGATTACCTGTGGAGCCAGCACACTAACTAGAACTTCTGAATCTGAGCCTATGATTCTTCTCAACAGACAAAACTAGCTCTTATTCTAGGAAAGTGAAGGACCAAGATATCAAATGAAGTGCACCCAAAGCACAACAGTGATGGCTAACAGCATTTCCGGGTTCGTTCATGAGAATACCAAACCATTTTTCAAACACTTGGATTTAGGCTATATCCAAAATATGTTTTGCCCCAGGCTCTTCTCCCCTTGATTTTTAAATCCATATGCATTTTCAGGAAAACGTAATCGTTATGTTTCTAATTCACTCGTACTTGCCTCATCAAAATATCATTCTGAGGGAATGATTGATGTCCAAGAGCCTTTAAAGTCAGGTTTCTTCAAAAGAGGAAGTCATATTTCCTGTAAGCTACAACTCAAAGGAATTGAGGGGCTCTATCATCCTATAAGAGTTTGCGTGGGTTCTAAACTTGACTTTGTTCTTTCTCTTGATCATAACAGAAAGTCTTATTTATATGGCATCCATTATCACCCTCACCTTGCCATTTGTCAAATTAGATCCATAATGTTCTACCACTGAAACAAGATGAAAAAGACAAGTTTCTTTCTAGACAGACTCTAAAGATGATAGATTCAAAATGGAGTCCAACCTAATAATAGCTTATATTTATATAGTGTTTTCAAAATTGGGGATGAAGAGAAAATGTAAAGCTTGCTGTAGAATTGAAAGCACCCAGATAAGCTTTTTCTAAATGAGACTAATGTTATTGATTCTAGTGTAGGTGTCTAAAAAAAAAGAAGAGAAAGGAAGGCCACTTATGCAGAGCAAGGTACTGTAGAGAACTCATACCTATCATTATAATACAAATTCTTTGAGCAGTCAACCCTTCTAGGTCTCTCCAGCTCAAATCATTGTGAGGATCATTCGGGGGTTTTCTCTCATTAACCATTCTCTCACAACCCTTCCTGGGAAGACATTTACTTACTTTTTCTGACTGCTCACCATCCTTGCACCTCTCCCTATAGAGTGAACCTGCTACTTGTATTAATACAAAGGAGCTCTAATAGTCATATCAAGTTTTATAATCCTGTGTTGACTCATGGTTAATGGAATAGAATAGCAATTATAGTTTTGGGGGGACAATATTCACAGTTGTGTGAGTAGGTGCATATATATGTATTCAGTTGTTTTTCAGTTATGTCCAAGTCTTTGTGACTCCATTTGGGGTTTTCTTGGCAAAGTTACTGGAGTGGTTTGTCATTTCCTTCTTCAGCTCATTTTACAGATGAGGAAACTGAGGCAAACAGGGTTAAGTGGCTTGCTCGGGGTCATATGACTAGTAAGTGCCTGAAGTCAGATCTGAACTCAGGAAAAGGAGTCTTCCTGACTCTAGGCCAATACTCTATCCACGGAGCCACCTTCCTGCCCCAGTGTATGTAAATATGTCTGTATACATATTTACATATAATATATGTTATGTCATATACACAATATGTGATGTATCATGTCATAATATATCTCATACGTATGGTGTATGATAAATGCAGCATGGAATGTTTGTATGCATTGTGTATGTATTTATGTATGCATCCATGTATGCACATATGTATGCTGCAGTCTCATTGATTTAATCCGAGATTTGAATAAGTTTAGGCTATTCCAAAATCCAAATCTGTCTAATTACCAGACTGCCTCAAAGCAAAATTTTGAATTTGCATTGTTTGGAAGACGAAAGAAAATCTAATGAATTAAGCACCCATTCTTACACTAATGAGAAGCTTTGGAAAATCTGGGCTGATTTTGGCCTTCATGTTTGTAGAAGAAATTGATAAAAAATGAGAAATTAAGCAAAAAAGTCAAACAAAATATATGTCTCCTCTTGAAACAATGTAGGGTTCAAGATCAACCCCCCACTTTTTGCCTCCCCCCAAATCTTTTTAAAACCTCATGTGCGTATTGGAGAAAGGTTTAAAAAAACTAAGAGGGGAAAAAAGAAACGACATCAGGTATTTGAGAGTCAGAAAAAATCTTGACTCATATTGAAACTGTGAGCACCGAGAAGTATAAGGCTGTGATTCTTATCTCCTAAAGAGTTTTACAGTCATCAATACCCAGAAAAGCTGAAGAACTGGGAGTGGGTGACCTTAATAGATATAACTGTGTATGGGTTCATTGTACCATGAAATTAAATTTTAAATCTGAATTGATGAACAAAAATGCTGGTTTGATATTTTTGTACAATAGTTTTTAATAGTTCTGTAACTCTTTCACCTCCATGAGAATCTAGCTGATTTCAGGGCTCTATGAGGAATACTACATTTGGCTCAAGAGCCTATGTCATGGTTGGAATCTGCAGCTGAATTACAAATGTGACCTGTTCATTGGACCATGAATTGGGTCAGCCATGCCATGGAGATGCTCCAAGAATAAAAGGAAAGTGGGTGCAATTTTCTCCCCTTTCATATACATCAAGTAGCACTCCGAAAATTTGGGGTCTAATTAGCCAAAGGTGGTTCCTCTGTGGCTTCATCTGTCCTATCCTTCTCCCTTCCTCCTTAGATCAGTGGAGGTATCCTGGAACAATGGAATGAGCCCTGGCTTGGGAGTCCAAGGACCTGGGTTCACCTTAAGCAAGTCACTGAAATTCCATGGGCCGCAGTTACATATGGTTTAAGACAACACATTTTGGACTAGATGGCCTCTGAGGAACTTTCCAGCTCTAGACCTATGAGGAAGAGGTGTCCCTTCTCTTTCCAAGACTTTTCTTATTTCCATCTTGTCCCACTTTTTCCTCCCTCTTACATATTTAAACTTTTTATTTGAAGAAGTGGATAGAAATCAGACCTCTGAGCCAGAAAGACCTGAATTCAAGTCCTACCTAGGACACATACCAGCTATGCAAGTCACTTAACCTCTCAGTGCCTCAGGCATACCTCTAGGATGAGAAATTGCAAAAAATGTACCAACTTGGACTGATAGAGACATTTTCCTCATCTGGGGTTTCCCTATTCCATTGAAATTTATCCAACCCCTACCCCTTTTCTTCCAGTGGCCCCTTTCCCTATGCCAATAACAACAACAAAAGTGCCACCCCTAAATGTAGATAGCACTTGAAGGTTTTGCCTCTCCTAAAACAAAACTCCCTCTGACTATTAATCAATCTTTTCTTCTTTTTGCTGCCAACCTTCTCCACAGAAAAGTCTATGCCATTTACCCTCTACCCACTTGCTCTTTAATCCCTTATAATCGAGTTCCCACCAAAACTGCTCTCTTAAAGATGACCAGCAACCTCCTAGTCAACAGATCCAGTGACCTTTTCTCAGTCCTTATCTTCCTTGACTTCTCTGTAGTTTTTGAGACTCTTGAATAGCCTCAATAAAATAAATTTTATTGCCTTTTTTATCACCAAAATTTCCCCCAGTATTATTCTTCTTCCACCCTCCCAGAAAACCATTTTACGTAACAAATAATATTTTTCAAAGGAAAAGCAAAAACGAGAAAAAATTAGCAAAATGTCTAGAAACTCTGAAAGCCTATGAAGTAAGTATTCCACAGCAGCATATCTTCCTCCTCTGCAAAGGGGAGGGTTTGGGGGATCTTCTCAATCTCTTCTTTCCAGCCATGATTTTTCTTTGTAATTTGGCAACATTCACTTTTGATTGTCTTGTGGTTCTTTTCAATTCCATTATTGTCATTGGGTACAATATTTTCTTGGCTCTGCTTACTTCACTTTGCATCAGTTCCTAGAGCTCTTTCCTTGCTTCTCTAGTGATCACATTTGTCATTTCTTAAAACACAGCAATATTCCATTACATTCATGTACAGCAATTTGCTTAGCCATTTCTCAAAGAATGGGCATCTACTTTCTTTCCAAATCATTGCTTTAACAAAGTGCTGCTTATTGTAAACATTTTGGTGCATATGGAAACTTTCCTGATCAGTGACCTCCTTAAAACATAAACCTACCAGTGAATTCTCTGAGTTAAGGATATTGACGTTTTAATCACTTTATTTGCAAGATTCCAAATTGCTTTCTAAAACAATTGTACTGATTCATAGTTCTACTAAGAATGTACTGGTGTTCCTATCTTCTCACAACCCCTCCAACATTGACAATTCCTATCTTTTATCATTTTGTCAATTTGCAAAGTGTGAAGTTTAAACCTTAGGGTTGTTTTGATTTGCTTTTATCCTGTTATTAGTCATTTGGAGCACTACTCCCTCCTTCTTGAAGCACACTTCTCCCATGCCTTCTGTTGTGTAATTGTCTGCCAGGGTGGGAAAGTAAGAAAGAGCAGAAGTGGTCCCTTGGGGATTTGTCTGGCCCACTTTAGGAAGACTTTCCCACCCAGCTTTTACCAGATGGTGGGCCAGGAAAAAAAGAATATGAACACTAAACCATTATGTATTCACCAAAAATTGGGGTTTATGGATTGATGGGGGAAAGAATTGCTACTCTTGATTAGCGAGAATTTTTGAATTATCCATGGATACCATTTTCCCAAGCTGAACATATTACTATGGATCATAAAGGCCCTGTTAATATAACACCAAAATACGCGATCAGTTCAGGAAAATAAAAGTATCAGCCATTTAGGAATTTTGGCACCATAACTGCTGACCTAGGCAATTCCAATTTGCTGTGTAGCCTCTTAATTATCCACACTATTAGATCTCTTTAACACTAGTAAATAATCTCTCAGTGATACTATTTGGCGAGGAGTCATGAAACACCACGATCTTGGAAGAATTAAAATGACAACTCTACAGGCAATGGAAAGCCTTATGGTGGATGCATGTAGGCTTCTGCACATTACCAACAATGACTTATATGCAAGAAGTGGCATGACAGACATCGCCAAGGCTACATGTGGCCAGAAAAGAGGATGGGCCACTCATAAAGTAAGAATATAATACAACAAATGGAAAGTTGAAGTGGTACACTGGTATCCCTGACAGACTAAATGATGAAGAGGAGGGCCCTCTGTATATTGGATAGATCCTCTGGAATTTATGTGGAAAATACAAACAAAAATGTTCAAGATGAGAAGATACGTATGTATGTGTGCATGCACGTGAAGTACTTGGCAGGGGTGGGGGTCAATGCATTAATAGAGGGAGTTACATCACTTTGGAAATCGTCAGTCTATCAAAGTAAAAAACAACTGAAGAAAACAGTGATGCATAAAAGCCAATATAGCACATAATTAGAAATTCACTTCTATTTTTAAAAATAAATTTTCAATAATCTTTGAATATAGGTGTGTATAGCATTCTAGGCTTTCAGTTATTCCAACCAGAAAATAAAGCCACAAAAAATTCCATTCAGAAAGATTCAGAAAGCTGTCCACTTTCTTCCTTCTCAGATAATCATCTATTCATCTATTCTGTGTTCTACCTCAATTGATTAAGTCAGTCTCTCTCTCTCTCTCTCTCTCTCTCTCTCTCTCTCTCTCTCCTTTTTCCCTCTGCCTTCACCTCTGCCTCTCTCCCTTCACATCTCCCTCTCTTCTCTTCTCCTCTCCTTCCTCTCCTCCTCCTCCTCCTCTTCTTCTTCTTCCTCTTCTTCTTCTTCTTCTTCCTCTTCTTCTTCTTCTTCTTCCTCTTCCTCTTCCTCTTCCTCTTCTTCTTCCTCTTCTTCTTCTTCCTCCTCTTCTTCTTCTTCCTCTTCTTCTTCTTCTTCTTCTTCTTCTTCTTCTTCTTCTTCTTCTTCTTCTTCTTCTTCTTCTTCTTCTTCTTCTTCTTCTTCTTCTTCTTCTTCTTCTTCTTCTTCTTCTTCTTCTTCTTCTTCCTTTTCTTCTTCTTCCTCTTCTTCTTCTTCCTGTGTCTCTCTGTCTGAGTCTTTGTTCAGTCTCTCTCTGTCTCTCTTTCTCTTCTAGCACCTTCTGAGCTAGATCACTGAGGACTCCCCAGAGAATCTAGTCTCCTGCCTCATCAAGGCTGAAGCCACTAAGATCTAGCTTGACTTCCCCTGGGAAGCAATATATACCTAGAGCCTTGGTCCTAAGCAACACAGTCACACCCAGATTGATTGTGCAGAGTTCCATCTGCTCCTAAGCTGCCATATGCAGCACTCTATTTCCTGTCTGCCTTTCCCACAACCTGGAACACACTATGTCCTCACTTCCACCTCCTAGGATCTCTAGCTTCCTTTATGTTCAAGTCAAGAGCCACATCCTACATGATACCTTTCCTGATTATTAGTGTCCTCCCTCCACCCTAAAATTGCTTTGTATTTCTTTTCTCTGTATTTTATATTTACTTTTCTGTGTACATGTTATTTTTAATTTACATTTATTTTGTTTTTAATTTATGGAATAAAACAAGCATTTCCATAACATAGCATAATAAAAAGATGATTGCACATGAAACTACAAATCTATTATGTAAAACTTGCTATTGTTTTTAAATATATAACAAGTTTATCTTGTAAATTTCTTTTTTTCTTCCCTCCCCCTTACCCTAGAGATGGCTACCATTAGATACAAATATGTATATATGTAAAATCATTCTATACATACTTCTATTTATCAGTTCTTTCTCTGGATGCAGATAGTGTCTTCCTTCATGTGCCCTTTGGAGTCAATTTTGGTATTTATAATAATCAAAATTACTTAGTCGCTCAAAGTGGTTCTTTAAACAATATTGCTGTTACTGTATATGAAATTCTCTTGGTTCTGCTCATTTCACTCTCTCTTACTTTGTTCAGGTCTATGAATGTTATTCCCTGCTCCCAGTTCCCAGTAGAATGTATGTTGGAGGGTAAGGACCATTTCAATTTTGCTTTTTGTGCCTAGCCTCTAGCATAGTATTTGGCACATGGTAGGCACTTAATACATCCTGGTCAAATGGATGTTTGAACCAGAACTGAACAGTTCTTTAGTTTTGAACTCACAGTGCCAGATAACTAAATTAGATCTTCTTAGGGCCCCAAGTATCTGTTCCCATCTCCCACCCCATAACTGTAGATCTCCCTCAGGTCACCTGAAAAGTACCAAATTGCCCTCTGAGTTAGTTCTACCCAGGGAATCTCCTTCTCCTTCTTAATAATAGGGGAGGACTGATAGGTTCAGCTCACCAGTGGGTTCCCTTCAGGCTCATGCTGTGGTTTGGCAATGGGACTGAGAGCAGTTACTTGAACTGAAGCAGACAAAGAGACTGCCAGATGAGATGCAGTGAAATTATCCTTCATTGGCCATCCTCTGGGAACCATTTGCAAGGTGGATTTCAATGTACTTGGAAGACCAATTTTCTTCCCACCTTATGTTTGGTCTATGCTAGATCTCTCTGATTTCAGGAGTACCAATAAAGAGTCCATGAGTTTGGTAGGAGAAGAAGGGTTTGAATCCTAAGGGATTTAGGAGTGGTCTTCATCCAAGAAATAGAAACATAGGTTGGCCATGTGATATAGCTGAAGTGGCAGGAAATTTGAGGTGGTAGGTATTTTCCTCTGCGATTGATACTAGTAAATTTAGTGCTATTGTACGTCATTAAATATGTATTGGTTCTTTTTATTCCTTGTTTAAAACCATTCTAAGTGTGTCCTGAATGCAAATCAGTCCTTACAGCCGATGAGAGAGGGAGGCAGATGGCATTAATGCACCAGCTTCGTGCACATGGCGTTCCTTGGAGCTTGGCCTTCATTCACAGAATGGGGATTCAGTGAGCCCTGGATCAGGTTGACTCTTCTCTGTGAGGACTGCTAATATGGCTCTTGGCAGGCCCTCTAAAGGAATGGTTGTGGTGCTGAGGGGTAGATCTAACCCCGTTTGAAAGGGAAGGAAATGAAGTATGTGTGGTAGTGAAGAAATAATAGTGAGTCACAAATAAAAACAATCTTTGGGTCTGGCCACATCAGGGCATCATAGGATTAAACTGAGATGATGGGGAATTTGGGAAATGTTATACAATGAGACCTCCTGGAAACAAGCACATTTGACTGGTCCCCTAGCTGAACTTTCTGAAAGAGAAGGTAAAAGGGAAAGGATCATGAGGTCACAGATTTAGAGCTAGAAGGGACATAATAGGTCATCAAGCCTCAAACTGTTATTTTGCAGATAAAAACACTCAGTGACTTGCCCTGGGTTACATAGCTAAGTGTCTTAGACACAGTATGAACCTGAGTCTTTCTGACTTCAAGCCCTACTGCTCAACACACTGTGCCACCTAGAACCAGAACTTTTTGACTTGAGGTGATAAACTTCAGGAAAAGAACTGGACTCAGTAGGATATAGAAATTCAAGAGCCAACAAAATCCAAGTTTGAGTGATTCCCTCCCAGTACATCTGTCCTCAGTGGGTTTTATACAATATGGTACTTTGACCTTCAGTAACGCATGGGGATTTCGATGAAGAACATTTATTCTCCTGAGCTATAACAGCCCCTTTGCAAAGAGTTGGGAAGGCGAGATGGTTTGTGAGAGGTTTCTAGTTCTGGTATTTCCCAGGAGGCTACATTAAGGGTGAATTGAGATGGATTTTTATTACTTATGAGTGATTCTCCCCTATTTTGCTTTGTAAATAAGTTTTGGCTTATGAGGTTAAGGAGGGGGGGCAGGCTTACAAAGCTGTCATCAAGCAGAATTGAATGGAATTCTACATGTGCTTTAGGCCCCTTTGTTCCACGAAATCCCACAGACCTTGACCGATTTGCTTTGGATTTAGGAGCCAGCCCCAAAATTTAAGAGCCGGATAAACTTACTAAGCCACATTAAAATTGCTTTCAAATGGCCAAATAATGTTTTGATCCATTTTTCTTAAAGACACAGAGAACCGAGGGCATGGGAGGAAGAGGAGGAGGCTTTAGGGCCACAATATAGTCCTAAATCTAACCTCAACCAACGACTAAGATTCTCTCTTTGATGGTGAAGATTCCATGCTTTCCCAGCCCTGGATGGGAAAACAGAAAAGGCTCTGGGAAAACATGAGACAGACTCCAAGGGACCATCCATATTCTTTCCTAAGTAAGCAAAAATGTTTAAATCATGAGAAAAAATATTATATTACTAAAACCCTACTCTGATGTCTACTGATGCTGTGAAACTTGGGTTCTAAAAAGTGGTGGTGGTGGAATACAAGCTCTGTCAGATCCTACCAATCAAGAAAAGTTGTAAGTATAGTTCTGGCAAAAGACTCTGTGACTGTCATCTGAAAACCCCAGCCTAGTTAAGTTCGGAGAGACTCATCATCAGAAAATTAGCTTCAGGGTGAAGAATTTTTCAGCTGAAGAAACTCATAAGGACAGCCTAACCTCCTAAGGCATAACAGAATTAGTCTTTGCATCAGCCACCTGGGATCCCATACCAATAAAATCATGGCTCTTTGAAGTGTGGGAATAGAAGTTATTATTGTTTGTTGTGGTGGTTGTCATGTTGTGATATAATGGATAAAGAACTGGTCTTGAAGCTAGGAAGACATGGGTTCAAGTCCTGCCTCTGACAATTTCTGGCCATGTGACCTTGAGGAAGTCATTTAACCCTTCAGTGATCTATGCACATCTTTAAGACTAGAAGTTGAAGAGGTTGAAGAGGAAATTCCCTTACCTTGAAATTCCCTGTTCCAACAAAATTATAGGTCCAGGTCTTTAACAATGATCTGAAGAAGCTAAAAATAATAAAACTTCAGCCCCAAACAAGGCTATATGATCCAAATAATTTACATTTAAAAAAGAAAAATTATACATTTGAACAAGACAGTAACTAATTGCCTATGCTTTGTCTCTTCCCAACTTCTAAAATTATCTAAAATAATCGAGGTAAATCTCTTCATCCTTCTTTGTTTGCATTTCCCTGCTTCGGGTAAGTTTTTCCCAATTTCTTTAGGTCCCTTGTATTTGTCATAGGTGGGGATTTGGGTGATGCGAAGCATGGTTTCTTCGTCCAAAACTAAAAATGTTGTTTTAGAGGCCAGGGCAATAGGTGAGGTAGGGATCGCAGTAATGATTGTCAGATAAGGATGGATCAGAACAAAGAAGGGAAGCAGGATGAAACTTTCATTGTGAGTGGTTCTTTTGGGGGAGTCAGGGTAATGCTCATTTGAGGAAACTTGAGGAGCTAAAGGCTGAGTTTGTATAAGTGGAGGGTTAATTGAAAGAACTGGGGATGATTAACCTAAAGAAGAGAAGGCTATGGAATGGAGGGATGGGGATAAGTATCTTTGAGCATTTGAAGAGGGTTAGACATGTTCTGATATAACTAGGACAATGGCATGGACATTTCAGAGAGGTGGATTTTTTTTTCAATACCAAATGTTTCATTGCAATTAGAATTCTTCAATGATGGAATGAGCTTCCTTGTAAGAGAGTGTGATCCCTATCATTAAAGGTCTCCAAACAAAAGCTTGATGACAATTTATCAGGTACATGATGAAAAGGGGATTTTGTTCAGGTGAAGATTGGATTAAATAACATCCGGGGAGCCTTCCAAATCCAAGAATTTATGATTCAAAGAGCCTATTGGTATAGTTGCAAGGGGCCTTGGCAAAGTCATGACATGTTGGAAAATGTGCTTTCCTCTACTTCCTTGCTTATGCCCCAAGTTTGACAGTCCATCTTCCAGCCCATGGGAGCCCTGAAGGCTAAACTAACAGTAACTGAGGGGCGCTAGGTTATATAGCACAGCCTCTAGGTTTGCCTAAGAAACAAGAGGAGATGGAGACAGAGCCAAATGTCCCTGCCTCATGCCACAAATGGTCAGATAGCCCCTCTTTCTCCCTAGAAGATTTAGGGTAAATTGAAAAACCCAATAAGAAAGCTAAAGTATAAGGCCTAATATTGACACTTAAACTCATAAATTAGAGCACTGGACCTAGAGTCAGGAAGACCTGAGTTCATATCTTGCTTCTGACACTTATGAGCTGTGTGACCCTAGACGACTCATTTAACCCATGTTTGCCTCAGTTTCCTCATCTGTAAAGTAGGAATAATTGCACCTACTTCTTAGGGTTGTGGTAATGATCAAATGAGATAATATTCATAAAGCATTATGTGAATGTTATTAATTTTAATCATTATTAAAAATACTAAATGCTGGGATAAAATTCCTAGGAACCCTGGGGACCTAGCACCCAGGAAATGTTGAATGCTAACATAAAGGGAAAACAAGACTATATTACTTCCCACTCTCAGTCCTCTCTGTGTGTTAGAAGCTGTGAAAGAGGCCTTTCATCCATGATTTCTTGAAGATGCTTTCTAGCAGGTAAGCTGACATACACTTTGAAGAAGGAATCAGTGTCTCTGAGCCGGCAGCCAGCCACTAGCGGCTCTGAGAGACATTTAGCAAAGAGCTGTAGTTGATCTTCTGGGCCCACTGCTCAATTCCCCGGGAGAACATTATGAGCCACAGATGGTAGAATGAATGGAGCCTTTAATATGAGATTCTTTAAATGGATTCAAGGCAGGAAGCCAGCTAGAAGACCATTTGATGATCACAGGGCTAGAGCGGTGATCAGAGATGTAATGGTGATAAAGACTGAATGTGGGCATTGCTTGGTCTTTGTTGATAAAGACATTGGAGAGATTCTCTTGCTTTCAAGTGGCTTTTGAAGCATGTAGATTAAAAAGACTAGATCAAATAATGGTTAATGTCCAAGATGTCCTAGGCCAAAATGACAAAGTAGAGGTGTCACCTGGACCAAGCACAAATGGCCTGAAAAGAATTAATGATTGAAACTGTGGAAATGTTGGCCAAAATAGAAAGCAGGTTGATATACCTAGACATTTTGCCAATGGACAGCCGTATTATCATTGTAACTCTCATTACCAGAAGGGATTCTGAGAACTACTGAATGGTAAGACTCACATCCATACCAGGCCAGCAGTGGAAACTTTTAAAAGAGATAAACACTACTGACCACTTAAGAATGAATATACTATAGATAATAATAGTGTACATTTATATAGTGCTTTATAAAATTTTATCCTTCTAGCAATCCTGGGAAGCAGGTGCTATTATTATCTCTATTTTACAGATGAGGAAACTGAGGCAGAAAGAGGTAAGTGACTTTTCAAGAGTCATATAGTTATTAAGTGTTAGAGGTAGGTTTTGAACTCAGGTATTCTAGATTTTAGGACCAGTGGTAGACAGCAATGTTGTTTCTGCAAGGAACAATAAAACCTATGAGAATTTTAGAGAAGGTAAGTAAGATTGTAAATAAGAAGGCACCAGAGGGTGTAATTTATTGAGGCTCTCAAAAATTTCTTGACAAGTCTTTGATATCAAAGGCTATTAAAATGAGTCACTGTGGGATTGGGGTTTTATTGTGGAAAAGAAAGTGTCTAAGAGACAGGAAAGAGAAGCTAGAGATCAACAGACTCATCTTTGAATGAAGATGCGTAAATAGTGAGGTAGACCAGAGAGGAGTACAGGCATCAATCTTATTTAAAATTTGGATAAAGCAACTGAATAAGCAGGTACACAGACAAACTGTCCATTTTTTTATTCACTCAACAAATAATTCCTGAATTCATATTTGGGACGAGGAGCTATGCCAATAGCTACGAGGGATACAAAAAATAATAAAATACAGTCCTGAACTACTTGGAGGTTTAAATTTAGTAAAGGAGATGACACATGGTCACAAATATCTATAACACAGGATCTGGTATCAAATGTAAAATGCAGAAAGAGGCACAAAGGTTTATAGTTCATGAGGACATCACTTCCTGGGACATAAGAGAAGGTATCATAGAGCAAGTCAAATTTGACCTGGGTCTTGAAGGATAGGTAAGCAAATAAATAGATGGAACTGGGAATATGTGGGGTGGGAGGAAGCTCATTGCAGGCAGAGGGAATAGTGTGAACAAAGCAACAGTATGTATTTGAACCAAGGTCTTCCTAGCACCAAGGCCAGCTCTTTATCACACAATACCACACTGCTTTCTCTTACTGGATGGTAGGTAACCTTGTGGAATGTCAGCCCCAGAGGTGATATTAGCAAGAAAAAAATAATTAGGTTTAGAAAACCAGAATGTAAACACACTGTGGTCAGGTTCCATGCCTTTTACTTCCTTTATAGTCTCTGTAGCATCTAGAACAGGGAAAACACATAAAAGGAACTAAGTGGACATCTGTAGATTGATTAATTAAGAGTGGGTTGGTATAAATTAATTGATCATTCATTCAAAAATTTCTTTTTAAGGAAAATATAGATTTGGAGCATGTCCCTAAGCTTTGATTTTTGCATCATGGAGATGTTTCTGGGTGCCACCGTTAGAGACTGGCATGAGTTTAGCACAGGACAACCATTCTATTTCCCAACATCCAGAGGAAATGTGCTTCCTTGTGCTTTTACAACAGCATTCTCTCTCTCCTAGTGACTTGTTAGTGACATTGAGAGAGCACGCAGCTTTCTTGTGAGATGTGTCATAGGTAGCACCATCCTCATACAACTTATGCAGAAACAGAGGTACTGAGAATTATACAACCATAATTATAACTTTGGAGCTGAAGGAAACTTTGAGGTTGTATAGTCCAACTCCAGGGTATAACTTGTCTGTGATCATATAGGTCATAAATGGCAAAGCTGGGATTTGAACACAGAACCTCTGATTTCAGGTGCAGCTGCCACTGCATCTTACTACTGCCTCTGAGTCATGGAATGCTGGGGCTGGGCAGAATCTAGGTTAAGTAATCTGGCAACATTTAAACAGCCTGCTCTGCTGTTGACTGTCACTACTTGTATGACCTTGGGCAAATCACTTCATCGTTCTAGTCCTTGATTTCTGCATATATAAAAGGAGAGGGTGCATCTGAAATTCCTTATAGATCTAAATCCTGCTATGATGAGAAATATTTTGGATTATGGAATAAACACCTGCAATTTTTACTAAAAACCTCAATTGGTTTGATCACACAGGCAGATATACAAGGCCATTTTGGCAACCCATCAGGCAGTTCTGAGAGGCTCTGGAAACATGGGCACATTGCTGATGTGCAATTCTGGCCTTAATTACTCTTTTGCTAACCTTTGAAATTTTCACCCGAAATGTCCTGCTATACAGCCCATCACTGAGAGAGAAACAGTGCATGTTATCAATGCAGCCCCACAAATCCAATCAGTGGCTGGGAACTGCTTACCTGGTACTTCTGGAGTGGCTTCTAATGAGAGATAATGATAGCAAGGTGCGGAAGGTCTCAGGTGAATGGTGAAGAAGGACACCTTCGGAGGCCCGGTCAATTTTGATTCATTGCACATGCCAGCTTCCACATTCTCTTTCCTTGCACATTTGTTGCTGTGAAGATGGATTCCTGGAGCCCTAAAAGGTGTCTAGTCAGTCAGCAGCACTTATTTAAAACCTAATGTGTCTGACTTTCTGAGGTAGAGACTGAGAAGCGATGTAGAGGAAAGAAGAAAAAATGTCCCCAACCTCAAGAAAGACCTGGAGGAGAAATGGGAAGTGACATACGAGCTATACCCATTGGAAAGATAGAACTCTTACAAAGAAATATAGAAATATAGTCCATTCATTCATCCATTCACCGACTCAAGGAACAAATGTGTGGTCCCAGATTATTATGGGGTGTACCGTGCTAGTAGAACATCAGCTAAGCTCAAAAGGGCACGCTGAGTAGAGCAGGGTGGTCAACGAAAGCTCGTTTTTGTGTTTTTGTTTTTGCTCATGAACGATATCCTTTGCCATGAGGATTTGTGGCACCATAAATAATTAACTTGGCAACACTAAGGAGGAACCAGGAGACTCATGTGTATACAGTTTCCCATCCCCCAATAAGAGCTGCCACTTTTGTTGAGTTCTTAGAAGTTCAAGATTTTATGTATTTTAAGGTGAGAAGTTGTTTGTAACAGGCAAGTCTTGTTTATCTTGAGAATATTATTATACACATACATATACACACATATATTTGTACATATATATGTACATATATGTATATATATGTATATGTATGTGTATATATATGTATATATATATATATGTATATATATATAAATGTGTGTCAAGAACCCTATTTCATAGGGGCAGCTCGGTGGCACAGTGAGTAGAGCACCAGCCCTGGAGTCAGAAGGACCTGAGTTCAAATCCTGCCTCAGACACTTGACACATGTACTAACTGCGTGACCTTGGGCAAGTCACTTAACCCCAATTGCCCTGCCAAAAAGCCAAAAAAAGAACCCTATTTTATAAATAACTTTAAGCACCTTTTATAAATAATGTAAAGCACATTTTAGAAATACTTATATAGATATCATATACTTCCCAAATGTATATGTATGTAAATATAAGTTATGTATACATGTATATTATAATTTACGTGTATTTGTATAATGTATATATATACACATACACTGGATAAGCATATATATTATATATAGATATATAATTATACATTTATTTAAAGGAGACTAACAAAAGATCCAAAATCCTTGAAAAACTCATGGCACATCCTTTGTGAACCCCTACCAGATCATTAAATCATAGCACCAGTCAGTTTAAACCAAAAGATACCTTGAGGAACAGCCCCTCTTCATTTTTACAGATGAGGAAACAAGTCTGGAGAGGGGAAGTGATTTTTCGAAGGTAAGACAGTATAAGGGGAAAGTTCTCCAGTTAGGGAGACTTCCCTAGCCAACCTACAGTTGGTTCTCACAAAATTAAGAGATACTTAAAATTGGTTTGCAACATTCCTTCAACTCTTTCCTCCTTTCGTATCCTTCACCCCAATCCAAAGATGTGGCCCACTTTTCTGACTTTCCCTCTGCTTTTCCCTCATTTACCATTAGAATTAGCTTGTCTTGTGTTTTTCCCCATTCCTTTACATCCCTTTTAGATTAGAAGTAGCAAATTGTAATAGCAGTGATTTATACTAGTATAGCCCTTTACAATTTATAAAGCCATTTCTCTCATATCATATAGGAGAGACAGCATTGCAGTGGATAACTGGCCTTGAGTAATACTAGCTAGTATTTACATAGTGCTTTAAGGTTTACAAAGCATTTTACAAACATCCTGAAATCTAATCCTCACTTCAACGCTAGGAAATAGGTACAATTTTAATCCCCATTTTAGAGATGAAGAAACTGAGGCAAACAGAAGTTAAGTGACTTGACCAGGATCAAACAGCTCATAAGTATCAGAGGTCACATTGGAATTCATATCTTCTTGACACCAGGTCCAGTACTATATCCAAATAGCTGCCCAGAAAGATCTGGTTTCAAATCCTGTCTCTAACACATTCCAGCTGCATGCCCCAGGACAATTCACTTAACTTTCATTTTTAGTGCTGTAGGAAATTATTTAAGATTATAATTTTCAGAGAAGGTTCCAGTATACCTTGGTAGTAGAGGGTTCTTCACTCAGGAGTTCCCTGTAACAATGAAATCACAGATCCAGTCCTTATCTCTGTTCTTCATATATTACGTACTTTGATCACCACAACAACCTCCGTGAGGTAGACAGATTATTTATTAATATGTTCATTTTATAGATGAGAAAACTAGAAGAGTCTGGTATCCTGGAAAGCACCCTGGCTGTGGAGTTGGAGGACCTAAATCCACATCCCACTTCTGATGCTTATGGACTGTGAGACTTTTCTAAAAGAGAAGATGAATTGGGAGAAATGGGACATATATGAAAAAATGCTCTAAATCACTATTGATTAGAGAAAGGCAAAGTAAAACAACTCTGAGGTACAAATTGACATCTATCAGAAATGACAAATGCTGGAGGAGATGAGGGAAAATAGGCACATAAATGCATTGTTGGTGGAGTAGTGAACTAGTCCAATCATTCTGGAAAACAATTTGGAACTGTGCCCACAGGGCTATAAAACTGCGCGTACCCTTTGACCCAGCAATACCACTTGCTACATCTGTATCAAAAAGAGACCAAAGAAAGAGGGAAAGGATTTATATGTACAAAAATATTTACAGTAGTTCTTTCTGTGGTGGCAAAGAGCTGGGCATTGAGGAGATGCTCATCAATTGAGGAATGGCTATGATTGTGGTACAGTACTATTATACTACCAGAAATGATGAGGGAAGTGATTTCAGGAAAAAAAAAAAAACATGGCAAGACCGATATGAACTGATGAAAAGTGAAATTAGGAGAACCAGGAGATCATGGTGTACGGCAACAGCAATGTTGTAATGATAATCAACTGTGAAAGACTTGGCTACTCTGATCAATAGAAGATCTAAGACACTTCCCAAGGACTCATGACAAAAACCAAACAACTATCCACCTCCAAAGAGAGAACTGATGAACTGTGAGTGCAAATTGAAGCTAATTTTCTGTATTTTATTTTATTGTTTTTTTGTTATATGGCTAATAGGATATATTTTGCATGATGTCACACGTACAATTGATATAATACTGTTTGCTTTCTCAGTGGTGGAGGGGATGCAAGAGGGAGAGAGAAAATCTGGAACTTAAAATTAAAAAAGAAAAGAATGCTAAAAATAATTAAAATAATCTTTAAAAAGAACTATACCTTTAAGAAATATATTAACCCGTTCCCCCCAAAAAAGTGAGATGGGACATTCTCAAGACAAAAGTTGGCTACCATAATATTTGAATCATAGATCTAAAGCTCGAAAGGACCTCATCCAACCTTTTCATTTTACAGCTAAAGAAACTAAGGCCCAAGGACACTAAATTACTTGCTCAAGGTCATTCAGGTAGGAAAAATTAGAGGCAGGATTTAAACCCATTTCCTCTGTCTCCAGAGCCAATATGCTTTCCATTGGACCATTTTAATAATCCTTAAAAGGAAAGAAGAGAAGAATCTAATGCAGATAAACAAGAAATTCTCCAGTGATGTCAGATCTTAAAATGACATGAACAAAAATAGGAGCAGACAGTCAATAAACATTTCTCAAATGCCATGTGCCAGCCATTGTACTAGGCAACTTTGGGAATACAAAGAAAGGCAGAAGATAATGTCTCCTCTCAAGCAGCTTACACTCTAACTATGGAGACAACATGCAAACCCCTATATACAAAGAAGCGATGTGCAGGATCAGTTGAAAATAACAGAGAAAAAGCACCAGAATGAGGAAGTCAGGAAAGGCTTCCTGTAGAAAGGGGGATTTTAGCTGGGACTGGAAGCCAGGTGTATTAACAATCCAGCTAGCAGCTCCTGTGGGGGCATAAGATCCCCCCCACAGCCAGCATGCAGGAGGCTGCCGTGACCCAGGAGGCTGCCGGGACCCAGGAGGCTGCCGGGAGGCTGGGAAAGCACAGGTTCTTTTCATCTGTTTAAACAAGGAAAGCACAGTGAAGGGGTTGACCGGCTTACTTTAATCCAGCATTCAGTTAGCGTACAGACAACATTCATTTAGTTCAGGGGAAAACACCAGCATTCAGTTAGCATTCAGTTAGTTCAGGAGAGAAAAGAGACAAGCATCAAGAGACAGACCAAATACAATTTCACTGACTTACTTCAGGGGAAAAAACCAGCACCCTGAGGTTCAGAACATTCATTTAGTTCGGGGGGGAAATGAACCAGCACCCCGAACCTCAAAAACAAAATACAATAAATTACAAATATCAATAGACAGACCCAATACAATTCATAGTTACCAACATCTGGGCTCGGCCCAAGAGCTCAGAACAAGGGCTGGCCCAGAGTCACACTCCCCATCGCTGCTGTGCCAACTGGAAAAGGAAAGAGAGCTCTTCAAGCTGTCCTCTCCCTTCTTATAGAGTTTTTGACATCATCAAGCGCTGCCTGAATGACCAGGGCCGATTGGTTCTTGAGTTGGCCCCTCCCCCCAGCGTAGACTAGTTTAACACCCAATAGGGCATGGCTCTGGAGTCAACACCTCCCCTCAGCCAGTCCCATGACTCATCACACAGGAAGTTCTCTTCTTCCTGGCATGGTTTCTGGGCTTCCTGCCCCAGAAGAGAAGCCCCCAGTGCCCAGCGTGACTCAATGAGGTAAGCTGAGTCACTCAAAGAAAACAAAGGTCACTCTGGTTACACCAGGAGGCAGAAGGGAGGAGGGAGAGCATTCCAGGCATGGGAGATAGTGAACAAGCCTGGAGTATAGAGATGGATTGTCTTGTTCAAAGAGCAGCAAGGACCAAGTAGCTCTGTATTGCAGAGTACGTGATATATATGTGGAGGGTGTGGAGGCTGGTGTAAGAAGACTGAAAAGATAGGGGAGGTGGATATGTGATCATGGAAGAAAATGAAAGAAAAGGCATAATCCTGTAAGAATTGTCTCGGGAAAGTTAAAACCAAGAATAAATTAAATTTCAGAAAAAGTGCTATGATCTTTCAAGTAAGAAGAGCAATGAGGAGAGAAAGTTTCAGGACTGCTCCAATCTCAGGTATATGAATCCTGTGTCCTCTGATGTGGATATTTTCAAGATAATAGAGAAGGACTGAGATGTTTTCAATACCACAAATGTCATTGACGTTTGACAGAGTCAATGTTCCCTAGCCCTTTGGGGTGCTGGGCACCCAAGACCTCAGTCACTTTGCAGTACAGCCCAATAACATGACTTTTCCCAGGTACCTACACATCAATGCAAACACAAATGCATGGGAGAAAACACCCAGGAAAGCAAATTCTCCATAGATGCACTCAATCCTTTACCACCAAGGAGTGAGAGCTTCACAAAAGAAACCTTAGAAATCGTTCAATTTAATGCCCTCATCTTATAAAGAAACTGAAGCCAAACAGGGCAAAGACAGTCACCCTACTAGTAAGTAGTAGAATGAGGAATCAAATTGAAGTCTTCTGACTTCAGATCCAATGGTCTTGTGAATGTAATGTTCTTAGAAACTACCTAGTTTCCTTCCTCTCCTCTTCGCTCCCATTCCCCCTACCCAAGTCAAACACAAGAGTTTGTGGGGCCTGGAGTTAGGAAGACCTGAGTTCAAATTTGGTCTCAGACTCTTACTAGCTGTGTGACCTTGGGCAAGTCGCTTAACCCCTGTTTGCTTCAGTTTCCTCATCTGAGGAAAACGGAGATAGTAATAGCACTTACCCCCCCACCCTGATTATTGTGAGTATCAAATGAGCTAATAATTATAAAGCTCCTAGCCAAGCACCTAGTGCATATTAAGTGCTATGTAAATGGCAGCTATGATTATTAGTTTTTGTTTTGTTGTTACAGTTATTGTCGTTGTCACATAAGCGCCAGTTTAGGACCAGCACCCCAGAAGCCTAGAATCTCCTTTATTCTCAATGTGAGAAAAGAAGCTGATGTCTTCATTGGGGATATTTGAAGCAACTAATTCTTTCTTGCTCCCACAGATCAAGTGCCCTACTCCCTAATGGTGGGCATAGGGAGGCCTACAGCTCAGAGTGAAGCATATAATGTTAGTGGGTGATATAGAAAGAGAAGGAGGGAGGGAGAGAGAGGGGAGAGAGGGAGAGAGACAGACAGAGAGAGAGAGAGAGAGAGAGAGAGACTTAGAGAGGGGCGAGGGGGAGAGAGACAGAGAGAAGGAGAGAGAGAGATCTTCAAATTGAAACCGGGGAGTGCAAGCATGATTAGGATAGGTCTGAAACACTGAGGAGATGATGGCTGTTCTCAATGCCTTTCCCTCTTCCTCCAGATGACTTTGGCCTTGAGGGACTGAAAGAATGTGTAGATGTGAACTATTAGGAAACAGAATGAATGGAATAAATGTCAGATGACTAAAGTAGAGAAAATGTTGTCTTGATTAAAATATGGGGAAGGGCTGGAAGATGGATGACAAAGGAGGAACCTGAAAATTATAGATGGGTTAACTCCATGATGATTCTTGGCAAAGCCCTAAAAAGAATAAGTGTAAGGCTTGTGAGTACTTAGAGAAGCAATGATCAGCAGAGAGACAGAATGGGTTCAATATGAATAAATCACAGCAGACTAATTTCATTTGCCTTTTTGACAGGGTTACCGAAGTATGGAATGCTGTGAACATAGTGCATCTGGATTTCAGCAAAGCCTTCAGCAACGTCTCTTGTCTTGGGACAGTGGGAATAAATGAGACCTCAATGATAGTATAGTTACAGAGGTTTGTGGCTGATCTAATATTATGTGGAATAAGAACTGGACCCATGTTTTCATTAGTACAGGAGACCCCCCCCCACCCCAGGGGAGGCAACTTCCTCTACCAATACAGGTGATTACTTTCTCTGCAACTTAAAGTCTAAGAGAGTTTCCTAGAGCAGAAAAGTTAAATGACTTACCCAGGGTCATACAGCTAGTGTGTTTCAGAGGTGAGACTTGAACTCAGGACTTACTAGCTTGGGACTGGCTGTTGATATGTTCTACTACACTGTCTCTTATTTAAGCCCATATACAAAAAATATTGCTGAATTGGTCACTGAGAATGTGGAGGGGGGGATCTCTTTGCTGTCCTGCAGAGCTCTTTTCTCTGCCCTGTTCGGTTGCACATTTTATTCATTCAGTGACTTGAACAAATGGTTTATCAAATCTGTGGATATCATAAAGTCGGGTTATTTATTATGTTAGGTAATAGAATCAAGACACCCCCAAATCTCAATATGCTGCTATGATTGGTTGAATATAACAGGATGAAATATAATACAGATAAATGTAAAAGCTTGAATGCAGGATTAAAAATAAAAAGAACTGCACAAATACCAGATGGGAGTAAGCTGACTAGATAGTAGTTCACTTGAAAGACCTGGGAATTGCATAATATAAAGTTGATAGTGTGACTAGGTTGCAAAAATAGTGAATGTGATTGTGAAGTGTATTAACAGAAATAAAATGTATCGATAAAGGGTAGTAACAATTCCACTGCTCTCTGCAGGGATCAGATCACACCTGAAGGGTTCACTTATAGCTGCCATATTTTAAGGAGGACCATGAACTAGTTGGAATCCATATAGAGACAGGCAACCAGAATGGCAAGGGGACTTGAAACCATGGCATATGAGGAATTGTTGGAGGAATTATGGGCATTTCATAGAGTCACAGAGCCAGAGATGAAAGGCACCTTAAAGGTCATCTAGTCCAACCTCCTCATTTTACAGATGAGGAAACAGAGGCTAGGGATGTTAGTAGCTTGCTTGTGGTTACATAGGTCTCAGGTAACTTTGATCTCAAAGTCAGTGTTCTTTTCATCACTTTTCCCCCTGCCTTCAGGGGGGAAGAGAATTCTATTTAAAATTAAATTTAATTCAATTAAAATTATTAAGCACCCACTATACAACAGAAGACAGTGCTAGGCACTGTGGGAGATACTTAGATATTTTAATGGACCTCTGATCTCGTAGACAAGATCATTCCTTCCAATAGTGTACTACCCATCTGTGCCTTGGCATCCCATGTTACTTTTCTTCATGAGTTCCAATAAATTACCCATAGGGAATACAACTAATATGCTTGAGGCCCTCTTTTAGATCACTTGATATTATGTAGGTATCAATAAGAAAATAGAAGTGATAAAAAGGTGATTTGACACATTCTAGTAGGAGGCACGTATGCACAACTAACTCTAACGTGAAATTTACACATTCTAGAATATAAAGTTTGCTTCCCTATGATTTCTACCTGTTGCTCCTACTTTTGACTTCTGGAGCCACATTGAATAAATCTGTTCCCTCTTCCATGTGGCAGTCCTTGAACCAATATTTGAAGGTAATTAACATGAGGGGAGGTAGACTAAATGATTTCTAAGGTCCTTTCCACTTCTAGAGCCCATGTCCCTCTTCCCTCTTCCCTGCCACTGTCAATGTTTTCAAGCAGAGACTGAATGAACCTTGTCAGGAATGTCATATAGGCCATTCAGGCATCAGGTATGAGTTGGACTATATGAGGTCCTTTCCAACTTGAGATCCTACTATTGTATGAAAAGAAACCAATTTACATGTGCCGCTACAAAGGGGAACCTAACCAGCTTTTTCCATACAAAGCTGTCATAGGGAAGACTCCATCATAGCAAAGTCATGTTAGGACTTCTGGGTGCTATGCTCTAAGATGGAGTTGTCTGATATCAAATGTCATGCTCTAACAGAGTGTGTCACTGTGAGTTAGGTGCCAGTGTAGACTACTACTGATGTTGGGAAGTTCATTTATGTTTGTGTTTGGAATTTATTTGATTGTTGTAGAGTTTGTCAGTATTGATAGCTGCCTCCCTTGCTTTGTAGTTAGACTCTATGAGGTGTTGTGACACAGAGTGGATGCCAAAGGTCAGGATCCTCTTTTACTACACTCATGTGCCCAAGAATGGATGCATTTCAGTGCAAGTTTAAATGAGCACTTCTTGAATGATTCCAAGGTTGACTTGAAGTATGATTCACATTCTAATACTTCATAAAGACTAAAGCAGTGACAGCTAATGAAAAATAGCCAATAAGCCAGTTCAGGCTTCTTTGGAAGTAGCAGGCATTGAGGGAGAGACAAGAGGTATCATTTTCCAGGTGAGTCAAACCACTATCAGCAGAAAAACCACCATTTCCCTAATGGAGATAGGTCAGGATTTAGAAGCCAAGAATCTTCTCCCCAGGTCACTAGTTCTAGTACTAGGCTGGTCCCCATTGTCATCATTGAGGGAAGCAATCTCTGTGGAGAAGGAACCCGTCTTCCTCATCACTGACAACAACAGCTACTGACCAACTGCTACCAATAGGCAAGCAGACCCAAGAGCCTCCGGAATGGTAGTACCTTTCCCCCACCTCTAGACCACTGGTCCTGCCTTTATTCCAGGGCCCACACACATCATCCAAAAAGTAACTACTGTGGAGACAAGGCCAATCTTCCTCACCAAATACTGGCCAATTGACATTCAAATGGAAACTCCTTTAGGGAGATTCAAGGCAGTTTTGGGCATTAGAAAGAATGCTGGATTTGGAGTCAGGAGAGTCCTGGTTTCAAATTCTGCCTCTAACAAATGGTAGTTGTGTAACATATCCATTCTGCTACTTGTATACTTTCACACTGATATGTCAGTGTGAATATCTTAAATTAAAATTTCTTGGAAATTCACTCAGCACAGAGAGAGGAAGCCCAGAGTAATGGATGGAGTGTGGGTTTACTATCAGGAAGAACTCTGTTACTTACTAGCTGTATAATTCCTGGCAAGTCATTTAACCACTCTCATCCATTTCACATGAAAGGTAGGAATAATAATACCTACAGTAATGACCTCACAGGGTTGTTATAATGATCAAATTAGATAATGAATAATAATCACAATGATAATAATAGAGGTGGCTGATAGGCATTTTTAGAGCACATAATAAGCAGATCAAAAACCTACAGAAATACTTCTGGAATAAGCAGCCATCACTTCACTGAACAATAGCGAAAGCTGATAACAGGCATACGTTATTGGATTCATCAAATGTATCTGAAAATGGCTTACCTCCTGCAGGAGCCTGTGAAAAGACAAAGATCCAAGCGTGAAATCAAAAGACCCTCCATGGGTAACAGGCGCATGAGCTTAGCCAACAATAAGCAAAGAAGCATTGTATAAATGGCTGTCAGGTAAATTTATTTTTGGAAAGAGAAGGGTTTATGATCATAATTCAGGACTAGGTCATCACCATCAGAAACTACAGAACGATTTTCCTTTAAGAAAAATGTTTGTATTAGATATTGCCACCCCAAATACTTACAGTCACCAAGCTATGCATTACAAAAAGTTTTTCAATATATAGAGAACTAGACAAGGACATTAATATCACATGTGAGCAGGGTAAGGTGCATATTATTGCTATTGTCCTGAAGACTACTAGAGCTGTACTGAGGATGCTTTCAGTGAGCCTATGGAGGATGAGCTTACACATTAATGATTTTATACAACTACAAAAAAGCAATTATTTTATCCACCTGTGCACCAGGTGGTACACTGAATAGAAAGATATAGAGAGATCGCCGAATATAAAATATTCATAATATAAGATATATTCATGATATAAAATATAGAGCACCAAATATAAAGGAATAATAGCACAATAATGACTTGTCCGAGAAATGCTTCTATATGAACCCCATTGAATACAGATGAGAAGGAGAAGATAATAAGAGTTGACTTTCACATAGCATGTTAAATTTTGCAAGACACACACACACACACACACACGCACATACACTCATTTATCTATCTATAAATACATGTATATATACATATACACACGTATGTATGTATGTGTATACACAGATATGTATATATAGTATGATAGGTATATATACATTTATATACATATCTACACAGTTGTACATATTTATGTACATACATACATATATACATACATCTCATCTGATACTCACAACAACCCTACAAAGTAGTTACTTTTATCTCCAATTTATAGATGAATTTGGAACTAAGAGAAGTTGAATGACTCACCTAGTAAGTGTCAGAGGCAGGATTTGAATATCGATCTTCCTAAGTCTAAGCTTTAAAAAACAAACAAACAAAAAACCCCTTAAAGTACTATCTAAATGCTCATTATCCTTATTAAGTTCCAAACTCAAGACAAACCCAAACCTTTGATGATTAGATTTGGAATAAATCCTTCCCCTTTGTACTAAGGTGAAAGGGGGTGGGAGGCAGGACAGTTGAAGACGTGGTGAAGGAAAATGAAATGATGGGTCACTTCTCTCCTAGTTGAGCAGCACCCTGGGGAGCCCGGAAGCAGAAAGGAAGAAGTCAGGATCTTAGCTTGGTTCACCACCTGGTACCAAACAGATCTGTCCAGCATGTCTAATAGTGGAAAATAGTGAAACTGAGTCCTATAGGACAGAATGGCAGGGAGGAGGGAGCCTGAATATGTTCAGCTAAGTTACATTCAGTTAAACATGGGGTAGGATCTAAGAAGCAGGGAACAAGGGATATAGCACTTAGCACCTGTGCAACCCTTTGGACACTTCGATTGTTTTTTATCACTATCTATTGAGTTGTTACCTAACTACTTCCTAAGTGTGTGTCTGGTCTTCCTCACTGGACTATAGACTGTCTGAGGACAGGAGCTTATCTACCAGCTACAACAGAGCAGAGACACTAGTTTTCAACAAAAGTAATGATAGGAGAAGCCAATAAGACAGTAAATAGAGTGCAGGACTTTGAATTAGGAAGATCTGAATCAGAGTCCTGCCTCATACACTTGGATACACTATCTAACCTCTCTCAGTCTCAGTTTTCTCATCTGTAAAATGGCAATGATAAGAACACCCATCTCATGGGATTTTTGTGAAGAAAAAGTGAAAAAATATGTAAATTTTTTAATAAACCTTAAGGTGCAACACAAATGCTGGCTCAGATGATGATGGGGAGGAAGAAGAGCAGAAGGAGGAGGAAGAGGAGGAGAAGGAGGAGGATGGCCTAATCTTTAATGCATTCAATATATGCTTTTGCCTGCTACCAATCCACATAGATCTTTGGTGAATTTTTGTCAGGAAATATGTGCAATGAAAGAGTCCTTCTCCTTCCTGATTCAGAGTAAGTGCAAGTAATCCCTGATTGTTTCCTGTCAGCTTATTGCATGGTGACAATATGCTTTTTAACTGGCTGCTGAGCCAGAACTGAGTGTGCATACAAGAAGCTCCATGAACCTTTTGAAAAGAGAAGGTCTGTTTTCCCTGGTGGCCGGTGCACACAAGAATGTACTAATAAATAAAGGTGACCTCCTTCTGAGTAGGTAGAATGTCTGTGGTTTCTTCCATTCCTTGATAATAATAATAACAAAGTAATAATAGTATTTATATAATACTATTTGCCAGTTCCTGTGCTAAGCACTTTAAAAATATTATCTCAGTCTGTCCTCACCACGACCCTGGTGTTATAATAGGTGGTTATTATTCCTGTTTTTCATTTGAGGAAACTGAGGCAGACAGATGTTACATGACTCCCTCAAGGTCACACAGCCAGTTAAGTGTAGAGGCTGGATCTCAGGCCAGGTCTTCCTGACTCCCATCTGCTGTGCATGTCTTTTCCAGGATAATTTTGACTGTACTCCACACTTGCACATTGAGTTCAAAGAACGCCCAACTTGTCAGGACAATCTCATTGAAGTCTTTCTAGAATGGCTATGCTTTTTCATCCTTCCCAATAGTATGTAGGCTGTGACAGCCTGTTTGCTGATGATCACCATGAGCACTGCAAGGCAAGAGGACCAAGTATCACACGAAATGACATTTCCTATTACTGTTAGCCTGTGAAGAAACCAACCCTGCCAACTCCTCTATTCATCTCTCTAAGGAGAACCTGTGAAATGTCCTTCTATTTAGCTGCTACCTTTTTATGTCTTCTGGTTTCATTTATAATGAGAATGTCAAAATGAATATGGTTCATTTTCCCCAGGTCTGTGCCAGCTTACTGATATCTGGACAGGAACTGTGTAATGGAGTATACCAATGGTTACCTACATGTTAACAGGCTTCCTGCTTCCTCTTTCCTCTCCAATCCATCTTCCACACAGAACTTTTATTCCTAAAGCAAAGTTCTGATCTTTTCACTCCCAAGTAGAGGTTCCAGTGGTTCCCTATTGCCTTTAGGATAAAATATAAGCTCCTCTAGTTGGTATTTAAAGCCCTTTACAATCTGACTCCAACCTATCTTGCCAGTCTGATTACATTTCAATCCCTCTTATGTACTCTATTTCAATAGTCAATAAGTGTTTACTAAGTGATATGTGCCAGGCACTGTGCTAAGCACAGGGGATACAAATAAGAAAAGTAAAGACAGTCCTTGCCCTCAATGAGCTTACAGTCTACTGGGGAAGATAATACAGAAGGAAGCTGAAAAACAGGGGGTTGGGCCCCCGAAGAATACCTGGGAGAGGGGCATGATGTTTGTGGAGTTGAAACCCAGCAGGGCTGCTGACAGAAGATGAAGAGTTACCTAGAAAGTTCTGAGTCCTCTAAAAAGGAAGGTTTTGGGAGGAATTTAATGTTCTTTCCTCCAGCCTTCCAGTGAAAGGGGAGAGGCAACTGGAGGTACAGAGAAGGTGTTGAGTATCAAAGCTGAGTTAATCTGCATGATGAAGAGATTTCAGGGGATGGGCTTATCCTGGGGGAGGCATGATGTTTGTGGGGGTCAAAATGACTTTCTGCAATGGCTATGTCAGCAACAGTATTTTACTTGATATTCTCCATACACGATATTCCGTCTCTCACATCTGAAAGTTTGCCTAGGCTTACCCACATACTTAGAACACTGCCCTCTCCTCACTGTCTTGGAACCTTTTCCTCCCATCAAAGCTTAGTTTAAGTGCCAACTTCATCAAGAAGCCTTTCCTGATGCCTCCAGCTGTCAGTGATTCTCCTACCCCTACTCCCAATTACTTGGTAGATGGAATATAGATAGATAGATAGATAGACAGACAGATAGATAGCAATTTTAATAATAAATGTTTACATTATATAGATGTAAGAATTCGGGACAGCTACATGTTTGTATCACCAGCACTTAACAAAATGCCTGGCACATAGTAGGTCCTTTAAGAAATGTTTTCTGAGTTGAATTGAATTGAATTGGTTCTTAGGACCCCCATAGTGCCAGTAATATAAGTAATTGAGAGGTATAGAGAATACAAGTTCTTACTGTGTTTATTGTGTGTTGATTTTAAGGAAAGGATTTGACTCTATAGAGAAAAATGCAGCATTGAAGGCTTTCCTTAGCAAGGTCCAACTCCACTACCTCATTGTGGCATGGAAATTATTCTTGACTTTTAGTGACTTTGTAAGCCAAGTAGAACCACTGACCTGTCCCACCATGCAAAAAAAATGCTTCAAGGATCAGTCTATTGATGGCCTGCAATCTGAGAACCAGACTCACCAAGTTTAGTAAAACTTACCACCACAAGGGTGGCCACCAGAGAAATACTTTCTCTGGCCAATGGCAATTATGAAACAATCTAAGAAGGAATGGAGGCTCTGTGGTCCATATCATAGGAGGGCATGCCCTCATTGATCAAATCACAGTTCTTTTGAAGTTTTTTTTAAATTGTAGTTGATTCAGTAGAAGAAAATGGAAACTTGAATTCCCTTCTCAAAGTATCCCTTTACACAGATGTCAAAATTATACAAAGCTTCCTGATAGATAGACTAGAGTGATTACTTGGTTCTACCATATATTGATATTCATATTAAGGATGATGTTAAACAGGAAGATGGTAAAACAAAAGATGTGACAGTGTGATGCAGTGGATAGAGGAATAGATGTTTCTATAGCTAAGTCACTTAACTTAGTTTTCAGTTTCCTCTTCTTTGAAATGAAAAGTTTTGGAATCAATGATCTCTAAGGTCCTTTAAAACTCTAAATATTGATTATATATTCTACCAGTGGACTTGACAAAATAAAGATTTCCTGTTGGTTCAATCTAAGTCAATCAATTCAACAAACATTTATTAAATACTTACCCATGCTGTAGATACTACTACTATAACTACTACAACAATAACAACTACAACAACTACTACTACTACTACTGCTGCTGCTACTACTAACTACTACTACCACTACCCAGCATTTATAGAGTACTTCCAGTTTTGTAAAGTACTTTCCATATATTATCTCATTTGATATAAAGACAAAAAAAATTAAACTAGTCCTGCCATCAGGGAACTTACATTTTACTGGGTATATATTTAAATAGAGAGGAAGGGGATGGATGAAAATGTACGCATATAAGTAAATACAAAGTCACTTCAGGAGGCAGAGAACAATAATAATTGAGGGTATCAGGAAAGGTTTTATAGGGTGTGGTACCTGAGCTGAGCCTTGAAGGAAGGCAGGTGGTGATGAGGAGAGTGCAGTCCAAGCACAGGGAGGTAGGGGTAGGGGTGACCTGTGAAAAATCCTGGAGATGGGAGACAGAATTCCAAGCTTGAGGGAAGCAAGTAGACCATTTTGACAAGGAAGAAAAGTGAATGAGAGAATAATAAGAAATTACTCTGATCAGGTAGTTGGGAGTCAGATTTCAGAGAGTTACACTTGCCATGCTGAGCTCAGACTTTGTATTTTAGTGTTAGTAACAGTAATACTAATAACACATATAATGCTTTAATTTTTGCAAAGTGTTTCACATACATCACATCATTTGGTCTTCAACTACCATTTGAACTAGACACTATTGTTATCTTTGTCTTATAGATAAGGAGATTGAGAATGGTTAAGTAACTTACCCAGAGTCACACAGCTAGGAACAGTCTGAGATAGGATTTGAAAGTAGATCTTCTACTGTACCACCTGTTTTATCTTAGAGGTATAGTGGATCCATTATAGGTTTTTGAGCTAGCACTTAGCACAGTGACTGGTATATAGTAGGTGCCTAATAAATGTTTATTAAGCAGGAAAATCAACTAATCAGAGTTGTGTTTTAGGAATATTAATTTGGTTGCTATGTGAAAGATAGATTAGAAAGGAGGAAGAGTAAAACAACAAGATAAATTAGGAAGCTATTGCAATAGTCCAAGTGAGAAGTGAGAAAAGCCTGAGGCACTAAACAAATTTTGGTACACGAATGTAGTGGAATGTGACTGAGTTAGAAATGATGTATGTGATGAATACAGAGAAGCATGGGAAGACTACATGAACTGATGCAGAGTGAAGTAAGCAGAGCTAAGGAAACAATATACACAATGACTGCAACAATGTAAATGGAAAGAACGACCACACAGAAAATGATCAAAAGTGAATGTTGCAAAATTATAAACGAGCATGGCTGTAAAGAAGAAAAATGAGAAGGCACTTTCAACTATCCCCTTTAAGGAGATGGGAGGTCTATAAGTGTTACACATGGCATATGTTTTTGGACTTTTTCAATGTATTGATTTGTTAGTTTCCTCTCTTTTTATATTTTTTTTTGGATTAAAAAATAGTACCTCCCTGTTCTCTGGGTGGCACAGGGGATAGAGTGCTGGCCTGGAGTCAAGACAATCTGAGTTCAAATCTGGCCTCAGAAACATACTAGCTGTGTGACTCTGGGCAAGTCACTTAATTCTGTTACTTCAGTTTCCCCTTCTGTGAAACGAGCTAGAAAAGGAAAGGGCAAACCACTCCAGCATCTTTGCCAAGAAAACCCTAAATGGGGTCATGAAGAATCAGATACGACTAAAAAACAACTGAATAATAATGACAACAAGTTCCCTGAGAGGTAGAGGGGTAAGGATACTGGAGGAAACTATGGTGATATAGAAACAAAAAAACCAATATGAAATTATTTTTAAAAATAAAAAAGTAGACGATATATTGTGTGAAGGTCGATTGGCAAGACCTGACAACTGATTGAATACAGAGGGTGAGGGAGAGGGAAGAATCAAAGGTGATTATGATGTGAATCTGGGTAACTAAAAGGGTGACAATGCTCTCAACAGAAACAGGAACATTTTAAAATGGTGTGGGTTTGGGGGACACTATTTATACTGGATTTTGTTTTGGAGATGCTGAGTTTCATGATATCAGTGGGATATCTAGGCAGAGATGTCTGGGAGGAGGTATCAATTGCAAGACTAGAGCGTGAGAAACATTAAAGGATACATAGATTTGAGAGTCATCAGCATAAAAATGATCACTGCCCTCACAAGAGCTGATGAGGTCATTAAGCAGCAGTATAAAGAGAGAAGAGAAAGCTCAAGATAAAACTTGTATTGGAATGCTTACTTAAGGCCCAAAAGGAGGGTATTAGTTTAGCCACAAGTCACAGAAGTTTTGAATAACTAGCTCACCTGTAATTATAGGTGAGCAATCTTGGTTCAAGGAACCTTCTTTAGGATTCACTTGCTTCTTTAAAATGTCACTCCATCTTTGCAATTTAAGCAGTATCTACTCTCCCTAATGCAATTACAGAGGCAAAATCCACATTTGGGAGATTTTCCCTGCTCTACAGGAAAAGAAATACATACATGTGAAATATAACTATAAAGCTTTCACTTTCTTGCTTCAGTATTCCTGCAAAGTCATTGTATTAGATGAGAAGTTGTGTCAAGTTCATGAAGCCCTAGGCTAGATACCAAGACATCATCCCACAAGCAAGACTAAGACTGATGACAAAACCAAGAATCCCAAAGAGAAGAACCAGAAGTGGAGAACAAGAGATAGTACTTTGTCTCCCAACCAATTAAAGTGACAGAAAGTTCAAAGAAGAGATTGAGAAGCGAAGTTCACAGATAGCAACCTAGAAGGCAGTACAAGATATTAGAAATAGCCAGTTAGACCTGTGTTGTTTCTATATACAAATTTACATGATATCATATGTCAGCATGTAACTAACTACAAGGGTCTGAGATGTGTGTGTCTCCAGGAGAGCCAAATTGGTACATAGAAGGGCATCAGAGGCAACCATGTCTCACTCTCACTAGAACCAGCCAGCTATGGATAATACACCTTTGTGGACATCACCAAATAAAAGAGGGCCCAAATGTGTTATCTGAGGTTGAAGGGGAGCATGGTGATTTATTGCTAATCAGATCACAAAGGTCAGAATGATTGCTCACCTCATTCACTTTGGCAAAAGTTGATGTAGTGGTTTTCTGTCACCCAGATGCTACAAACTAGACTTCTACCATCACAAAATACATGCACTTAATGAATAGGAGCAAGATCTCTCAAGGCTTTTAATTCATAGGTGACAAAGTATAATCACACCAAGCCCTAGTATGTTCCCCATTGAAATCTACAGTCTAACCATCCACACTGAAAAAATAAAGTGGAGGAAAAATTCATTTGACCTAGATAAAGACATGAACCCAAATAGGCAACCTTTCAAATTAGTCAATTAGTATATGTATCATGGATAAATACTACAGATGAGCCAAAGTTAATCAGGAACAAAAAATTAGAAATTAGTGCTTTTACCAGTTACAAACTTAGTCTTGGCATTGGAAGGCCATCTAGTCTAACAAGTAATTGAACAGGAATCCTCTTTGTGATATTCCCAACAGATCTTCTCTATGATGATGAACTTTCACTTGAAGAAATCAGGAATCGTATCTTACATAAGATGATTCTATTTTTGAACGTTCTACTGAGAAGTTTCTTATATAAAGCCAAATAGTCTCACTATAACTTCAACTCATCGCTCCTACTTCTGTCCTCCATGACTTAGCTGAACCGGTGTAATATATCTTCTCCATGGTGGCCTGTCTGATACATGACAACATATATTGACATCTCTATTAACTTATCTCCTCTCCAGGATAAGCACCCCCATTTTACTCAACTGATTTACATACATCATGGTTTCCCTGCCCTCATTCTGGATACATTCCAATTCCCCATCTTTGACTGAATTTCAATTTACCAATGTCCTTAAAATTTGGTACACATAACTGAGTTCAATACTTCAAATGTGGTCTGATTTGGAGTTATTGCCACCTTTATTCTGGACCCTGAATTTCTATCAACATGGACTAACATTGCATTAGTCTTTTGGCTTCCATATTATACTGTTGGCTTATATTGTTTGTAGTCCACAAACTCCCCTCCTGGATCTTTTTCACGTGAATTTCTGTCTATCCACGCCTTTCTCCATTGTGTACTTCTGCAGTTATTTTTTAAAAACCAAATGTAGTTTACATGTATCTTTTGTTTTGTGTTATTTTATTTGATTCAGCCTATTATTATGGGCAATTGAGATCTTTTTAGGTCTTAATTCTGCTATCTGTCCTGTTGGCTATTCTTCCAAGTTTTGCCTGCCATCTGCAAATTTAATAAGCATATTAGCCTAGGAAAATTGGTCCTTTCTTTCCTATACTGATGCCTCTTCTCTCATTGGTTTGCATCCCATCTGCACTGGGATGAACAATACAAATAGATTTGGTCTCCCCCAACTGATAAATGGTCAAAGGATATGAATGGGCAGTGTTCAAAGGAAGAAATCAAAGGTATCAATTGTCATATAAAAATGCTCTAAATCACTAATAAGTAGAGAAGTGTAAATTAAAGCAACTTTCAGGTACCACCTCACACCTATTAGATTGGTGAACATGATAGAAAAGGAAAATGACAAATGCTGGAGGAGATGTAGAAATAGAGATACCTAATGCTACCAACTAATGTTAGAACTGGTCCAACCATTCTGCAGAATAATAGCCCAGAGGACTATTAAATTGTACTAACTCTTTCACCCTGCAAAGGATGTATCTTAAAGAAAAAGGGAAAAGACCATATATGTAAAAATATTTATAGCAGCTCTTTTTGTGGTGGCAAAGAATTGGAAATTGAACTGAAAAATGGCTGAACAAATTGTGGTATGTGATTGTGATTTAAACTATGGTGCTACAAGAAGTGACAAGGGGGATGGTTTCATAAAAACCTGAGAAGATTTATATGAACTGATGAAAAGTGAAGTGAGCAGAACCAAGAGAACATTGTACACAATAATAGCAATGTTGCAACGATAACCAACTGTGAAAGACTTGGCTACTGAGATCAATAGAACAATTCAAGACAATTCCAAAAGACTCATGATGAAAAATGTTATCCACCTCTAGAGAGAGAGAGACCCAATGAACTCTGAGTGTAGATTGAAGCATACTTTTTGAGGGCAGGGACTGTTTTCCTTTTCTTATTTGTATTCCTAGCACCTAGCACAATGTCTGACACACAGTAGGCATTTAAGGAATGTTTATGTCAGGCTTAGAGATCTTAAGTGTTTTGAATAATAATACATAGTCAAATAAAGTCAAGAAATATTTATTAAATGTTTACATACTATGTTCCAGGCACTGTGCTAAGTTCTGGGAATACAAATATGAAGAGAAGAAACATTGTCCGTTTCCACAAGGAGCTTCCATCAGAATGGGGGAGGAAAACACCCAAAAGGAAGCTGATAAATAAGGAATGATGAAGAGAGTTGAAGGTCTTTGGCACAGGGACTTTATAGAGAAAGTCTGGGAGACTCAGGAATGCATCCTGGAGAGGACTAAAACGATAACTGGCCTGAGTGCCCTCCTTAAATTGAAGATTCTGAGAGGAACCAGCCAATCAGAGGGAGAAGCAGCAGAGAGAGAGGGTAGTTCTGGTATATGCAGTCCAAGGGTGAAGTGAGCTTTCAGGATGAAGAGATTTCTGGGGCTTTATAGAGAAAGCTGAGGAGATTCAGTGGAGAAGCCCAGAGAGGAAGGTGCAGAATTAGTAAGTGAGGGAGCAAGGATTTGCCTCTCCCAACTATCTGTGTCTATAGTACTGTTCTTGTTCTCCATGATTTTCAAAGATCACTGACAGTAACTCAGCAGTCATATTCACAAGTTCTTTCAAGTACCCTTGCTCTGAATATGATGATCTGAACTTGAAGAAGACATCTATGTGCTTTTTAAACAAATCATCTACTTACTTACCTTGAGTTTCAATTCCCTCTTCAATAAAATCAAGTTTCATCCATGCCTATTTTAAAATAGAGCAGTTATTTTTTGATATTACCTCTCCTCCCCTACAAGCCCCTCTTGATTTTTTTTCCTATCCTTCCCAATACAAAGAGTAATATGAATGGTAGATAAAATAGAAGCAAAATAAAAATTGAGTCGTTCTACCTTCTCTTTGTCATTTGTTAACAACCCAAACATTTTGATTCTCCTTTGATCTTCTTACCTCAGTATAGATATTTTTTAAGCCTTTTGGCTTAAAATAGCCTCATAGCTATTCTCAGTTTGCCTCTGCAAAAATCCACCTCCTCAATGGAAATATTGTCCCAGTGATGCTCCATAGCTATGAGTCATGAAATCCAATGATCTCAATGCAAAGGATCATAGAAAGACATAGGACAGGTATCAGCATGCTACAGCATGTCTCCAAGGAGGATTTGCAGGGAAGAAATGGCAACAGTGATATAAAGGATGAGGATAACTAGAAAAAAGAGTGGGCCAGTACTAGACTGAGAAAATGAGAGGCAATAGATGAAAAGCTTGAGTTGTACATTTTCCTTCCTGAGAAATGAAAGAAAATAAGTAGACCTATGATTCTTTGAGGGGATCTTGAGGGAGAGGTACAGAAGAGGAGAAATTGGGGAGGAAACACTAGAATCATATGGGATGGGAAAGTATGAAGGGGAATACAACCTGTGTTAGTGGAAGAAATGTCCAATCCATGAAGTCACTCCAGGAAGAACTTCCATAGTATAAACATATTAGCACAACAGAATATATTTTATATGTGACTATTGTCCCTTGGAAGGCCATGTGCTTGTTCTGACAATGCTGCCATCTTATGAAATATTTCTGAGCTTCTCTTTCAACATGTCCCTCAGGACTAAGCTTACAGTCACATATATGGGAAGGTAGCTTCTTACTTGTTTGTATTTGTTGGGGAAATGGGAAAGTGATGTAGCTAGACCTGAACTGATCTCAGAAGCCATCTAGTCCAGTCTCCTCATTTATAGATGAGGACAAGAGGTTAAGTGATTTACCTAACGTTACAGGGAAAGCAAATGACAGAGACAGAATCTGCATCATTGAGAATATTCAAAAGATTATTTTGAAAGGTGAGCTTAAGGAATGTTTTGAACAATGATAGTGCTATTGGAATAAGTAAATAGCCTCCCAAGGTAACTACTTTGAAAGTCTTCACTTATTTAGATGAGAGAGGTAGTGTGACATGATGGCTAAGGTGTTGGACTTGTAATCAAGAAGACCCAAGTTCAAATCTAACCTCTGGCACAACAAATTGTGTCACTTCATAAGTATTTTCATCTCTCTAAGCCTCTCTAAGCCTTCCCCATCTGTAAAATCTGGATAATAAGTATAGTACTTACCTCACAGAATTGTTGTGAGACTTGACAAATCATGTATCCCCAGTGTTTAGCACAGTGTCTGGCACATGGTAGGTACTTTAGTAAATGTTTATTGAATTGAATAAAAAAAATGCTATAAGCTCATATAATTGATGAAAAAAATGAGTCAAATTACTTTATAAGTGGCATGGCATACTTCGTTATTATTCACCATCATAAATGGTTCAAGTACCAGCCCTACTACTCACAAATTTTCATGATGTTACACAAGTTGTTTCCCCCTCTGGGCCTCTCTGTAAAATGAAAATGTTGGGCCAGATGACCCCTAAGGTCCCTTGCAGCTCTGATCTTCCATGATTCTATGATTCAAAGACTAACCCAAGACTTTACACATGAGGATTTAATAAATGTTTGTTTAATGAATAAATTCCAGTGGAAGTTGTCCCATTGAAAGCATCAAGACAAGCCAACGGGTCAAAAGCAATTCTAAGAAGACTTACCTTCTCTGACCTCCCACCCCCATATAGGTTTTCTTTTGAAGGAGCTTGAAGGACTTCTTTGGAAGTCAGAGAAAATGACTGAATAGCCAGACTCTTGCTTTGGAATCTAACTCTGGGATTCCCTCTCTACCTAGATTCAGGAAGGCCAAAGCAGTGCCATAGGCCTCAATCTCCCCATCTTGACAATGGGAACAAAAAGCATTTACCTCCCTTCTTGAGCTTTGCTCCATGAATATTTATAGGGGGCTCTGGAATCCTGGGATCCTATAAAAATGCAAAGTACGATTATTATTAATGATACAGTTAGCAAGAAGGACATTTGTTATTTCTACTCAATTGGTTTCTCCCTGGGAGGAGAAACAATTTTTTGACGTAGTATTAATATGTCATCTTTGCAACTTTGATCGTCTATCATTTCCCTTCTGAGAAAGTTGTGCCTGTGCCCCTCTGGGACATAGTACCCTCACTTTTCCTTTTCTGGTTTGGGTATTAGCAGAACCAAATGTGCTTCTTGTCTTTGGTTGAAACAACTGATTTTTCTTTGACTCTGGTATCAGGAAATAATGTATTAGGCTCAAGGATGTTCAGTGAGGCGACTTTCTTTGGAGCTGGGCTATTTACAGGTCAGTCCAGCACCACCAACCCATAAATTCAGTTTTATTTCTTCATATATTCATCTGGAACTAAGTGGAATTTCTCATCATCATTATTTTTGTTGGTATTAATAATTATTATTGCCAAAGGGAGAATGTGTTTCCCACTGTAAGACATCTTCCTCAAGCCCATGATCACCATTGTTCCTTGGACAAATGACTGGCCGGCATGGGAACTGTTTTGTTTCATCCAACTTGGGCTTGTCGAATTTACAGAAAAATATGGCGACCAGTTGGGGATTTCCCCCATAACGATGTACTCCCCCTTAATAAATCCGAATTGATTCCAATTTGGATTTCGGAGATGAAAGGGCTTTCTGCAATTATCTACTTTCCTACGC